>NC_021161.2:16936416-16980163 GCF_000331145.2 Cicer arietinum | reverse complement strand
AGCTACAACTTTCATGAAGACACCGGAACCAAATTCAGACTCGAAAGAGGCGACAAATGCAATATACGCCAGACAGCAGATGCTGAGCGCTGGAGCGCGCCCAAGCGCAAGCCAAGCGCTTTTTTCCCAGCATTCGCCACTGCCGATACGCGCCCGAGCGCAAGCCAAGCGCTTTTTCCAGCATCTACTACTGTCCAAACACGCTGAAGCGCGTCCAAGCGCGCCTGGTGCGCGCGACCCGCACCAGCAACCATAAAAACGCAGATTTTTACTATTTTAAGCATCTTTTTCACTCTTGGGAAGTTGGGAAACTTGTGCCCTAGCATAGAAACTCAAAGACGGCCGTTTCTAACATCATTGAAGCAGTTTTATCAAGAATCATCCATGAATCATTCTTGTAATTCTTCTTTAATCCTTATCTTTTGTATCTCTGTCATGAGTAACTAAACCCTATTTGTTAGGGATGAGTGTAACCAGATGAAACCCTTATTTTTCTGATTTGATTTCTAGTTATATGAATGAGTTTATTGAATTATTTTTCTCATCTCTATGCTTAATGCTTTTTATTGCTTGATCAACATTAAAATGTTCTACGATTTGTATTTTGAAACGGAAGTGGACTTTACAATTGCTTGAGATGAGAAATTCATGAATTTGTAGTCTAGACATAGGTGCAGGTCATGAAACCAATTAAATTAGTTGCAAAGCAATAATTTACAAGAGAATTTCTATAAAGTAATGCTTAATTCTAATCTTAAATCTACTAAGGAATTAGGGGTTACTTTGGAATTAAAGGTTCTGTCACTAAGACATTAGGGCAAGAATAATAAAGAGAATTCGGTAATAATTCAATAAAGGATTTCAATAACTAGGATCAAATTAGACACCAAGGTTGGATTCGAAGTGAAACTCATCCCTGACATTTTTCTCAATTTATAAAAGATCAATTTTACTACTGCTGTCAATTTTAATTATTATTTCAATCAACTTGGGAACTTTTTGTTCAACTTTAGTAACTAAATATAATTCAATAGTAAAACGCAATCCTTGAGTTCGACACTCGGTACTACCGTTTTATTATTACTTGCAACGATTCAGTACACTTGCTGAAACACTATCAGTTATTGATGGACTTTGTATTGTAAGTGGAAATGATTCAGAGCCTTTTTAAAATTAAAAAACCTGCAATATTTAGCAGTTGCATTCAGCTACATGCAGTGTGTAGTCGAATACACATATGTAACGTTCAGTTTTTATGTAAAATTTCCACGTCGTATTCGAATAAGAACATGTTGTTTTTGCCACTGACTTGACTTGTATTCGGCTACGAAAATGTTGTATTCGAATACGACAATATAGTTTGTCAAAAACTTCATTTTTCAACATTGTTTATGCATTTTTGACATATGAAAACCCTTTCGAGGAGTATGATGAGATGAAAGTTTCTCTTGAGCATTTGATAATATAAAAATTATGCCAAGTGTTATTTGTTAATTTCGGTTGGAGACCCTTTACATTATTGTGGATCGGGATTACGCCTCAGGTTATTAGAGTTTGGAGTCATGCTGGAATTGCAACGACGTCGAAGACGTGGCATAGCGATAGTTTTGATTTGTAATCGAAAGCAGTGAGGCTTGATGCCGCTTGTGGATCCTCAGTATCCAGTCACCATCAATTAGATTAATGATCAGCTTAGGGTTTTATTTATCTAACTCCAAGTGGTAAAGCCTACTATCCTAAAATGTCCTACCCTTACCTAAGCCCCATTACAACCCGAAAGTCCTCCAAAAATGTATGTGTTTACTGCATTGTGATTGCTAACTAGAATTTTTTCAAGCCTATGGTAGCGTGATGCATGTTCTAGGATTTGAGTGATAAATTCATAAACCTTTCTAAACACTTGAGAGAAATTTTGGTGAGATTGTGTGAAGAGAGAGTTGAATTTGATGAATGAATGCCAAGGTGTACAAATCTTGTTGTCTGTATTTTTGAAAACAACCATAGAGCATGATGAATGTTTTGCAGTAGCAAGAACTTTGAAATTTGAGTTTGATGTAATTTGAGAAATTGAATTTAAGTGTGCATTTAACAGGACCAAATATGAAATTAATTGTTGCTTGGGGACAAGCAATAGATTAAGTTTGGGGTTGTGATGACTCTTCATCATATGCATATTTTCCCACTGTTTTAGTCTTATTTATCCTCAATCATCAGTTAAATTAAGGATTTATTTGATACATTTTGTTGATTTTTGTTCTTTGAGTTAATAAAATGTTTTTTGTTTTTATTTCGTTGATTAAGTAGGAATTTGTCGTAATTTTACATTGCGTTTTGTTTTAGTGCAGTGCTGAATTTTGGTGAGAAATCAACATGACATATGTAGAGTATTTCAGCCATATCTGGAGTTGTAGATGTTCAATTGGGGTCAAACCAAGTGCAAAGGAAAGCTATGCTCCATAGCAACAACTTTCATGAAGACACTGGAACCAAATTCAGACTCGAAAGAGGAGACAAATGTAATATACGCCGGACAGCAGATGCTGAGCGCTGGAGCGCGCCCAAGCGCAAGCCAAGCGCTTTTTAACTCAAAGACGGCCGTTTCTAACGCGATTGAAGCAGTTTTATCAAGAATCATCCATGAATCATTCTTGTAATTCTTCTTTAATCCTTATCTTTTGTATCTCTGTCATGAGTAACTAAACCCTATTTGTTAGGGATGAGTGTAACCAGATGAAACCCTTATTTTTCTGATTTGATTTCTAGTTATATGAATGAGTTTATTGAATTGTTTTTCTCATCTCTGTGCTTAATGCTTTTTATTGCTTGATCAACATTAAAATGTTCTACGATTTGTATTTTGAAACGGAAGTGGACTTTACGAATGCTTGAGATGAGAAATTCATGAATTTGTAGTCTAGACATAGGTGCAGGTCATGAAACCAATTAAATTAGTTGCAAAGCAATAATTTACAAGAGAATTTCTATACGGTAATGCTTAATTCTAATCTTAAATCTACTAAGGAATTAGGGGTTACTTTGGAATTAAAGGTTCTGTCACTAAGACATTAGGGCAAGAATAATAAAGAGAATTCGGTAATAATTCAATAAAGGATTTCAATAACTAGGATCAAATTAGACACCAAGGTTGGATTCGAAGTGAAACTCATCCCTGACATTTTTCTCAATTTATAAAAGATCAATTTTACTACTGCTGTCAATTTTAAATATTATTTCAATCAACTTGGGAACCTTTTGTTCAATTTTAGTAACTACCGTTTTATTATTACTTGCAACGATTCAGTACACTTGCTGAAACGCTATCAATGAATGAATATATCTTTTTGACGTTGTTGAATTGGTATCCCTAAGAAGAACTTAAGTTCTCCCATCATACTCATTTGAAATTCAAGCTGCAACAATTTAGAAAATTCTTGGCAAATAGGGCCATTAGTAGATCCAAAAATAGTGTCATCAACATAAACTTGAATAATAAGAGTGTAATCTCCTATTGATTTTCTAAAAAGTGTATTATCTACTTGTCATTTTTCACAATTATTTTTAAGCAAGAAGTTACTAAGTCTATCATACCATGCCCTAGGTGTTTGTTTTAGACCATACAGAGATTTCCTAACTTTAAAAACGTGATTTGGAAATTCAGATATTTCAAAACTTGGGGTTTGTTTAACATGGACTTCTTCACTTATATAACCATTTAGAAAAACACCTTTAACATCCATTTGAAATAATGTACTGATATTATTTGCAGCAAAAGGAAATAGGATATGAATCTTGCCTTTTTTGTTGACTATAGCCTTAAGCAACAAATATTGCCTTGTTTCTGACCATTTCACTTCTTTTCTTTTCTTTTTCTTGTTCAGCTTGTTTATAAAAAGTCACATGGTTTCAATAATTTTCTTATTAGATCCCAAACATCATTCCGCTTAAATTCATTTAACTATTCTTGCATTGCAAGAAGCCGTCCATTATCTGCCAATGCTTCATCAATAAAGGTAGGCTCAATTGATGAGAGTAAGCCAAACAAAGTGGTATCTTTTATTGATGATTTATCCTCAAATGATCACTTTCACTTCTAACGATTAGAGTTAAAGGACGAGATGACTTGTACTTCCATTCAGATTTTCCTTCTAACTTATCTTGATTGTTTTTGACTCGATTAGATTCATCCTCTAAATATTTGTAATCTTCTTATGATTTGCTTGTATTCTATGTTCTTTTAGGTTCTTTTGGTTTATCTGCATTTGCTTCCTTTGGTTCTGGTAAACCTGTATTCTACTTTTGTTGAAATGTTTAGATTTTGTGATTCTCCTAGTTCCTCTAACTTTTTTAGGACCAACAAAATACTTATCTAGCTTTGATTTGTAAGATCAAGCTTCTTTTTATCATAGTAAACATAATATCAGACAATAATTAAATTTAAAGAAAGACATAACCTATATGTCAACAGTTTCAATTTCACTCTGAAAACCCTCTTAGTTCTTCCTTTCTGGTTTTTAGATTATGAATTTGCATATTCCCTAATTAGAGGGTTTGGGTGAAGGGATTTGAATTCCCATTCAGGTGTGTAGTCTTGATGAATTTGATTGGAGTGTTCAGACAATTCTTCTGATTCTGATTGTTCATCTAACACTTTTGTTTATGCTGATGCGTCAGGTTCCTTTGGTAATTTTGGAACTGATGGTAATTTTGATTCTTCTAGTACTTCCAGTTTTATTGATATGTGAAATTTTTCTGCATGTTTTAATTATGTTGATACTCTAGGTTTTTCTGCTTTTTTTGGTTCATCATATGGTTGTTCTTTTTCTGATAGTTATGGTTCATCGGCTGGTTTTAGTTTTGATAGGTATTGCGTTGACCAATCCTTCTTCCACTAGAGTCAGGTCTTGGGACATAGACATTTATACCCTTCATAAGTTGCTAGGATCCACATACCAGATGCCATGATTTGTGTCTCAACTTAGTTGCTTAGAACATCTGCAACATAAACAATTTTGTCTTTTGGTACCCAAATTCGATTAGGTCCTAGTTTGTTAGCCTTCAAAGGTTTCTTCTCTTTCCTTGTATTTAACATGACATAAGATAATTTAGAGTGACCTTGCTTAGAACAAAGAGTACACAAAACATCAGAGTGAATATGTTTAGGTTCAGTTACTGTTTCTTTAAATTTTAGACCTCTTTTACCATTTATACTAACACCATAAATCATAGATGAATACTTGCTTCTTTCCATACCATTAGCTAGAAAATCATGGAATACTTCATCATGCTTATCAGAGTTACGTGTGGTATTTTCAACATGAATATCTTTCAAGGTTTTATCTTTAAGTTCAGCAATCTCAGTTTTCATATTTGCATTTTCTATTTTAAAACCAATAATATCAGTTTTCAGAGTTGCACTTTCTATTTTAAATTCAGCATCTTGATTCTTTAAAACATTAATTTTTTCAGTTAGGTTTGCATTATATTTCCTAAGTTTTTTTTCAGCTATAAAAGACAATTTGTGATTCTTATTCAAAAGCTTATTTACAACAGTAATTAAATCAGATCGCGTTAAGTCATAAAATATCTCAATTTCTTCATTTGTTGATTCACTGAATCTAGACATGTTGAACCCTTGGATCTTTCCTCAACACTGTAAAGTGCTCAAACTTGAGACCGAGCTTTGATGTCAATTGAAGGTGCAAACACGAGAAGGGGTTTGAATTGTGTTTAATAAAGTTGATAATTTTTTGCTAATTTGATGAAGACTATTTGGTTTTTATGAATTACTTAGATAAGAAGCAATCGAATTCAAATGCACCAAACAATGAAAGCATAAATAATTTGGCACATAGATTTATCCTGGTTCACCACTAACTTGGCTACATCCAGTCCCCTCGTTCAGAAGGCTTTAATCCACTAATTCAAATACCTTGAATTACAAAGCACCTTGGATTTTCTTCAATTTATAAATCTGAATTAAATCTTATTTTATATTTTCTTCAATTATAAATTTGTATCAAATCTAATTTTAGAATTTCTTCAAAAATATGAATCTTATTTCATACTCTTTGAAGTCAAAATATTGTTCTTATAAAATACTATTGATATCATCAAATCTCTAAGTATAAAACCAACTTGGTTCCAACATTTAGCATCTCTCAAAGCGAATTTGGGATCTATCAATAAATGTTACCACAACTTAGAGCACATGATTGCTTACTCGTTCAACAAGAAAGCTCATTAGGGTTCTTCTTGACTCCTTATCTACTTTGACTCAAAAGGAAAGTGGTTCTAAACTATAGTATAAATACAATTGTATTATTAGTCATAACATGTACGTAGGGATGATTTTATGTTGGTTCTTTAGTTTCATCATATTGAAAATGAGTCGAGTCGAACTCATCTTGATTCAAGGTTGTGAACAACTCGGTTCAATTCGTTATCTCAAATCACAAAATTCAAAAGCAAAAAAAAAAAAACTTTCACATTTTAAATTAGTAATTTAAATGTAGTTTTTAGATAAAATAATTACCTAATTAAAAAATAAAAATGTAACATTAAAATTAAGTAACATTATGTTTCAAATAATTATTAATTATGTATTTTTTACATATAATTCTCCACTAAATACAATTAACAATAGTTCAACACTGAATTTTACTTCAAAAATGTAGCTATGACAAGCATATTCAACTATATATAAAACTAGTTAAAAAAAAAATTATTTAAATATTATATAAAATATCAAGTCAACTCATCAATCAAACAAGTCAAATTATATATAAATTAAAATGTGATTCACTTAACCAAAGAACTTAAGTTCAGCTGATTTGGTTGATAAACCAAAAAGTTAACTTGGTCCTAGTCTGCATAATATAATTTGGCAAGTGGAAGTTTCATCAATCTATGTGAAGAATTTTATCACTTGCCTGGACCTGGTGCCGAAATTGTAACAAATATTTTAGTTTACCTTTGCTTCTACTTTATGATCCATCCTTGCACACTTTTTTTTTATTTTTTTATTATCCTTGCACACTTTGTGCTTGGGTGAATTATTTTAGTACATGTTTTCTTCGCCTTTAAAAAATTGTGGCACACTTTTTCTGGATTTGGTTTTTACTCAACTTTTTTCGAATGTTGGGTGTACTGATATCATAACTCTTTTCTAAATGTTCTCTTGATGCAGAATGAAATTTATAACATGATTTCTCGTAAAAACAATGACTACTGAAAATGTTTAAAAGCAACATTGGATAAACAACATCCAAATTTTGCTACATATTTTATTTTCATTCCAAAATGCACATCATCATTTGTTTTATTTGCTTTTTGACACAACACATGATCACTAATTAAAT
This sequence comes from Cicer arietinum, assembly GCF_000331145.2. Lineage (NCBI taxonomy): Eukaryota > Viridiplantae > Streptophyta > Magnoliopsida > Fabales > Fabaceae > Cicer > Cicer arietinum. Next base: position 16,972,805 of record NC_021161.2, on the reverse strand, counting down.
ATTAAAAAGAACCAATACAACGTTTAACAAAAAACTAAAAATAAACAAGACAAGCACAAATGTTTTGATTGTGTGACACTTAATTAATGTCTACTAAATTATTTTGAAGTAGAGCCTGCTTCGTTTACTGAGGGATCTTATTAAGCTTACAATAAGCATAATCCTTATATTTCTTGGTTTTGTACTTTGGTGGATTGTCTTGGTTAATCAACTTTGGGTGTGGACCAACTTCGTGATCTTCTTTGGGCTCAATGAATACTGGCCACGACATTCTTGTCTCATCTTTGTTCACCGTTGTTCTGTGCAATACGGCTTTATAATTCCCATTGCTCAATATCTTCATCACCATAAAATAAAATAAAATAAAATGAAATAATAGTTTCTATATATGTAAAATAATATCGACTCTATTTCATGATTTTTTTTTTAAATATCAATATTTGGTAAGAACAACCATCCACATCGTCTCATAAATATAGTTTGGCTGATAATTGCAGTTACATTTAATATGGTGGAACCCATATTTGAAATAATAGAACTCTTTTTTCAAAGTTCAAATTCATTTTATTTGTTCAGTCCAATATAGCCCATTGCCTAATTCTAGTTGGCCCTAGTGGACTCTAACCTCTTTTTCTTCTCTATTCACATAGAAGATAGAAGGACATTTTAACAACATATTATTTAACATATATTTTTCCACAATTTTTTTATTGATTTGAAATTTGTATAGGTTCCACCAAATTTAAATGGAGCTCATAATTTGGTGGAACCAATGTGAAGTTTTTTTTCTTTATGTATATTATTTTTTTAAAAAAGACTTTTAATTATACCTTACATTTAAATTTATATATCAAAATACTATATAATTTTGACCTTCAGAATGTCGCATTTACGTCCTACGATCATATGAATGATGATATTTTTCTGTACTAGGAAATTGCATCAATAACCTTTTAATTTTTATTTTATTTTATTTTAACATCCCTAGGAGATTAAGATCAAATTGAAGGTTATAGATCGTCGCATTTCTGGGATGCGACCACCTACTGCAGAAAAGAAAAAAAAAACAAAATTTATCTTCAGGTGATCGTATGGTGGGGATGCAGCCTACAAAAGATAAAAACAAAAAGTAGGACATTTTAATATATAAATTTTAATGTAGGAGATAATAGAGAGTTTTTTAAAAAAAGAGGATTTACATGAAAAAAAATTCCAATGTGAATTTTAACCAATAGAAAAGAGCGAGTTGAAAAATACGTGTTAAAAAATATGTTACTAATATTTCTCAAAATAAAATTCAATTATTTGGAGTTTCAACAATGTCAAAAAATATCATTAAAAAAACCATGATTTTAATCAAGATTGATTAAGTTAATAAGGAATTGACACATTCATAAAAGTTTATGTTCAACTTCTTATGTCGATTTGAAAATTTTATTAGTGACTAATTTGTGAGTACCTCAAAAAAAATTTGTTTGAATATCGAAAGACCCTGAACAACTCTTTACTAAAAAAAACACTATACTAATGACTTTCATAGGACAAACGTTAATCTTAATGATTAAGATAGAAATTTTGCATTCTAGCATAACCAAAACAAATTGAGACACATAATTTCATGAACAGACAATATTGCAAGATATTTTATATGTACATACATACCTCAATTTGGTCGCCAATATGAATGACAAGAGCATTAGGGACATACTTAACATCATACCATTGACCATCTCTAGAAGCTTGAAGTCCCTGAACCTCGTTGGGGACGAGAATGGTCAAGTAAGACATGTCTGTGTGTGCTGGAACACCTAGGACGAGATCAGGACATGGACAAGGTGGATAGTAGTTGATTTTCAATCTGTAAATCATGTCATCTCCACCTGCAGCTTCCTTCAGTTCATGTTCTTCAAGCCCAAGCCCAATTGACATGCTTTTGAATAGTGTGTCTGCCACTCCACGTAGGTACTTTCCATATTCCTCATTCACCTCCCTGCAAGGGGAATATAATTTTATTTGAACTTTATGCTTCTCAATTTAAATTCAGTCCATTTATTTACAATGCAAACGTAAATTAACTCTCTCTTCTAAGTTTAAACATATAAAATAATATAACTCGTAAATAAATTTAAAATTATTATCAATTTTTTTAATTTTTATGATTTGACTAACAAATCATGTACTTAGAGACGAATTAGTATTAACCAAAATTCTTAATAATAATTAAATTATGGATTTTTGCTTAAATCTCAGCCTAACTGATTACCAAATTTTCTAAATAAAACGTAAAATAAGTTTGTATTTAAAGAAAAATGTCAATAAATGTCATTAGTACATTTTTGTATGAAAAATGATACGTTTATTTCTTTGATAAATATTTAACTTGTATTTCTAAAACAACATTTTCTTTTATAGATTCATTAATCAATACCCTTAAGACATTAATCTGTTAGGATAGTTAAACGAGACTTTAAAAGTAAATAATTATTTACTTTTTTTTTTCTTTTATTGTCTTGTCTATATTTTTGTAAATGTAAAAAAAAATCATTTTATTTAATTTAAAATTGTATTTTCATTAATAATATTTTATTTTTCGCTATAACAATTATTCACATAAAATATGTCTTATTAAAAAAATCAATATATATTTTAAAAATGAAAAAAAAAAATCACAAAATTGACATGGGGCTAAGAATTCTTTTAGAGATTTGCAAAGAAGATAAAGTTGCTATGTGGCGTTCAGAAAAAAAAAAAAAAAAAAAAAAAAAAAAAAAAAAAAAAAAAGCAAAAAGAGAAAAAAAAAAAAGAGGCTACACGTGAATAAACAAAGGACAAGATGGGTCCTTATTGAACTAAACCAAATACGCCCATGTGACTGTCCTACAAAATTATTTCCTCTTACGTTGCTTGCAACTAACTATGATTTTAGTAATCTATTTCTCGCATATTAATTGCCATGTCTCATAAAATACTCTTGGTCCCTTAAATATAAGCATTGACAAACAAAACTGTTCCTAAATATACATAATTTTTAATTTAATTGTAATGGTGAAAACATTAATTAGTAGACAAATATGATGAGTTCTAATAATTAAAGCGAAAAGTTTAAAAAAAATTAATCTGCATTGCCTAAAAATATATTAATATTAATTTTTAAAATAGTTTGAATACTCTCTATTCCTGATTATAACAACCTTATTTTGAATATTAATATTAATATATTCAAACTATTAATATTAATATATTTTGGCCAAGGTGGGGTCTCGGGGAATTGATACCTCATACGTTACCAACCTTATTTCTTTCAATTTTGTCTCCAAATTTCCTTGCGTCCTTCCAAATTGTTTCCTCGCTAACATTGTTTGCTAGCATCTTGTTTTTAGTTATCCATCACTCTCATATTAAATGTCATATCTTAGTAAAATTATTACCTGTCCCTCTCAAAAGAAATAATGAGCTGTTTGAAACATATCTGTCTTAAAAGGGTTAATTCAATTTTTAATGGAATATTAAAATTATTATTTTTTGATTTTATCGTCTAATTAATATTACTTTGTATTATCTTAAAGTTAATATATTTCACATTTCATGTATGGTAATGGTCAATAATAATATAAGTTAAATAACACATGTAGTCTTTTAACTTAATTTCAGTTAATATTTTAGTCTTTTATTTTTTTTTCTCTCGATTTGATCTTTTATTTTAATTTTAAGTGACAATTTGATATTTTATGTTTTAAAATACCAACAATGTTATTCTTTATTTTTGCAAAAATTCATCAAAAATTTCAAACAAAACTCATAAAATTAATTATCATCCTCAATATAATGCAAATTTCATCAAATTCATAATTAAATCTTTAAATAAACTCATATTTTCATCTCTAACAACATCAAATAAAGAATGAAAATATAAGTTTATTTGAAAATTTGAGTTACGAATTTGATGAAATTTGTATTATATTGAAGAATATAAATAATTTTATAGGTTTTGTTTCAAAGTTTTGATGATTTTTTTGAATTTTAGTAATAAAAATGATAACATTGTTGAAATTTTAAAACATAAAAGATAAAATTGTCACTTAAAATTAAAATAAAGGACCAAATCAAAAAAAAAAATATAAAAGACTAAAACGTTAACAAAAATTACGTTAAGAGACTACTTGTGGTATTTAACCAATAATATATGATAAAGATAATTTAATAAGAGTACTAGTATTTTTCATCTTTCATTTATTTATTTTTTATAATTTGTGTAAAATAATCAAATGAGTCATTTATAATGAAATTGAGGAGTATTTTTTCCATTTTTTTTAATTATTACATTTTCAAAATAAAAATATTGTTAATACTTACTTCTTAATTTTAAAGTTGAATATAACATTAATTACTATTTTGTTAATAATGCTTCAAACTATATATTGTAGAGAGAAAAATATTGAATGAGATCATGTATAATTAAAAGTATAATAAGATAAAGATAGATACTATATTTGTTCCTTTTTCATTGTTATATATTCAGTTTATATGTACATATTAAGAAAACTAACAAATTTTATTTATTTTTCATAAAATTATTTATCTTTTATTTATAATACGATTAACCATTTATTATCTCATGTCACTTTTTTCTTTCTCTACAATAAATAGTTAAAAAAGTATTTTGACAAAGAAACAAATTAATATCAAGAGTTTATTTATTAAAGTGATTTTTATTATTTTCCTATAAATATACTTTATCAAAAATTTTGAGATATTAATTAAATACATCAACCAGGCAAACATTTTTTTGGAAATAAATCTACAAACATTTAAATGAAGATAAAAATGTCGTTTCAATAAATATATAAACCTTGAAAGTTAATTATAATTTTTTTATAATGTAAACAATCTCCAAAATTTCTTTAATAATAAAGACCAGAGCAAAATCAATAACAACACTTTTTGTAAATAAAAAAAATTGCTATTAATTAAAATACTCAATAACATTTTTAAAACGGCAATTAAAATTATCAAACCAAAGAGTATTAATTAGAGTTGGAAGCACTCAATATTTGGTTTTCTTGGGTGTAAAGACATCATATGACTGATGTGTATTAATAAATCTTCGAAATCAATTATCTAAATCAACTAAATTCATTTTTTTATCCGAGTTATTTAAATTTAAATCTAATTTGACTCAATTTATTTAAATTCAATTGTTTTCAGTTTGCATAATGAAATTGATATTTTGAACTCACAGATTTAATCCAACAAATTTAGATAAATATATGTTGAAATTTCAATTATCTTTTTTAAAATATAAAAGTATCTAAATAATTGATTTTTTAATTATATCTATTTTTTAAAATAATCTAAAATATTTAACTTTAAAACTAATGTATTAATATCTCATTTTTATTTTTTATCTTTGCATTCTAAAAAAGTCATAAAATTTCTTCTTCACTGCATTCTTCTTCTTCAGTTACATATTTTTATGGAGGAGCTAAGTACACGTATGTAATTCGAGACAATTAAGATAAGATAAGGACTACTTTACTACCATAAGTGGATCTTTATAGAGATATAGGGTGGTCACGGCCACTCCAAAGTCTTCAATAATTTTTTTAAAAAATATTACTATTTTTGTTTTATTTATTTGAGTAATGTTATTGAAATACAATTTGACACAAAATGAGACATAAATACAATGTTTATTACAATATAAATATAAAATGTGATTCTCTTTATTTTATACAGTATTGTATCTGTGTCATATTTTGTGTTAAGTTTTGTGTTCTAATAACATTACTCTCTTTCTTATAAAATTCATTTGACTTATAATTTGATAACAAAAATTGATCTATTTAATCCATATTAGGAATCAAATACATTAATTTTTGTTGACCAAATTATAACTCAAATGTCTATTATAAAAAAAAAAATCAAAGAGAATTATTTATAAAAACAATTACAAAGACAACTATTATAATTATAAAATAAACTAAATTTTTCAACCTAAACTTATAGAAATATAAAAATCAAACCAAATGATTCTATGATCCCAAAAATTTAACCAAAATTAATTAAATTAGATTGATATTTTTTTTATGAGTTTGAGTTCAAGTTGAAATAAACCAATAAATTCGATCTTTATTGATTTGAGATATAATTTCATGTAATTTTAAAATAGATCGCATAATACTCAAACAAAATACTTATCTTTTATTAACACTATGTCAATATTGATATCTCAAATAATGTGTGGTGTTTAAATGTATTTTAATAATTTTATATATATTATTTTTGTCCTTTTAGTTAAGAAAATTGTATTAATAGTGTAAAAATTTAGATTTAATTTGTATGCATTGACAATATAAAGATATTTTGCATTGTCAATTAATCATAACCGGCAGATTAATACAACAATTTAACTTTTATTATGATTACTTTTAAATTCACACTTATAAAAGATTATGATGTACCGACAATATCAAACTTTTTACATCAACAAAACATAAGAGTTAAACTATAAATAAATTTTTAATTATTAAAATTATTAATTAAGATTTAATCTGTTAGCTCTATCTTATAAACAACTTAACATTTTTATATTTATTCATTAAAACTTTAAAAATTTGATCACTCCAATATTTTTTTTTCAAGCTTGCCACTATTTACTACCTAGCTATATATGAACATCAGAACACAAATTCCTCTTTTACAAAAGTTTTTATTTTGAGAAGCCCTATTAGGAAGGTATAAACTTCATCAATGATTCAATGTTATCATTAAATAATGTTAAGCTTTCGGTGTAAAGTTCCAATGATTCATACGTACGACTCTGGATTTCTCTATTAATGCAGCATTTTCTTTTTTCATTTTTTTGACGAAATACTTCCTTTTTCTTTATACGTACAGCCTTATTTTCTTAATGAAATTTGTTCTTAACGTATGGAAATGGGTAACACTGACACCAACCTCACCAACCTCATTAAAACGTATGTATAACTTTTTTGAAATTATTACTAATATGTAAAACTTCTTCGATGAATATATAAAAATTAAGAAAAGTGATTTATTATAACAAATTTGTTAATAATATTCAATATTCTCCCTTTTAATTCAGGATTTTTTTTATATCAAATTCAGTTTATGACTTTATTTTTAATGTTGCATAATAAAATTATGCATTTTGTGATATTATGCAATTATATAACTCGATTTTGTTTAATTTGGTGATTTTAGTTTGTTTAATGATTTATCATTTTCAATTTTATTAATGTCGATTTTGTTTTTTTATTTATTTATTCTATCAATTTAAATGAATAAATACTTTTTTTAGTAAAAAAAAATTATATTTGTGATAGATTAGCATGTTACAGCTTATAAGTACTTTTAAAATATTATATTTTAATTTAAATTAAAAACACTTAATTAAAACAGAGTAAAAATATTAAATTTTCAGCCTTTAAATTTTTTAAAATTAATCTAAATTATGATTTTATCTTTAAGATACTTACAAATACTATATTATATTCAATAATAACTGAAAACATATTTTTGGTGGTTTGAAATGGTAAAAAAAAACTTTCAGAAAAGAAATTGAATAAAAAAATATGTTGGACTGATTAATTGATTAAAAATTAAATATCAGCCGATTCAATTTAACATGTAACTTTGGAATGTATATGTACCATAATCATAAAAAAATAAAAAAAAATAAAAAAGATTCTAAATTTTCGGACAACTCATGTTTAGATAATGGAATTCATGCAATATATCTTGGCTATGACTAACTTAGGAATGTTATTCAAGTAATCCCGTGGTTGCCATAGTAATAGATCTAAAAAATGATCTAAGATAAGGTAAAGATTACTTAAAATCTCTAAGCTCCAATAAGATCCTATTTTCCAGAGAAGACGAGTACACTCGAGAATTTTCATTATTTAATTAAAAATGAGAATTCAAATGTATATATTAAAATTCTTCATAATAACTAACTGCAAACTTATTAAATATTTATCCTACTGATTAAAATTAGAAAATTAGTATGGTTTATATGAAATATATACTAACTAGTATGCGATTAATTAGTTAGTTATTTATTTCCTTTATTATCAAAAAGATTATTTATTTACTTAAATCTGACCTAATAAATAACAAAAATAATGACACAACCAAATCATATGATGATTCAGTGGAAATTACTGGTCACGAGATTATTATGAATTATGAGATACGTAATTAACACGAAAGGGATATCCATTGCAAAAAAATAAAATAAAAAATACCCCTTCCCTCTCATACCAGGTACTGACTTTATTTTTTATTTTTTATTATTTATCATTTTAAAGTACCAACAAAATATATATTATATATATTTCACTAATATTCTTGTATAGTAATTCACTTAACAATTTCATTAATTAAAATTTTTTACTAAATAAAACACATTTTATCATAAAGTTAATATGCTTAATAATTTTCTCAAAAAAAATTCATAACTTTAAACACAATAATTAGCAAAATGAATCTTGAAATGAAGTTAAAAATATATACCTGTAAGAAGGAGGATTTTTAGGCCAAACGCGATAATTAATGGAAGAAAGTGGCCAAATAATGTGAAACAAATGATCCACCCACCCTTTCTTTCCATTAACCTCTTTCTGAAGATTTGTACCATACCCTTCTATAGATTCAGACCCAACAGGTTTAGCATAAATCTCTTTTTCTTCTTGTGGTAACTCACTTTGCAATTTTTTTATAACATCATTTGGAATTTCATGGTTCACAATTTGAAACATTCCCCACTTTTGACTTGCTTCCATTATCTCATTTTGAACCTTCTCTTCATTTGGGTTGCTAAAATCAATTATGGGTACCTCCAGTTTTACTCCTTTAACCGTTGTTGTTCCTGGTTGCTCTGTTTCTGATCTAACAAACATAGCTGGAATTGTTGTGTCTTTCGATTCATGAGCTATTGTTTGTACTCTTAGTAGCTCCATTGTTAGTTTTTTTGTGAATATTTGGTTTTCACAAAATGAAAGGTTTTTTTTTTGTTGTTGTTGTTTAAGCACTCATGCACTGTTTCTCAAGTGTTGGAATTTATAGGAAAATTGAATTTCTCTACCTACCAAAGGAAAACTAGGATTAGTTGTATTCTTTAATTTGTAAGTCAAGTAGTATTAATTTTTTTAATTTTTTTCTAATTTAATTTCTATGGCAATGGAGAGCTAAAGGAATTTTCTCTCCACTGTTTTCTCTCATATAAAGGTGATGACAAGAATAATTAATAACTTAGAAAAAAATAATGTGAACACAAAATATCTTCATGATTTAGTACTCCTCCATCTCGTTATTCGTGTGACATTAATTTATACCAAATAAGGAAAAAAAATATAAATAAAAAACAATCTACTATTTTTTTTCTTTCTAAAGCTACCTTGACTTAGTTTGTTGCAATATTTGGTTTAATTTGCAAGCACATGATTTGATGGGGGTTCTATTTACCTTTTTTAAAAGTTGGGTGATATTTTTTATTATAATATTAGGTCAGACCTCTAGTGAATTTGGAATATCCCTTATAATCTTTTTAATAAATCTTATTTATAAAAAAATAATTACTTAGATGATAAAATTAAAAAATAATAAATATTAATATTAAAAAATGATAATGACTCTTATAAATGGACACAATTTTTTGACATAAAACTCATACGAAAGTAATAATTATTAATGAGATGTTTATCTTCCACAAATTTTCATTGGGTTTTTTAAGAGTAATGTGTTTCTATTATATGTTTACTGTGATATAGTTTTGCCAAAAAAAGTTTATTGTGATTAGCTACTTTATGAATTGTTGATAATTGTTTTCATAAATGGACAAAGATTTTTTGTTTTTAACTTTTGTCAAAACAAAGTTTAGTACGATGACAATTAACTTTTAGAACTGTTGATTGTTTACATAAGTTGACATGAATTTTATAAACTTTATGAGTATTGACATATTTTTTGTGGGAAACTTTTTAGACAACGTCATCCATTTTACAAGTATTACAAGTCAAGTATATTTAACTAAGAAATTCTTATGCTTTTGAAACTTACAAGAGGATGCATGCATCTTATAGGAATAGCTTGTATCAATATTTGTTTTATATATAATGTTAAATTAGTTTTTTTAGACCGGATCTTTCAAATTAGTTTTTATAGCTAATTAATGAAATGTGTTTATTAGTTATCACTACATACCAGCTCCCTATTTATTTATGTATTTTTCTTTTATTGTGACTAGTTCCACTATTTGAGTACATATAGTACATAATAGTTTCGCAGAAGATCTAATGACCAGTACTAGATATGATTCATTATTAATGTCACCTAATGTCCTTATATAATTTAAAAAACTAAAATATACTTTTAAAAATTAACAAAATAAATATCAGTTATAAGATAAATAACCAAAAATATATTTTAATTATAATAATTAATAATTAACTTTTTTTTAAAGAATTACTATTGTTTTATACAAATTAATTTGTATGTGTACCTACACACGGGTTATTTCAAATTTTGGTCGAAAAGGTACGTAATTAATATACCATTTAAGAATGTGATTAAGAAAATTTAGATAAAAAATTGCAATGATTCGTTCAAAATACAATGAAATTAGAGATCTTCAAAGTTTCATTTATCTATCTCTTTACTTTTCTCTTCATCTCTCTTCTTTGTTTTCTCTCATATTTTTTCTCTATTATAAACATCTTATCTCTCTTATTTTATTTAATTTTTTTATCTAAAATTGATTTACCTTTTCCGCCTAAAAGATAGATTATCTAAATTAGAAATGACAACAAAACTCGTATTTGTATATATTCACCTAAATCTGTCCTGATTTAAACGGTGAAGACTCACTTTGATTGAATGTGAAGTTTTTTGAAATTGAAATTTAAAGGTGAAGACGAGATTTGAAGTGTTGATATTCATTCCGCATCGACACTTGAATCTGTTTCGCCAGTAATATTATTGTCATTTTTAAATTTTATATAAATTTAATATATTTAGAATTTTTTAAATATTAAAAATTATAATCTTCCTTATATAAGATTTTAAATTTTTTTTAATTTTATTATTCTAAAATAATAATATTTTTAAATTAATTATTTTTATAAATATATGAATGGGTGGAAGTAGTAAAAAAAAGAGGGCCGGTTCCTTCCTTAATAATTTGTTGTGGTGTGTGGAGGCAAACCTACTCCGCCATGTTCCAATCCAAATGGACAATAAACATGATCTTTCTAAAAGTAGATTTCAGCCTTTAACTCACAACGGAATGCAATCATGGGTTGCTTGTGTTGCATATAGTGTATGCGTGGAACGTTTCTCTCCACTTAAATTAACATTGCTCTTCTGGAAAACTTTATATGAATTGTTATAAAATAAAATAGAAAATAAAACTTGCACTTAGAACGTAAAGTAACATAAAAATTTAACATTTTTTAATAATTCAAAATAGTGAATTTTGTTTTCGGTTATAATCAACATTGTGATTTTAATGTAGAGGTGACATCATAGATTCTTATTAAATGTGAATTTGAATTATTTTCCACTCATTTACATCTTGTTTAAACTATTAAAAAAAAGACTAACTCTTTTAATAAACAATGTGACTTCGAATAAATTTTTCCATACTCATAAAAAAAATAAAAATACTAATTAACTAGAATTATCCTATAAGAAAATTGAAGTCTAGAAAGATAATGCGAATGAGTATACCTACTATTAATTAGCCAGTGCATTTGTTTTCAACAGCACAATATGACAGTCTGTGTAAATATAAACCGTTGATTTTGGAGGTAGTTGAGATGAACGGTTGTAGTCTTGCCACGCCAAGTAAAATCTAAATGGAAATTAGAAAGAAAAAATAGCAATTTTTGTTTTTTGTTTTTAATTAAAAAATTTAGATAGGTTGAATACGGAGGCTAATAGGATAAGAATAGACCTCATAGTTCAATGTCAACCGGAGTTGAATTCATGAAATGGACCGATTCTTTATCAATTGAATTAATGAAAAAGTAACTTAATTTTGCTTTAGTTCGATTTTGGTTCGATAATCAATATATACATATGACTTATAAAAAAATAAGACACCTACCTATAACTCGCACAAGAATACTTTGTTTTTATATATACAACCAGATTAGTACTATTCAAAGTTTACATTATTATCATAGGAGTGATATTTATGGGGCATTTATCCAATAACTTACAAATATATAAATGATCTAACTTTATGACTTTTATTTATGGAAGTTGCTGGTCATCCGCCGAATAACGAAAGAGTTCATTAAATGTTTCTTTTTGAAGAATCCAATAAGAAAAAATTTCAGTGACGTTAAAAAGTTTTTTAACTTTAATATAAGAAATTATGTCATCAAAAGCTTTATTAAAACAATCTACCGAGACACAATTATGATGAAGAAAACATAGAACAAAGTATATTTAATGAAGATGATGAAGATAAGTTAATATTTTAACAACTCTACTTAGATGTAAATTGTAGAAAAAATTATTCTATTTTTTTTTAAGTACTTTTATTTTCTAAAAATATTTATTTTTATATTTTTATATTTTTAAATGTATTAAATTTATTTTTTAATAATGAACACTACGCGAAAAAACGGCTTTTACAGCGCTTTTTTTAAGCCATTTACAGCGCTTTTTCAAAAAAATAAGCGCTGTGGAAACGGGCGCGGTAAATGATACAACAGCGCTTTTATAAAAGCGCTATAAAACATGTAAATACAACGCGCGCTTGTTATGCACATTTTACAGCGCTTCTTCACAAAAAGCGCTGTAATATGCACCCCGTCATATGAGTTATGGGTGTGCATATTACAGCGCTTTCTCACAAAAGCGCTGTAATATGCCCACCCATAATTTCATATATGGGCGTACATATTACAGCGCTTTCTCGAAAAAGCGCTGTAAAATGCCTACCCATAATTTCATATATGGGTGTGCATATTACAGCGCTTTCTCACAAAAGCGCTGTAATATGCCCACCCATAATTTCATATATGGGCGTACATATTACAGCGCTTTCTCGAAAAAGCGCTGTAAAATGCCTACCCATAATTTCATATATGGGTGTGCATATTACAGCGCTTTCTCACAAAAGCGCTGTAATATGCCCACCCATAATTTCATATATGGGCGTACATATTACAGCGCTTTCTCGAAAAAGCGCTGTAAAATGCCTACCCATAATTTCATATATGGGTGTGCATATTACAGCGCTTTCTCACAAAAGCGCTGTAATATGCCCACCCATAATTTCATATATGGGCGTACATATTACAGCGCTTTCTCGAAAAAGCGCTGTAAAATGCCTACCCATAATTTCATATTATGGGTCTGCATTTTACAGCGCTTTCTCGAAAAAGCGCTGTAAAATGCCTACCCATAATTTCATATTATGGGTCTGCATTTTACAGCGCTTTTCTTGTACATATTACAGCGCTTTCTCACGGAAGCGCTGTTGAAGGTGCACCATTAAAGCGCTTTAGAACAACATTTTACAGCGCTTTTTAAAAAAAGCGCTGTAAAATGTATTTTTTTTTTTTTAAACGCTGTAAATTAATTATTTGAAATGAAAAATGCTTTTTAGCTTTTTATGGCACTTTTTTTAAAAAGCGCTGTCTTTTATCATTGTACCCAAAATTATTTTTGATCCAAAATCACTTCACAATCAGTAGAACAGAACATATTATAGACAATCAGTTCACACAATCAATAGAACATAAATCAGAACTCTGTAACTTTTTTAACATATATGTAACTCTGTAATTTACAACCTAAGTAACTACATTCAGATACATATATACAACCTAATTTACAACCTAATTACCTACATTCAGATCCATTATATAATAACTAACAGATCCATTATATGCATATATTGTGTCCTATGATCATTTACATATAATAACTAACAGAATATACATTATATGCACTAGCTACCATATAATATTCAGATCCCTTGCCCAGCACAAGCTATTTCCCAGAAAATCAAATAATTTTCATGTCAAGCACGTACTGACACCATTCTTCCTTTAATTCCATCAGATCTTCCTCAGAATATGATGGACTGGAATTGGCAAAGTACTGCAATATAAAAATTGAACATATTATATTAAGTTAGTATCAAATATATAGATAATTTATATATGAAAATCATATAATGCAAATACCGTACCGTTTCTGGGATAATAGTTTTATTCTTCTCAACAATCTCCTTCATGAATCTCAATATGTAGTACCCACAGTCAATGTTATTTGTTTGACGAGGGCACTTTATTGAGATCCATGTAATGTTATTCGACTTCTGCTTCGACACTTTAGCACCTCTTTGAGCTCGATAAACTTTTAAGGCACTATCGAATGAATAAATGTGATTATTAGAGCATGAATATTTATATATATATATATATATAAATATTCATGCTCTAATAATCACATTTATTCATTCGATAGTGCCTTAAAAGTTTATCGAGCTCAAAGAGGTGCTAAAGTGTCGAAGCAGAAGTCTAATAACATTACATGGATCTCAATAAAGTGCCCTCGTCAAACAAATAACATCGACTGTGGGTACTACATATTGAGATTCATGAAGGAGATTGTTGAGAAGAATAAAACTATTATCCCAGAAACGGTACGGTATTTGCATTATATGATTTTCATATATAAATTATCTATATATTTGATACTAACTTAATATAATATGTTCAATTTTTATATTGCAGTACTTTGACAATTCCAGTCCATCATATTCTGAGGAAGATCTGATGGAATTAAAGGAAGAATGGTGTCAGTACGTGCTTGACATGAAAATTATTTGATTTTCTGGGAAATAGCTTGCTGCTGGGCAAGGGATCTGAATATTATATGGTAGCTAGTGCATATAATGTATATTCTGTTAGTTATTATATGTAAATGATCATAGGACACAATATATGAACATGCATATGGATCTGAATGTAGTTTAGGTTGTAAATTAGGTTATATATATATACGTATCTGAATGTAGGTAATTAGGTTGTAAATTAGGTTGTATATATGTATCTGAATGTAGTTACTTAGGTTGTAAATTACAGAGTTACATATATGTTAAAAAAGTTACAGAGTTCTGATTTATGTTCTACTGATTGTGTGAACTGCTTATGGTATTTGAATATGTTTTGTTGTTGTGTGCACTGATTGTGAAGTGATTTTGGATCAAAATAATTTTGGATACAAAGATAAAAGACAGCGCTTTTTAAAAAAAGTGCCATAAAAAGCTAAAAAGCACCTTTCATTTCAAATAATTAATTTTTACGCCAAATCCTTTCCCCCTCACTCGACCGGAATACTCAGGGACATTAAACACTTTCCCAAGAATGTCCCTGCACGTATCCTTGTTGCCCTCTTGAGTTTCAGAACTTTGTTCAATAGTTTCCTAAAATACATGTAACATTAAAAAGATAAGTTCAATAGCATTTTTAAAATACAATATTAAAAAATATTAAAGTGATAATATACTTACACAAAGTTCTACAACTTTCTTGACATTTTCATTATCAACCACTCCTTCTTTGTTAACACGCGCTTCCTTCCATAAGATATGACGACCCAAGGGTTGATCGGCTTGGGTGTCTTTTCTCTATTCGTTAAAATCATAAACAAAATAATACAAATTAGTTACACACTATAGTTTATAATACAAATTACAAGTGATGTTTAATTACTTACAATTTTTTGTTCAAGGCGTGCATATCCCATACGTGATTTCTTGTATGGGTGTTTTGGGTTGCTTGCCCGTTCGCGATTTGCCTTACTAATATTCTATATAAAAAAAAAATAGCAATTGTGTAAAAATTTAAAATACGCTACGAATATGAATAATAAAACACAAATGCTAATAAATTAATCACTTACGACAAACGCCGGGTCAGAACGTTTGGAAACAAATGCACTCCATTCATCCTTTGATATATAATGTTGATATATCTTTGGAGGTTCAGCATTTGTGTTTCCTTCTCTATCTTTTAGATAGAAATTTGAGAGATGGGATCTAAATCCACGATGGATTTTCCCAGCAACTCTCAAAACATATGACTTTCGTTCCTCATCAAGAACAAAAGTGGTCTGCAATGAAAACAATTATAAGTAATGTATTTTACAGAAAAAAAATTATAAATGACAAAAGAGTAGATCAAAATATTTACTTGAATGTCATTCCAGATGATATCTTTGGCATCCTTCAACGCCTTATCTCTCCAGTTGTCTATTGTTATTGGGACATTTTGACGAACAACAGCCCCAATGTAGCTTACAAACATGGAGCTGTTGGGGTCAACTGGCTGACCACTCTCGTTCCAGCCAACCTAATAAACTCATATAGTAAGTACATGCCCTAAACCCTAAAAAAAGATAAAAAAACACACAGCAAACAGAGTATATATAGTATACCTCAAATTTAATGCCACTGCTCCGTGCTTTAATCACCCTTTGCATGATAGTTGCACCACGTTTGACTTCTTTTTCGTAAGTCTTAGAGGTGCCAACTTCTTCATTTTGAACTTCTAAATCTTTGTTTGTATCCATTTAACTACAACAAGTTCAACATGCACTTTAGTATAACATCAACAAGCTCAACATGGATCATGCATTATTATAAACAAACTCAACATGTATCAGTATATCTTAAAAAAGCTCAACATGCATTCTAATGATTACAAAAATTTAATAACATCAATACCTGAATAATGATGGTTCGAAGAAAGACGAAATGCAAAGAAAAGAGGGTTTGCAGAAAGTTCACAGAAATATGGTTCACAGAAATACGGTTTGAAGAAATACGTAATGAGGGTTACGTATTTCAATGAAAATATATTGTGTGAAATGGGAGAGATGATCTTGGATGGAAATAAGGTTCGAAATGAAGGAGATGATCGTGGAAATAAGGTTCGTAAAGGACGGGATGATAGGGTTTGCAAAAGAAGAGAAGAAATGAAGGTTGAGATGAAGGTTACGTAATGAAGAGGAAACTGAAGAGGTAACTGTTATATATACGTAACACTTTTACAGCGCTTTTTATAAGCCTTTTACAGCGCTTATTTTGTAAAGCGCTCTAAAAGGCTTCTTTAGTTAAATTTTTAAAAGGCTCTTTTACAGCGCTTTTTTCAAATAAGCGCTGTAAAAGACCTCCGTGTGTTATTATGTTATTTGAATGCCTTTTACAGCGCTTTTTTCAAATAAGCGCTGTAAAAGACCTCCGTGTGTTATTATGTTATTTGAATGCCTTTTACAGCGCTTTTTTCAAATAAGCGCTGTAAAAGACCTCCGTGTGTTATTATGTTATATGAATGCCTTTTACAGCGCTTTCACACATAAGCGCTCTAAAAGGCTTCTTTAGTTAAATTTTTAAAAGGCTCTTTTACAGCGCTTTTTTCAAATAAGCGCTGTAAAAGACCTCCGTGTGTTATTATGTTATATGAATGCCTTTTACAGCGCTTTCACACATAAGCGCTCTAAAAGGCTTCTTTAGTTAAATTTTTAAAAGGCTCTTTTACAGCGCTTTTTTCAAATAAGCGCTGTAAAAGACCTCCGTGTGTTATTATGTTATTTGAATGCCTTTTACAGCGCTTTTACACATAAGCGCTCTAAAATGTCTCTTTATGTTAATTTTAAGAGGCTCTTTTACAGCGCTTTTCCCAAATAAGCGCTGTAAAAGACCTCCGTGTGTTATTATGTTATATGAATGTTTTTTAAAGCCTTTTACAGCGCTTTTCCACATAAGCGCTCTAAAATGTCTCTTTATGTTAATTTTAAAAGGCTCTTTTACAGCGCTTTTTCCAAATAAGCGCTGTAAAAGGCCTTATTGTTTTTGTGTTTTGTTATGTTATGTTATTTTTTAAACAAGCTCAACATGCATGCAAAACCCACATAGTAGTAACTGGTCACCACAAAAATCCCTTCCTCTTCACCAAACTCTTCTCCTTTTATGCATCTTCTTCACAAACATCAAAGCTTACTCTTTCACAATTCAATCTCCACCTCAACACCCTTTTTATCTCTTTACATTCTCTTTCCTTCTTAAATCGAAACTTAATTGGTATTCAGGATCATTGCCATGTTGCGAAAAATGGGTTTGTGTCTGGTGTTTTTGGGGATTCCCATGATGCGTACAAGGTGTTTGAAGAAATGGGTTTGTGTCTGATGTTTTTTGGATTCCCATGATGCGTACAAGGTGTTTGAAGAAATGGGTTTGTGTCTGATGTTTTTTGGATTCCCATGATGCGTACAAGGTGTTTGAAGAAATTAGGTGTCTGATGAATATTATTTTTAAAGCTTTTTTACAGCGCTTTGTCAAATAAGCGCTGTAAAATGTCTTTTTTACTCACTTTCAAAAGAGTCGTTTACAGCGCTTTGTGTGAAAAGCGCTGTAAAAGGTATAAAACACTCATTATTTTATTTTTAAAAGGATCTTTTACAGCGCTTTTTAAGATAAGCGCTGTAAAATGTCTCTTTATTTTATTTTTGTGTTTGGTTTATTTGGGTTGGGATGACATTAAAAACATTTTTATCATTGTTTATTGGATTAAAAATATTGTTATCATTGTCTTTATCACAATACTTTAGGAGATGATGAATTATTAGAAATGAGTATTCTGAAGAATCTATATATATATATGCACTGAGCAAAAGAGAATCTCTCTATTCAGTTCAGTTCAGTTCATGTAAATTACTAATTTATATTCAGTTCAGTTCATGTAAATCAAGCTAAATATAAAACACTCATTGTTACATGAACTTGGTATAAAACACTCAAATCAAGCTAAATATAAGCAGAAAATAAATTAATCAGAAAATAAATTAATCAGAACTTAGTATAAAACACTCAATTCAGATTACATGCATATTTACAATAACACAGTTCAGATTACATGCATAGCTTATATAAAACAATTAAACATATATATACATTAAGATGCCCTTCTTCTTTTCCTGGTGACATTCACATTTGTTTGTCCATTTACAATACGAAACGATGGATTAATCCAAATTCCCTCATCATGATCATCTCTAAGATATAAACCATCATCAGTTGAATCAATTTCATGTGGTTGTTGTGATGTTGCAAATAAAAGATCATTACCAACATCTTCATCATTATTGTTATCATCACTTATTTTATTGGTCGATAGGACAACAGACCATTTATCATTAGAAGGATCAGTGACATAAAACACTTGTTGAGCTTGCGACGCTAAAATAAAAGGCTCGTCTTTGTATCCCACCCTATTAAAATCGACAAGCAAGAATCCTGACTCATCAATCCGAACGCCATTATTATTATCGACCCACTTGCAACCAAATATGGGAACACGAAACATTGTGTAGTCTAACTCCCATATGCGCTCGATAACCCCAAAATATGATAGATTTGCATATATTGGGTTTTTGTCTTTTGCACTTGAGACATGCATCGCTTCAGCTACGAGAGTGACTCCACTATTTTGCATAGTGGTCTGATCATCTTGTTCTTTGGTATAAAATGTGTAGCCGTTAATAACATAACCAGTGTAAGAAAAGACATGTAAGCTCGGACCATTTGCTAGCCACCTCAATCTATTTGAAATTGATCCGGGGTCTATATCAAATTTTGACATTATGTGATTTTTTAACCATGTTACAAAACTTCGATTGTGCTCTCGAGTTATCCAATTTTGATTCCTATTCATGTTCAAACGAGATAACTGATCAATGTGTATTGTAACATACGGTTGAACCTCATCATCATTGTGCAGAACATACAATTGTGCCTGCTCCCATTCTGTCCTTGATATAGTCAGTAGTCTCCTTCCAGTTATCCCTTCTCCTGATAGTCTTCCCGAATGACGAGACATGGGAAGCCCTATGGATTCAACATTGGACAGATATTCAGTACAAAATTCAGCAGCCTCTTCAACAATGTATCGTTCAGCAATACAACCTTCTGGTCGACTTCTACTTTTTACGTACCCTTTTAATATTTTCATATATCGTTCTATCGGATACATCCATCTCATATAAGCTGGCCCACAAAGTTGTGTCTCCTTAACCAGATGAACAGTAAGGTGAACCATTATATCAAAAAACGATGGTGGGAAATACATTTCAAGCTCACACAAAGTAACAACAATTTCCCTCTGCAATGTCGGTAATTTCTGAGGGTCGATCACTTTACTACAAATTTCCCTGAAGAAGAAACATAATCTAGTTAAGGCTAGTCGAACTTTTTCAGGTAAAATGGAACGTATACCTATTGGTAGCAAATGCTCCATTATAATATGACAATCATGGGTCTTCAAACCTTTTAACTTGAGGTCTTTCATACAAACCAAATTTTTAATGTTCGAAGAGTATCCTTCTGGAACTTTAACTTCGTGTAGAAATTTACATAAAACAATTTTTTCCTTTCTAGATAGAGTATGAGCGGCTGGAGGTAGATATGTGCGATTTCCTTTCTTTACTGGAGCCAGTTCATTTCTTATTCCCATATCGACCAAGTCCAATCTTGCATTGACGCCATCTTTAGACTTTCCTGGAACATTGAGTAACGTACCAATAACACTTTCAAATACATTTTTTTCAATATGCATCACATCGAGGAAATGTCTTACATACAATGACTTCCAATATGGCAATTCAAAGAAAATTGACTTTTTCTTCCACCCAGTTTTCACCAGCTCTCCCGCAAAAGGTTTGCCAAATTTATTGGTCAAACCTTGTACTTTTTCAAGTATTTGATATCCAGTCGGTGCTAAAGGAGCTTTACCTTCCTCTGATTTTCCATTGAATGCATTTCTCCACCCACGATACTGATGACTATAAGGTAAAAATCTACGATGTCCAAGAAACACATTCTTCTTACAATGTTTCAACCGCATCCAATTTGTACTCTCTTCACATATAGGACATGCACACTGACCTTTAATGCTATATCCTGATAAATTACCATATGCTGGAAAATCATTAATTATGCCGAACAACATAACCCTTAAATTGAAACATTCTTTCTTATACCCATCATAAACTTCCACACCTGTCTCCCACATACTTTTTAAATTTTCGATTAGAGGAGTCAAGTATACGTCGATATCATTCCCCGGTTGTTTGGGTCCAGAAATTAACAGAGACAACATCATAAACTTACGCTTCATACATAACCATGGAGGTAGGTTATATATTACCAAAATCACAGGCCACGTGCTATGTGAGATGCTTTGAAGACCATGTGGATTCATTCCATCAGTAGAAAGTGCAAGTCTTAGATTTCTTGACTCTATCCCGAATTCAGGATACTCGTGATCAATTTTTGCCCATTGTGGGGAATCTGCAGGGTGTCGAAACATTCCATCTCTAATTCTTTCATCTGCATGCCATGTCAAGTGTTTTGAATCTTCTTCACTGCGATACATGCGCCTAAATCTTGGTATTATAGGAAAATACCACACGACTTTTGCTGGAGTAGATTCTTTCTTCTTATATCGAGAGACATTGCATTTCGGACACGCCTTAAGTAGTTCATATTCGTTTCGAAATAAAATGCAATCGTTAGGACACGCATGAATCCTTTCGTAACTCATTCCAATAGAACACAAAATCCGTTTAGCCTCGTAGGTTCGACTGGGAAGTTCATTATCATCTGGCAACATATCTTTTATGAGTGTTAATAATTCCGTAAAGCTTTTATCAGACCATCCATTACTCGCTTTTAAGTTGTACAACTTTAATATCGCTGACAGTCTTGTGAATTTAGTACAACCATTATATAATTCTTTCTCTGCATCACTCAACAAACTTTCAAACATTTTAGGACAATCTCGAAGATCTTCTTCAACTGCTTTTGCAATCTCATCAACTCGGTCCGGCTCATATGTATCTGTATCGAAGTCAGTTGAAGCATATGTCGAACTATTCTCAAAATTAATGTTTCCTTTTTTTTTCTCACCATGTCTTATCCAACATGTGTAGCTTTGATCAATTCCATTACATACTAGATGTCCTTCTAATTCATCTTCTCTAACACGTTTTCCAAAACAACATTTTAAACAAGGACAAACTACTCTATTTGGATCTTTTGCATTCTTCACTGCAAACTCAACAAACTCCTTCACTCCAATTTCATACTCTTTTGACAATCGATTGGCTGAAATCCATTTCCTATCCATATTATACCACCTATATAAATGCAGTAACAAAAATAATAAGCTTTCAAAACATATCAACAAGTTTCAAAAAGAAACCAATATCAACTAACAATTTCAAAACAGAACAGATCATGTGGTATGAGTTTTTGACAATTTTTGACAATTTCAAAACAGAACAGATCATGTGGTATGAGTTTTTGACAATTTTTGACAATTTCAAAACATAACAGATCATGTGTAAAAAATACCTTAGACAACGTAGATGGCCGCACAGTACGTAGAGGATATTAGGGTTCGCAACGTATATAATTATTTGAAAGATGTAGAGGATATGAGGGTTTCCAACGTATATAATTATTTGAAAGATGTAGAGGATATGAGGGTTTCCAACGTATATAATTATTTGAAAGATGTATTTTACAGCGCTTGTGAAAAACGCGCTGTAATAGGTAGTTAAATTCAATGAAAGCGCATGTGTTTTACAGCGCTTGTGAAAAAAGCGCTGTAATAGGTAGTTAAATTCAATGAAAGCGCATGTGTTTTACAGCGCTTGTGAAAAAAGCGCTGTAATAGGTAGTTAAATTCAATGAAAGCGCATGTGTTTTACAGCGCTTGTGAAAAAAGCGCTGTAATAGGTAGTTAAATTCAATGAAAGCGCCTGTGTTTTACAGCGCTTGTGAAAAAAGCGCTGTAATAAGTAGTTAAATTCAATGAAAGCGGATGTGTTTTACAGCGCTTGTGAAAAAAGCGCTGTAATAGGTAGTTAAATTCAATGAAAGCGCATGTGTTTTACAGCGCTTGCGAAAAAAGCGCTGTAACACATTTACGAAAGCGCTTCCGTTTACAGCGCTTTTTTGACAAGCGCTGTAAAATCCTTATAACGTGATGCGCAAACGTTATATGACCTACTACAGCGCTTGTTTTACAGCGCTTTACATAAAAAGCGCTGTAATAGGTTCCGTTATTTTTAAAATATAATTACAACAGCGCTTGTGTTTAGAAAGCGCTGTAAAATGGGCGCTGTTAAATGTCATTTCTGGCGTAGTGGAAACAATAGACTTTTGTACGAATAATTAATTATATTGTTAAAACGCAATGAAAACATTAAAAAACTATTTCCGTTATTTCGAACAATACATAATTATAAATTAAAATTTTAAACTTTTTATGAGATATACTATAACATTAATTGAATTTTTGTTTCTTTTATTGACTTTAAGATGAATTATGTCAAAAAACATACTTTAAGATGAAAAAGAGTGTTTTTATAAATTTTATCACTAATATTTATACATAATACTAAATCAAAAAAGAAAATATTCTCTAAATATTTTTATACACTATACATATTATAACTCAAAACATTTTATCAAATTCAAATAGACACGCATTTAAAACATAAACATACACAATATTCTCACAATTAAATGGGTCTTAACTTGTCACTTATTAATAATGAATAGCTTGTCCATCAAACAGGATAGAAACTGTATTTTTGGGTTGATTATAGAAGCATCAAAACAATGGACTCGGATTGTCAATTTTATTAAGAATATTGTTACGAATTTCTTTACCTCTAAAAGTCTACTTTATTTCATTTACAATAAGAGATTCAATATAATGTTTGAAATAGAATAGAAAATATGAGAGTTAACCATAAATGTTGCCATCCTTACTAGTTTTTAGGAACATACTAGAGTTAAAGAATTAAAAAACTAAATAAAAGATTTAACTATAATTTTAATTTTGTTTTTTATAGTACGTATTCTTTAAAAATATACTCTTTAAAAATATACTTTGATGGGTTATCTTCTAAATATTTTCTATCCACTTTATCAATGTATTCTGAGGTAGACCACTTCATATTAATAGCATGCAAATATTTTTAGGTGAGTGCTCGGTCGTGCAATCCCAAGTCCCATGTTTGCTTGCTCTTTTATTTTTATTTATCAAATTTTAACTATTAATAGTATAAAATTGACTAAAATATACTATCAGATTCTAACTTTCAATCCTGTATTTGGAGATGGACGAACAAATATGGGGGACGGTGAGCAATTTTCATATTCATAACTCAACATTTTGAAGGCTTTGAGTAACCTTCACTCGATTTCTTCAGACTTCAAATATTTTTTACTCAATCTCTCAAGATTTTGAGTATTCTTCATTTTGTCTCTATAGACTTACTATCAATCTTTTGAAAACAAATTACCTACCGTAAACATTTCAAGGATTTACATACAATTACTAATGGAAAAGATACAAAGAGTTATCTCGAAGACACAATTTAAAGGAAAATACCAAATGTTCCCTTTTTATTTTATCTTTTGTTTTCTCTTTTTGGTTTGCTTATCAGAGGTTACTTGCACACTTCAACAACATGTAACTGTAAGAGTCTCCTAGACTTAAATTACACTTAGCATTTTGGGTGATGTCAAAACTAGTTTAGTCTAGATTGGATGGCGATTGTATGCATTTGTTGATCTGCATTCTCAATTTCTTACAAATGCCATTGGAATAAACAAGAATTCATGAAAAATCTTGTTTTAGTATGCATAAATATATTGTTGCATGTTTATATCATATTAGTACACTTTGAAATACATTAAAAACATTTCAAATTAATCGACTCACATATGTCAAAACTCAGTTTTTTATGTTTTAGACATGTGAATCGACTCACCACAAAATATGAGGTTTTGTAAATAGACTCACCCTCGTGTGAATCAATTCACACTACTAAAGGTTTCAACATTTCTTTTCAAGGCTCGTCAGAATTGACTCGTAACATGCACGAATCATCTCACCAAACTCATATACTTGATTTTTGACAATTATGTGACAATTATGATAATTACAAAGTTGTTATTTCATTTGGGAGGCATCACTCATTTGTCAATATTTTTCATGCATCATATATAAAACAATCTTAAACCTTTTGAATTGTAAGAATACTTTCACCCATTCTAAAAACTTCATGGATGCAAGATCATAATACATATTGAAAATTCTTCTTATTCAAATTAGGTTTGCCATCGATGTTTTGTGGAAGAAACAACGTAATGGGAATATATGTGTTGGGGTGTCTATTCCAAAATGTAGTTTCTCTAGTGATTATATTGCAAGGAGTTAAGAGTGTTCTTCTTATTGAAGCTAACATTCCGATTACTTTGGAGGTTTTTTTTTCTAATAATTTGGTTTGAGAGCATTTAGGAAGAAGGAATTGGTGTACATTGATATAACAATTGCCGAAGAATCTTGTAAACATTCGAAATCAAAATAAAAGAAGAAATTCTTATTCTATGAATGAGGACATGATGTACTCTACATGCAAGGATAGAGTAAAGCAACTAGTATAAATTGCTATGTGATTTTCCATTTCTCTAAACTCATTTAATTTTTGAAATTTTGTTCTTTATCAGTTTTGTTTATTTGGAGTTTGATGGTGAATTTGTTGTATTATGTCTTGATTGATAGAAAGATTAAGAACTCATAAAATTTTGTTTTGAATCAATATATTGCTTTGATTTGTTGAGTTAAATTATTTTTTCACTAGTCTCAATATTAGAGATTTGATTCATCATTGAAAGTTCTATCATTCATATTGTTTCTATGAATTG
This sequence comes from Cicer arietinum, assembly GCF_000331145.2. Taxonomy (NCBI): domain Eukaryota; kingdom Viridiplantae; phylum Streptophyta; class Magnoliopsida; order Fabales; family Fabaceae; genus Cicer; species Cicer arietinum. The sequence continues at coordinate 16,946,974 of NC_021161.2, read as the reverse complement.
TGAATTCATTAATGTTAAGAACTCTTCACTAGTTTGATTGAAGTTAAACTTTTTATAAAACCTTCAATGAAACACTATTTCTTTTGTAAATCTACCAATGTGTTTTTGCGTTGATTGATTACAATACCATTGAGAAGATCTTTTGTATATTTAGTTTGATGAATGTATATACCTTTTTGACTTTACTGAATTTGTATCCCTAAGAAGAACTTAAGTTCTTTCGTCATACTCATTTGAAATTCAAGCTTCGTCAATTTAGAAAAGTATTTGTAAAAAGTGCTATTAGTAGATCCAAAAATAATGTCATCAAAATAAATTTGAATATTAAGAATGTCATCTCCGATTGATTTTCTAAAAAGTGTATTCTCTACTTGTCCTCTTTCAAATTTATTATTAAGCAAGAAGTCAATAAGTCTATCATACCATGCCCTAGGTGCTTGTTTTAGACCATACAGAGATTTTCTAAGTTGAAAACATGATTTGAAGCATGGGTGTTGCTAAACATAGACTTCTTCACTTATATAACCATTTATAAAATAACTTTTAACATCCATTTGAAATACTGTAATGTTATTATTTGCAACAAAATAAAGTAGGATACAAATAGCTTCTAACCTGACCACTAGAGCAAATTTCTTAGTGTAATCAATGCTCACTTGTTGACTATAGCCTTGTACAACAAGTCTTACCTTGTTTCTAACCACTTCACATTTTTCATTTTGTTTGTTTCTAAAAATCCACTTGGTTACAATAATGATCTTCTTTGGTCTAGGTACTAGATCCCAAACATCATTCCTCTTAAATTCATTTAAATCTTCTTGCATTGCAATAATCCATTCATCATCTACCAATTCTTCATCAACAAAGGCAAGCTCAATTGATGAGAGTAAGCTAAACAAAGTGGTATCTTTTAGTGACGATCTGGTCCTTAGAGGATCACTTGCACTTCCAATGATTAGTTTCAAGATGAGATGACTTGTACTTCCATCCAGATCTTCTTTCTGACATATCTTGACTATTTTTGGCTTCATTATATTCATCCTCTGAAGATTTTTCATCTTCTTCTGATTTTCTTGTATCCTATGATTTTTCAAGTTCTTTTTGTTTGTCTACAGCTGTTTTCGGTAAACCTGCATTAACGTCATCTTGCTTTAACTTTTCAAGGTTAAGTTATTTTTCATCAAATTTAACGTGTATGGATTCTTCCACAATCTATTTTCCCTATTAAAAACTCTATAAGCCTTAGATCTTTCAGAGTATCCAATGAAGGTACACATTTGAGATCTAGAATCGAATTTAACAAGGTTATCTTTAGTGTTAACCATATAACAAGTACAACCAAATTGTTAAAGTAAGAGATGTTAGTATTTTTACCTTTCCATAATCCATGTGGTGTTTGATTGAATATAGACCTAATTAAAATTTATTTTGAATATAACATGCAATGTTAATTGCTTCAGCCCAAAAGTATTTTGCAACATTCATCTCATTTAACATGGTTATGGTCATTTCTTTGAGTGATCTATTCTTTCTTTCTTTCTTTCTTTCTTTCTACAACTCTATTTTGTTGGGGTGTTCTAGGAGAGGAGAAGTTGTGAGAGATATCATTCTCATGACAAAAACTTTCAAAGAACTTGTTTTCAAATTCTCCTCCAGGATCACTTCTAATTGTTACACATTTAAGACCATTTTCATTCATTACTTGTTCGCAAAATGTGATAAACACTTTGTGAGATTCATCCTTACTTCTTAAGAATTTTAACCATGTCCATTTAATGTAATAATCTACTATAACAAAGCCATATTTCTTTCCACTTAGAGAGGTTATTTTCACTGGCCCAAAGAGATCTATATGTAAGAGCTCAAGGGGATTTGAGGTAGGGACTAAGTTCTTAGGGGTAAACGAGTTCTTTGTTTGTTTTCCCTTTTGACAAGCTTCACACATAATTTCAATTTTGTAACTAAGTTTAGATAGACCTTTGACAAGTGGAAGTTTATTCAGTTTTGAAATAAATCTAAGGTTTGCATGACCTAATCTTTTGTGCCAAATTAGTTTCTCTTCATTTACTGACATAAGACACTTAACCTCTTGTTTCTCTAGAGTAAACAGATTTATCTTATAAATGTTGTTTTCTCTGCCTTATAAAGAGTACATAATCATCCTTATGACTAATTGCATTGCATGTTTTTTTGATTAAATATAATATCATAATTATTATCACTTAACTAACTAGTAGTTAATAAATCGTGCTTAATACCTTTAATAAACAAGACATCCTTAATGGAAGGGGAAATACCGTGACCAACTGTACCTTGACCAATAATCTGAAACAAGACATGTCAATGTGTCGCATGCATCCGTTGTCTAGGTACCATGTTTGGTGTTTTATCTTGATTACTGAGGACATCTGCAATATAGACAATTTTGTTCTTGGGTACCCAAATTTGGTTGGGTCTTAGTTTGTTAATCTTAAAAGGTTTCTTGTATTTCCTTTTATTTAACATGGGACAAGATAATTTGGAGTGACCTTTCATAAATTTAGGTTCAATTACAGTTTCTTCAAATCCTAGACCTCTTTTACCATTTCTACCAACTTCATAAATCATAGAAGCATAATAGCTTCTTTCCATACCGTTAGCAAGAAAATATTGAAATACTTCTTTATGCTTATCAGAGTTACATGTGGTATTTTCAATTGATGTTGAATAATGGCTACTTTTCATAGTTATATTTTTAGCCTTAAGTTCTGAAATATCAGTTTCCAGAGTTGCATTTTCTATTTTAACTTTAGCACTTTGATTCTTTAAAACATTAATTTCTTCCGTTAGGTTTTCATTTTGTTTCCTAAGTGTTTTCAGTTTTAAAGAAAATTTATGACTCTTGTCCAAGAAGTCATTGATAACAGTGATTAAATCAGATCTAGTTAAGTAAAAAAAATACCTCAATTTCTTGACCTTCTAGTTCACTTCTTGAGTTAGAATCTGTATTGGATCCAGAGGTAGAGTTGCTATTAGCCATCAAAGCTAAATTTGCCTGCTCCCATCATTTGAGGATTCATCATAATGATCTGAAGTAGCTATCAAACTCTTCTTCTTGGGTTTGGATTTTTTCCTCTTGTGTTTCCCTTTCTCCATATTTGGACATTTTGACTTGATATGTCCAGGTTCATTGCATCCATAGTAGATGATGCTTATCTTATTAGAGTTATCATCGCTTCCTCTATTGGACAACTTGGAATATATTTGGGGAAATTTCTTTTTTCCGTTGTGCTATATCTTCTAAATTTGCTGGTTATGAAAGCCAGTTCATCTTTCTTTGAGTCTCCATTTTGATACTTTGAATCATCATCCCTTGATTCTGGTGTTTCCTTTAGAATTTCTTTTTGTTTGGATTTCAATGCCAAAGTTTATTGCTTCTTATTCGGCTCAGCCTGTGCAAATTCAATTTCATGTGATTTGAGAGAGCTGATTAAATCTTCCAACTTAAGAGTATCCAGATCCTTTGCTTCCTAAATGACAGTGATCTTAGGTCTCCACTTGTTTGTCATATTCTTAGTATCTTCTTCACACGATCAACAATAGTATAACTCCTCTAAAGTATCTTTAATCTTGAGACTAGAGTCTAGAATTTGGAAAACATTGTCTCAATGTCTTCATCTTCTTCCATCTTGAACAACTCATACTTTTTGACTAGGAGGTTGACCTTTGCTTCTTGAACTTGCTTCCTTGCTTGCTTCATAGGTCAAACTCATACTATCATAAATAATCTATGTTGTCTCCTTTTTGGTGCACTTGTCAAATTCCTTAAAAGTGATTGCATTTATCATAAATGTTCTGGACTTATGATGCATCTTGTACATCTTTTTCTTATTAACATTCATCATTTTCCTTGGAATCTCAATACCATCACTATTCTTTGGAGTCATTTAACCATCACCCACCAAGTCCCAAAGTTTAGTCTGTCCTTTTTGTACTAAAAATGTTTTCCATCAAACTGAGGTGGTATGTTCATGTTTCCTCTAGCAGTTTTTTCATTGAATCAAGACATGTAGAACACTTGGATCTTTCCTCAAACATTGTAAAGCACTCAACCTTGAGGTCAATCTCAAAAGCCAATTGAAGGTGCAAACACGAGAAAAAGGTTGAATTGTGTTGGGCTAAGTTGATAACTTTTTCATTATTTTAGATTGTGTTCAAAAACACGAATCTTATTTCATACTCTATGAAGTTAAATATAATGTTCTCATAAAATACTTTTGTTAACATCAAAACTCTAATTATAAAACCAACTTGGTTCCAACACCAGTCCCCTCACTCAAAAGGATTTAATCCACTAATTCAATAACTTGAATTACAAAGCACTCGACCCTTCGAGTTAGTCTTCTCAAAATAGCCTGACAACCTTAAATTTTTTGAAGAATATAAACACCTTGACTCTACCAGCCAAATCTTATCCACATAACCTGACAACCCTAGATTGTTAAAGGCACACAACATCTTGGTCGTACAAGTCAAAATTCTCAAAATAATCTAAGATCCACATATTGTTTGAGGCACACTAACACCACTATTGGACTAGGTTATAATGGGTTTTAAATTGTTTTGGTTTTGCTTCTACTACGTAGATTTATCACAATTTTCTGATACTAACAATGAAGTACTAAGAATATTTTTATTTAAACGACTAATTTGCTAGACCTTAAAACCTTCAAATCTGAATACTTAGAAAATTGAGTTCTTGAGGTTTTCTTAACAACTTTGATTTTTGAATTTCGGAGTTTGTGTATTCATGTTGTTCTTATCTTTCTTCTTTAGCCTTGATCCACTATTTATAGTTGAAATTAGGGCTTCAGTTTAGTCCATTGAAAATTTTGAATTGTATCTTCATTCCAGCTTCGTCAACAATGATTTTCTTCAACACTAATTTTGAATTGTATTTTTATTCCAGCTTGGTCAATAAATATTTCTTCCAAATATAATTCTAAAAGATATATTTTGATAATATGACCTTTAGCCAATTCTTTATTTTCAAATCTAATATGAGCAATTCTTCTAGAATGATATGATGGATATTTTCTTCATATTGCATTTGGAAATTATTTAGCTGAATCTTCCTTCATACGTTTGATTGGATTTGGGTGGGAACAATTATTGGGCCATGTTCGTGAACCTTCAGAGTTTTTGATACAACTAAGTGAAATTTATCTTTTACCAAAATTGTTGACTTTCTATTAGAGGCATTGACTTTTCTTCGTTAGAATCACATTTGTTTCCTTATCATTGTCACTGCGACTTCAGAGTGTACTGCGTATCATAGGCAACACTTTGGAATGAGTTGCAATCTTTAGAGTCATTGCAACTTTAGAGGTAGGCTTGAAGAATAGGTCTAGACTTCAAAGACATACTAGAATTACTGTTCATCAGTGCATGCAGAAATCCTATTCATCAGAGCATGTAGAAATACTGTTTATTAGAGCATGTAAAAATTTTGTTCATTAGAGCATGAAGAAATACAGTGAGCTTCTAGAAGCAAGCTGAATCTTCAGGGTAATTTTCATACTCAAACTTCAGAGGTAAACATTGGAGACAAATGCACATTCTTTTCCAAAGCTTGCATTTGTCTGATTTTGAGGATTTCATTGGCTGTTTTGATTTTGTTTTCTATGATTTCATTGGTGGGTATCCTCTGGTGGTATCTTCTAGTGATACCTTCTGGTGGGATCCTCTAGTGGGTATCCTCTCGTGGTATCTTCTGGTGGAATCCTCTGATCGTATTATCTGGTACCTTTCTCTGATTTGTTTCTTCCAACTTTTTCATATTTAATGAAGTATTGTTGTTGTTCTCATAAAATACTTTTGTTAACTTCAAAACTCTAAATTGAAAACCAACTTGGTTACAACAATTTCCTCTAGTATCTTATTCTGGTACCTTCCTTTGGTTTTCTTGTTCTAATTGTTTCTCACTTAATGAGGCCATTAGTCTAAGAAATTATTCTCATAAAATACATTTGTTAACATGAAAACGATAAGAGGAAAACTAACTTGGTTCCAACACTCTTTTCTTCTCTGTCTCTCCCCCTCCACATGCTTCCTTTTCTCTATTATCTTTTTTTGGTCTTTTATTTAAACATGAAATTGATACTTATAAAAATTCATATGCATTACTTTTAAAATAAAACAACATATAAGAAGACATCATAAACCAAACATATTCATACTTATCAAAATTCATATATGATCCGGAGTGGACCTGATTATTGGTTCAGGGATGAAACACAGTTGTTTTGTTGGTGCAAGAACAAGGATAATGACTTCAGGATCCTCATTGAGGGTGGTATACATGCACACACATTGACAGTGGTGTTAATTTGTGTATAAGATGAGAGGTCTTTAAGGTTAGAATTCAGTGTAACTTCATCTGCACCAATTGTGCCTTTTATATGATATTCCTTAGGGTTCCTAGAAGAATTTCGTTATGATTGTAAGAGAAATGAGATCCGTGATACTCATATCATCTTCTAATTCAAAACATGTGTCCTTTTTTAAGTGAGTTACCTTAATTTGAGAACCTTTTCTTCCCTTGAATATTAGGTATTGTTGGTTTGAATTCGGCCCATTAAAGTATTGAATTACGGAACTCTAATATTAGTTCGGGCCATAATAGTTGCCCCCAAATCGAGCATGGACACAATTGATGGTTGACTTGAATTCAGGTTGTTTCAAAATCTTTCTTGATTTCAGATAAAAGGACAAGTGGTTGATGTGTCAATTTGGTTTTTGAGTGGTCATCATTTCTTAGGTAAAGTGATGGGTCCATGTTTTGACTCGAAATGATGTTTGAATTTCCCTTACATGTCATGTGGCCTATTTATGAAACCGTTGATTACCCTTATACACCTTTGGCTTAATTGCAGTTTTGGTCCCCCTATTTTAGTTGAATCGCAAAAGTAGTTCCCCCATTTCATTTCTCCTCAGTTTTGGTCGCCCAAACATAATTTTGGCCCCAAACTTGATGAAGTTTTATTTTATTTTTTCCGTTTATTTAAGTTACACCATGCCTCAAGATCTCGTGGTGCAACAAGTGTACCTGAAATTTATGACCATAAATGATGTGGTGTGACTTTAATAAATGTCACTTCATTAAGTTTTGGACCAAAATTGAGGAGAAATAAAATGAGGGGACTATTTTCGCGATTCAGCTAAAATAGGGGAACCAAAACTGCAATTAAGTAAAAGGTGTATAAGGGTAATCAAGGGCTTCATAGATAGGCCACATGACATGTAAGGGAAATTCAAACATCATTTCGAGTCAAAACATGGACCCATCACTTTACCTAAGAAATGATGACCACTCAAAAACCATTCAATGATGTTTACACCTTTTAGATGAAAGCATCTCTGGATCTCTAACAGCCCAATTTTTCTAAATCAAATTATTATTATTTTTAATATTATTATTTCATTCTTAATATAATATGCATCCATAACATATATTTAGAGTAAATTATTAAAATTACAATGCAAATCTTAATTACTATGATTTGATTTGGTTGGATTGGTTGGTGATGAATTAAGAGAATTAAGAAATAGCGCTAAAGAGAATCAATGACAATTTAAGCCAAGCTTAGATTGAGTGCATCGTCTGCCTAATTAGAAGAACCAAAAGGTATCATAGATTAAACCCCCCCTTTAAAACCCTTCATTTAGGGTGTGTTAGGGTTTTACGTTTTCTTGCATGCTCTGAGGACAAGTGAATCTTAAATATGCATATTAGATGTTTGACTAAATTACTATATTGACACTTTCGAATTTTGGAATTTTGGCTTAACTTTAAGAAATATGATGCAAGTCCTGTTATCTCTTATTGATGATGGATTTGAAAAAGCTACTTATGTTTGAATTTGTATGGAATGTTTCGATAATGATCTTGATAACAGACCGCTTGTATATTGTTTATGTTGGAACATAAGTATATTATTGTGTGAATTTAAAAATTTGTTGAAGTCCCACATTGGAAATAAATATTTTTTTGTAAATTTAAGTGGAAATAAACTTGTTTTAAAATTCAAGTCCCACATTGGAAAGAACTATTTTTTGTAAATTCAAGTGGAAAGAAATATGTTTTTTTAAATTCAAGTCCCACATTGGAAATAATATTTTTTGAAGTCTCACATTGAAAAATTCTCATATTTTGAGTAGTTTTCAACTCTATAAATATTAAAGTCCCACATTGGATAGAAAACATATATGACTTTGCTTCCATAACTATATAACGAGTTTCAAACTATTGTGAAAAATACACCAAAGTTGGATGCATTTCTCAACTTTCTCTTTTCTCCCTTTTTTAGTCTGCTCGCCTAATTTTCGAGCCACTTCTCCCCTTTCTTTATGTCTCTTCTATATTTTAAAGCGGCTTTGTACCATAGTTGCTTCGGTTTTTAGAGCGGTTGTTATGTCGTAGTCCCTTCGGTTTTTAGAGCGGTTGTTATGTAATAGTCCCTTTGTTTTTAGAGCGATTGTTATGTCGTAGTCCCGTCGTTTTTTGTGTTTTTGAGCGGTTATTATGATGTAGTTATGAATGGTCATAGTACCATATTGAGAGTGACTTTAATTGTCATATTGAGAGTGGCTTTAACTTCCATATTGAGGGTGTAATTCTAGAACGGTTTTCTAGGATGCAATGGAACTCCGATACAGTGAATCTGAGATGTTTTATCTTGGGGACTTCGTGGTTGATAGTCTGCCTTGCACAATTTGGGCAGTGCAGCGAAACGTCTTAAAGAGAGCGACCGAGTCCGCGACTCAACCCATTAATATCTTCGGTGACATAAATTGTGATTTTTAAATAGTTTTCTAGAACTCAAAATTAACAATTTTAAGACGTTTCTTTCTGCCATGTCAACAGAAGAGATTACTGGATCTGGTTCTGTTGCCTCTAATTTCGATAAAATGTTTCAGTTTGAAGCAAACAGAAAAGAATCAGAAAGCTGGAAAATTAACCCATTGGAGAATAATGATAAGAATTATATTCTTAATGGAATTGTTGATGATATGTATATCTATTACAGTTCCAACAATACTGCTAGAGATGTTTGAGATATTTTGAATAAGTAAGTTGTGAGCTACTGTAACACCCCGTTTTTCAAAGCGAGGGTATATTTTTTTTTTCCAAAATAAATTAAACTAAAATAGAGAAATAAATAAGGAAATGCCTTTGGATAAATAATTGAGTCATTATAATTTACAAGCAGCGGAAAAGTTTCTCCAAATATAAATCCAAAACATTTACAACTCCACAAATGGTACATGGAACCCATTCAAATAAGATGTCAAACTGACAATATTAGTATGAGTATAGTTTTCCAAATTAAAATACTCCAACCCAAAAAGAAGGACGTCTAGTCCCTATACATCAACCTAATCTGATCATCCTACCAAAAAAAAAAAAACTATACACCCTGAGTGATCTCCACGCGCCCCGTGAGATCCTCCTAACGTAGCTCCAGTCAAGCATTCCCATCCGTAGGGTAAGAACCGGTAAGATCGTCCTGGCTCTCATCTGAGGGCAAAGCCCAGATTTCCACAATAGTTGTAAAGGGTCACCAACCGAAATTAACAGTTAACACATAACATTTAAGTTTTTAGAAACACAAAATAACCTTTCAACTAAGCATGCACCTTAAAAGGATTTTCCATATGCTAAAAGTTCACATAATGCTTGCCAATTAAAAATGAAATCAAAATAAGGTTCTCAATCCATCAAGTAATACATAACTAACCAAGACCTTGATAAATCAATGAGCAATCTGTTATCTAACTCAAAATAAAAATTTCTACTAAGCCAATCGATTGGGCAATCGATTTCCTGAAGGTTTTTAGTGAAATTTGAATTCTGGGCTTAATTCAATCGATTGGGCAATCAATTGACAGCATATCTCAGCCCCTGACTTAAATTCAATCGATTGGGCAATCGATTGGGTAATCAATTGACAACATATCTCAGCCCCTGACTTAAATTCAATCAATTGGGCAATCGATTGAGCAATCAATTGACAACATATCTCAGCCCCTGACTTAATGCCAATCGATTTCCAAATCGATTTTTGCTGAATTCCTGCATGGCCAAATCGATTTCCAAATCGATTTCCTTAATTGGTTTTGAAAAACATATTATAAAATCGATTGGCAAATCGATTATGTCACATTAGGGAAGTCCCTGTAACTCATCCAATCGATTGGGAAATCGATTTCCCTGCATATTCTTCCAAAAACACATAAACTAACTCAATCACCCTCACGCATAACTTCAAAACTTAACACTTAGCCAAACCCACACAATCACCACGACGAATTGGTTTTCGAAATAGTTTTACAATCCATCGCACTCACGCACGATAATCAATACATAACACTTAGCAATTTCAACACAATTACCACGACAATTCAAATTTAGAACACTAAATCATAAACTTGAATTACACACGACTCGCGTGCCAAGCACCCTAATGCAATGCGTATATGCCAAAATGCATGGACTCGAAATTCCAAACCAAAACCC
>NC_021161.2:16926791-16936216 GCF_000331145.2 Cicer arietinum | reverse complement strand
AGACCAAAGTACTATTCACCAAGGTGCCACCTATCACGGGTCTGCACAATTTACAAAAAAAAACGAAAACCATAAACGTACTGCCTATCACGGTCCCGTATCGTTTATCGTGGTGCCACCTATCACGGGTCTGCACGGTTTTCAAAAACGTAAATAATAAATGTACCGCCTATCACAGGCCAAAGTACTATTTATCAAGGTGCCACCTATCACGGATTTGCACGATTTACAAAAAGGCATGAAAATGCATGAGCATATACTGACTCCATCCACAACAATCGTTAAGCAAATGCAGATATTAAAAGATTCCCCATTTTTAATACTCATTTAACTTAAACGATTTTCACAACAAATATTAAGCAAACAGAAATATTAAGAGATTCCCCATTCTTAATACTCTTTTGACTTAAACGATTTTCAAAACAAACATTAAGTAAACAAGACATTAAGAGATTCCCCATTCTTAATACTCATTTAACTTAAACGATTTTCAAAACAAACATTAAGTAAACAAGACATTAAGAGATTCCCCATTCTTAATACTCATTTAACTTAAACGATTTTCAAAACAAACATTAAGTAAACAAGACATTAAGAGATTCCCCATTCTTAATACTCATTTAACTTAAACGATTTTCAAAACAAACATTAAGTAAACAAGACATTAAAAGATTCCCCATTCTTAATACTCATTTAACTTAAACGATTTTCAAAACAAACATTAAGTAAACAAGACATTAAAAGATTCCCCATTCTTAATGCCTAGTTAACTTAAACGATTTTCAAAAACAAATATTAAGTAACCGAGACATTAAGAGATTCCCCATTCTTAACGCCCAGTTAACTTAAACGATTTTCAAAAACAAATATTAAGTAACCGAGACATTAAGAGATTCCCCATTCTTAACGCCCAGTTAACTTAAACGATTTTTCAAAACAACATTAAGTAACCTAGACATTAAGAGATTCCCCATTCTCAACGCCCAGTTAACTTATACCTTTTCCTCAAATGCACATTAAGTAAACCGAGATATTAAAAGATTCCCCATTTTTAATACTCGTTTAACTCTAATGGTTTTCAAATCTCACAGCAAAACCAACTCGAAACATTTTATCAAATTCAATTCACAATCCACACCAAAACACATCAAATTTCATCGGTATTAACTTAGAACACGTCAAATACGACGAACACAAATCAACGCAACATAACACTCAAACACATCAAATTTCATTTACCCATAATCATACTCAAATGAGTTAAGTTCATTTTCCACGAGACATCCATCAAATATAACCAAAACCTAACTCTAAGATTTTACCTATAAAGTCTTAGATCCATTTTCCCCCAAATCAATACTCAAACCCTAACAAGATCCTTTCCACACAATCACAGATAAGTCCCTAAATGCAAACTAAAAGTTTGGAAGGAGCCCTTACCTTAACGTTAGCTTTAACGTGCGTTTCCGGTTCCGCGAGTAAATCCGATAAAATCTCCATTCGCAACGTCGCTTCCAAATTTAGTTCACTAGCACCGTAGCATGGTAGTGAGCAACTTTCCCTTCTATCTCTTCGCGGAATGAAGCTTAGATCTAGATGAAACGAAGGGGTTTGTGTTTGACGGTTTTGAAATCCCTAACACCGTTTTTCTTCGTTTTCGAATCAACGAGGGAGAGTGAAGTTAAGAAATCCTTATCCTATCACTCACCAAGCTGTGGGTTTCTAATCTTGAAAAAAAAGGAAGCACAAAAATGAAGAAGAAGGAAGAAGAAGATAATGGGTTCGCGATGGAGGGGAACGTGTTTTTCTTCCTCTGTTTATGTTTTTTTCCTTTCTTTTCCTCCATTCTAACATATATATACATATGTTACTTTATATTAATTATATATATATAAAATTATAGTTAACAAATATCTCAAAATATCTAGATATTTGTTAATTTACCATTTCACCCATAACGCATAAAATTCTCCGTAAAGAATTCACCGCACTTAATTTAATTTATTCATCGACGAGTAATTCTAAACGGCCTCGAAATATCTTTTTGATCATATAAACTCCAAAATATTATTAACTTTGGCTAAAAAGCCTTCGAGCCAAAATCCAAAATACACAAAAATACATAAAGTATACTTTAAAATTATGGGTCTTACAGCTACTATCCAAAGTCTCAGATGATGGATGACATATCCGGGGAAGTTGATAGATCTCTGGAGGCACACTCCCATAAAATTCAGAAGATAACTCATGAGATCATCTATTAAGGTACGTCACTCATGACATATTTAAAGTAAATATTGAAATTTTATGTGTCTATTTATGTTTGAATGTTGAAATCAATAAAATGTCTCTTTTTGCATATATCATGTGTGATTTTAATTTTGATCATGCTATACTTTGTGATGTGCACACATATGATTTCAAAATTAAGTAACTTAGGTTTAATTCCAAAGTTATTTTCAAATGACTTTGAAACATGTGATTTTTATAGTAAAACTAATATAACAAAGAGTTCACATAAATTTGTAGTTAGAAAATCTGAATCTTTAGATTTTTTACACTTTAATATATGTGAACTTGATGAAAGGTTAACAAGAAATGAAAAATAAAAGTGAAACGTTTGACATGTTAAGGATCTTTGTAACTGAAATTGAAAATCAATTTAGTATAAAGATTAAGAGGTTCCAAGTATGATTCTAGTTTATTTAATGAGTTTTATAAATTATCTGGAATTATACATGGAACAATTGCACCATAATTACTTGAAGTGAATGGTAAAGTTGAAGAAAAAAAAGGAATAGAACTCTTATTGAACTAGTTGTTGCCAGTATGCTTAACTCTAGTGCTTCATCTCATTGGTGTACTGAAAATATATTGTTTATTTGCTATGTTTTGAATAGAGTTCTTAAATCTAAAAATAAAACATCTCCTTATGAGATAGTGAAGAAAAGACAACCGAACTTGTCTTACTTTCAAACATAGGGGGCGATCTGGCTTATGTCAGAATCTCTGATCCCGAGCGAATTAAGCTGGCTAGTAGAGCATATGAATGAGAGTTTATTGGGTATGCAGTAAAGAACAAAGTGTATTGGTTTTATGACCTAAATGCAAAAGTGATCATAAAGTCAAATGAAGTTGACATCTATGAAAATAAACCCCCTTTCAAATGGAATAATAGTGGAGGTAGCGAATCAAGTCACATTCCTATATCTATAAGCACCAAACAAGGCGAATCAGAAACTTGAAGAAGTAAGAGAGTCATATTTGCTAAAAATTATGGACCCAAATATACGACATATACTTTTGAAGAGGATCCTGCAAATCTCAAAGAAGCTTTGTCATCTTTGGATGCAGATTTATTGCAAGAAGCAATAAACGATGAAATGGATTCTCTAGAGTCTAACAGGACCTGACATTTTGTAAACTTGCCTCATTGTTCCAAATCAACAGGTTGTAAATGAATATTGAAAAAGAAACTAAAACTCAATAGAATGATTGATAAATACAAGACACACCTTGTAGCCAAATGTTTTAGACGAAGAGAAAATATAGATTTCTTCGACACTTTTACACTGGTCACTAGAATAACACCCATTAGGATACTCATATCACTAGCAACTATTCTTAACTTGGTGATACACCAAATGGATGTTAAAACAACTTTTTTAAAAGGTGATTTAGAAGAAGAAATCTATTTGGATTAACCTGAAGGTTTTGTAATTCAAGGACAAGAATACAAGGTCTGTATGTTAGATAAATCTTTGTATGGTCTTAAACAAGCTCCTAAGAAATGGCATGAAAAGTTTGATAACATTATTATATCTGAAGTTGTAATGTCGATTTACAAGGAAGGGGGTTTGAATTGTAAATGTATATATTAAAAAAATTCATGAAAAAGTCTATAGATTTAACTCAAGAATGATCTTGGTTAAGAAAACAGAAAATGAAGAACATTCTTGGTTAGCTTAGAAACATAAATTCAGTTTATGCTTTATCTCAGTTAATCAATAAGGCTTAATAAACAAAGAGATGAAAGAAAGAATACCACACAAAGATGTATACTGATTTACCCAACTTAGGCTACGTCCAGTCCTCATAACTGTGAGATTTTCCGCTAAGTGTTTCAAAACAAAGAACCTTCTTGGTTTTACAGCACCTAGCTTAGATCAACCTTGATATGTTACAAGCTCTATTTCTTTCCACCCGAAAAGCAAATTAATCACCTGTCGATCTTGATAGGGTTTGTTACAATCAATTCAAACTATACTTATACTCTTATGGTTTGAGTTTTACAATAATGATGAGATTGTTTGATAGAATATGAGATGTCTCAACTCTTGTTTGAGATTCGATTCTTTACAAAGAGTTCAGTAATAATAACACAGTATGATATAAATGTCCAGAACAGATTCTTCTTTGTGAAAATGAGAATTTCAAGTATGTGAGTGATTTATGAGACTTGATAACACTTGAACTTCTGCATTTTTCCTGGGCATTTGCCTTTCTTTTATAGGCGTTTTGGATCATTTAATAATGGTCAAAAGAGTTGTTGGTAGTGCTCTGTCAGTTTTGACCAAAACCAATATATATGATTAACAATATTCCAGCCTTTGAACATTTTCAATCTTGTTTGACTTGGTGCTGTTACAATTTTCCTTGATTAGATTTCCTTAGAGTTTAATGATCCTCGAAGCTTCATATGTAACTGTTGATGTTATATCTTCGATCTAAAGCCTTGATTCTGTCCAAAACAGTTTGGTGAATGATTATGAACTTCTATAGCGAGAAGGAGATTAGTGTTGAACTTCTGCAAAAACGGAGATTGATTATCAATCTGGTTTTGTTAGTTTGAAACTTTCTAGAGATTGATGATCAATTTGGAGGTTCAGTATTGATCATTCTGGATGACTGCTTGATGTCTTGTATATATCAAGATTGATTAAACTTTCTTGCCAGTTTGGTTGAAGAAGATTCATACTGTTTCAACTACCTTGATTCGAGACCTTTTATCTTAATGATTCGAAAGCCTTCTTTGACTAAAATGGATCCTACTTGTTCCTTCTCATGTACTGATGAACATAGTATAAAATTTAGAGGCAAAAACTTTGTTGAAATAATGGAGATTGATTGATATTGAGGCTGTGACGATAACTCTTGATCCTGGGGATCATTCTCCATTTTGTCCAGAATATTCTTCTTTCTTTATCTATTCAGTTTTTATCTGATTTCTTTGCTTTGCTTGATTTCTATCTTTGAATTAATTCACTCAAAAGCACAAGTTAAATTAACATAACATTTTAGAATCATAATTAACATTCTTAATTAACCTCTGTTTATTTTCATCAAAATTTAATTTGAGAGTTTGTCTTAACAATTTCTCCCTTTTTGATGATGACAAACATGTTAATTTAGATTTTAATTCTGATTCTAATATGAATTTTGAAGAGCTTAATAGCTCCCCCTCAATTAATGCAGAAGGTGATTTTGACAGAAATTTAAACATGCATAAAATTTTTACATAAGTTGTTCTTACATTAATTCAAATGAAATATGAAATATATCAGTTTGCTTTTAGCATAATTAGAGAATCCTAGATACAAAAGGGATTCATAAAAACCGAATAAAAACTATCTTAATTATCCTAAGAAGCGAGTGATGGAGAAAATCCTTTAGAAGAGGAGGATTTTGCGGGGTTAGGAACTTGCGGAGGAGGGGGAACAAAATGAAGTGGAGGAGGAGCGATTCCCATCTTGGGTGCTAGTTGTTTTGTGAGCCATGTTCTCAATAGAGTGGTCTCCTGATCTTGCTGAACCTGGCATGCCATTATAGTCTGAAGAGCAGCCATAATATTAGAGTTGGAGGGTTCAACCATGCGAGGAGGAGCATTGAGGTGAGTGGATGGTTGAGATGTGTCAGCAACAATTGTGTTGGATGGAATGGTGGAAACGGAGATAGATGGAGTAGTGGTAAATGAGGTTGCCATGGAGGGTAAAGGGTCAGATGGTGTTGAATGTCAAACTGATAGGCCATGGGTATCTGGAAAGATTAAAAACTGGCTAATTCCGATGATGGAGGAGCTGGTTTTTTGTGGGGAAACAAAGAGTAGAGACATGGTACTTACATGATGATTGGGTAGTAAGATACCAAGTCATGAGGAGGAGAATGAAGTATTAGGGAGTATGAGATGAAATATGTGGAGGATAATGTGGATGGTTGAGGAAAAATGGAGAAGGTTGATGGATTTGGGATTTTTTTTGGAGAAGGTTGATGGATTTGGGATTTTTTTTGGAGAAGGTTCTCGGTTTGGTGGAGAACGTTCTTGTGCAGTTTCAGTTACTGCATCTTCTGAATGGTCATATGTTTGAGGTGAGAAAGGGACTGGTATGGTGGTAGTTCTTCTTCTTGCCGAGCGTTTTCTCTTCAGTGAAGTTGGAAACGAAGATGTAGTGGTGGTAGGCTGTTCGGAGAACGTTTTGCGCATGTGAGAGAGGTTTTTTGTGGAAAATTTGTAGATTTTTATGAGAGATTTTTCATTGGAGAGTGGAATGTCAAAGTGCCTAAAGATTTTAGTTAATATCGTTCCATAAGGAACGATATTCTTCTTGTAATCTTTAGTGGCAGCAGAAATCATGTTTTGAATGATAACATGAGGAAGGTTAAGGCACTTACAATTTAGGAGGTGGTAAATAATCAGAGCATCATTTGGAGAGACATATTCATGGCTTCCATAGTGAGGAAGGAGTGTGTGTTGACTCATGCTATTGAATACTTTTGGAAGGGGCTTGAGATAGGTGGAGAGGTAGTGAGTAGACCATACTTGAAACAAATTAGAGAGTACTTCAGTCTCTTTGAGGTTCAGAGTTGAGTACCACTGGCTGCCAAAGATAGAATGTCCTTCTGTAGGCAGTCGGAGGATGGAGGCCAGTATGTCAGGACTCAACCTTATCTCGATTCCTTTAATGTTTGATATGATAAGAGATTTATCAGAGAAGGTTGTGGCATTGCAGTAGAAAGTTCGTACAACATCTGGATAGTAATGCTAAGATGTTTGTAGAAAAGAGGTCCAGCCTATAGCATCAGTATAATGTTGGACAGTATTGCCATCGACTATGAGTTTGTCAAATACAAAAATTCTTCCTATTCCAATAGGGCGTTGAGCCCATTTGTCTTTGATTTTTTTTTTGAGTTTTTGGATGAATTAAGAGGAAGTGTGTTTGGTTTTGACTTTTTTGAGGGTGGAGATGGTTCAGTAGATGATTCAGATATGGATGAAGATGAACGTTCTGGAGTGGGAGAACGTTTAGATTTTGGTGAGGGAGAAAGTGTATGAACTGGGGAAGTTTATGAGATTGGAGAATGTTCTTGATGATGTGAATGAGAGGGTGGTTGAGTGTAACACCCCAATATTTTCATATATATTATATATGTGTCTTTTAGTAATTTTCGTAATTTATTATTTAATTAATAATTTATTCTACCCGTAAAGAAATTAAATTAAAATTTACAACTCCCTATTTTACTTGAATAATTATAACCTTTATTTTTATTTAATTGTTTTGATGTGACAATTACATTAGAACGGTTTATGGCATAATTATTTCGTACGTAGACAGCTGTATATTTTATTTATTTGATTATTTTCGATAATCATGAAATTGATGTGTTAGATACGTTGACTTTATTTTTATACGTGACCTGCAGTGATATTTTTGTCTTACTTAATTAAATTATAATTTATAGAAGTTATATAATTTATTAGTTTTATTTTAGACCAAATAAGTATTTAACCAAGGAGATAATAGAATTTGTAACACCCCGATTTTCAAAGCGAGGGTATTTTTTTTTTTCAAAAGAAATTAAACTAAAACAGAGAAATAAATAAGGAAATGCCTTTGGATAAATAATTGAGTCATTATAATTCACAAGCAGCGGAACAGTTTCTCCAAATATAAATCCAAAGCATTTACACAACAACAAATGGTACATGGAACCCATTCAAATAAGATGTCAAACTGACAATATTAGTATAAGTACAGTTTTCCAAATTAAAATACTCCAACCCAAAAAGAAGGACGTCTAGTCCCTATACATCGACCTAATCTGATCATCCTACCAAAAAAACTATACACCCTGAGTGAT
This sequence comes from Cicer arietinum, assembly GCF_000331145.2. NCBI lineage: Eukaryota > Viridiplantae > Streptophyta > Magnoliopsida > Fabales > Fabaceae > Cicer > Cicer arietinum. The sequence continues at coordinate 16,928,077 of NC_021161.2, read as the reverse complement.
CTCCACGCGCCCCGTGAGATCCTCCTAACGTAGCTCCAGTCAAGCATTCCCATCCGTAGGGTACAAACCGGTAAGATCGTCTTGGCTCTCATCTAAGGGCAAAGCCCAAATTTCCACAATAGTTGTAAAGGGTCACCAACCGAAATTAGCAGTTAACACATAACATTTAAGTTTTTAAATGCACAAAATAACCTTTCACTAAGCATGCACCTTAAAAGGATTTTCCATATGCTAAAAGTTCATATAACACATGCCAAATAACAATGAAAACAAAATAAGATTCTCAATCCATCAAGTAATACATGACTAACCAAGACATTGATAAATCAATGAGCAATGTGTTATCTAATTCAAAATAAGAATTTCTACTAAGCCAATCGATTGGGCAATCGATTTCCTGAAGGTTTTCTAGTGAAATTTGAATTCTGGGTTTAATTCAATCGATTGGGCAATCAATTGACAGCATATATCAGCCCCTGACTTAAATTCAATCGATTGGGCAATCAACTGGGCAATCAATTGACAGCATATCTCATCCCCTGACTTAAATTCAATCGATCTCCAAATCGATTTCCGTCAGTTTTGCTGAATTCCTACATGGCCAAATCGATTGGGAAATCGATTGCATAAAAAGTTTAGCCCCTGTGACTTCCCAAATCGATTGGGAAATCGATTTCCCTGCTTATCCTTCCAAGAATACTTAAACTAATTCAATCACACTCACACATAACTCCAAAACTTAACACTTAGTAATTCCCACACAATCACCACGACAAATTGAGTTTCGAAATAGTTTTACAACCCATCACACTTACGCACAATAAACAATTCATATCACTTAGCAATTTCAACACAATTACCACGACAACTCGAATTCAGAACACTCAATCATAAACTTGATTCAAACACGACTCGTGTGCCAAGCACCCTAATGCAATGCGTATATGCCAAAATGCATGGACTCGGAATTCCAAACCAAAACCCTCCTCGAAGGGCCGTAAATCATAATTGTACCGCCTATCGCAGGCCAAAGTACCAATTACCAAGGTGCCACCTATCACGGGTCTGCACGATTTACTAAAAAGCGTAAACCATAAACGTACTGCCTATCACGGGCCCGTATCGTTTACCGAGGTGCCACCTATCACAGGTCTGCACGATTTACTAAAAAGCGTAAACCATAAACGTACTGCCTATCACGGGCCCGTATCGTTTACCGAGGTGCCACCTATCACAGGTCTGCACAATTTACAAAAAAACGAAAACCATAAACGTACTGCCTATCA
>NC_021161.2:16925885-16926371 GCF_000331145.2 Cicer arietinum | reverse complement strand
ACATTAAGTAAACCGAGATATTAAAAGATTCCCCATTTTTAATACTCGTTTAACTCTAATGGTTTTCAAATTTCACAACAAAAGCCAACTCAAACATATTAGCAAATTCAATTCACAATCCACACCAAAACACATCAAATTTCATCGGTATTAACTTAGAACACGTCAAATACGACGAACACAAATCAACATTACATAACACTCAAACACATCAAATTTCATTTACTCATGATCAAACACAAATGAGTTAAATTCGTTTTCCACGAAACTTCCATCAATATTGTCAAAACCTAACTCTAAGATTTTACCCACAGAACCTTAGATTCATTTTCCCTAAATCAATACACTCAACCCTAACAAATTCCTTTCCACACAACTACAAATAAATCCCTAAATGCAAACTAGAAGTTTGGAAGGAGCCCTTACCTTAACGTTAGCGTTAACGTGCGTTTCCGGTACCGCGAGTAAATTCGGTAAAATCTCTGC
>NC_021161.2:16919907-16925285 GCF_000331145.2 Cicer arietinum | reverse complement strand
TATATTAAATATAACTTAACAAATATCTCAAAATATCTAGATATTTATTAAATTACCATTTCACCTGTAACACATTAAATTCTCCATAAAGGATTCACCACACTTAATTTAATTTATTTAATGACGAGTAATTCTAAACGGCGTCAAAATATCTTTTTGCTCATATAAACTCCAAAATAATATTAACTTTGGCCAAAAAGCCTCCGAGCCAAAATCCAAAATACCCAAAAATACATAATGTATACTTTAAAATTATGGGTCTTACAGAATTAGTGAAAATCCTTAGTTTTATTTATATATTTTATTTAATTAATTTAACGTGACAATAGTAAGATAATTGTTCCTTTAATTTTAATTATTTGATGAAGTATATTTATATTAATTAATTAATTGTTGGGGTTTTGTTAGTAATTAATTAAAACTCGTAGGAGTATTTTTTTAGAGTGAGCAATGACCAAGTCAATTTTGGTCAAAATTTAATCATCCACACTATATTTTATTGTTAATAGCATTTAACTATAAAACCCTGTGTTTTCTACTTTACATCCACTCAAATGTGTAACAAGCAAGAATAAGTGTACAAGCAAGATTAACTATAATGCTTTGATTGTTTTTTTAATACCTCTATGTTGATGAAATTAATTATAGTGGTATATTTTTATTATTATATCTTGATAAATATGTTTGTAGTGAAATTTTTTAGTGTTTACGTGTTTTAGTAATATATTTATTATGATGTATTTGATTTTAAGTGTTGACTTTTGAGTATTCTAAATTTAAAACATGACTTTTATGAACAATATATGTGTCTCGATGAAATTGATGAAAATTTTATATCTCTTTAATTTTAATAATATGAGAAAATTGATTATTGAATGCATTAATGAATAGTCCATTTTGAGAATGCTGAAAATTTTATAGTGAAATGAATGAAATTTATGTTGTTATTGTATTCTTGGTGATATGAGTTTTAATGGTTATCAATAACACGTAGTCAAATCGAATCTTATGGATTATTAAAATGAAAGTGGTGATTTTGAGATATTTGTTCACGTGCATATTTGATGTGTTGAAGTTATTGAGCTATAACTATGAACATCCACGAGAATATAAATTTGATGTCTTATGTGATTAAAAAAATTTAATCTAAAATATTTTATCTTTGTGGTTGCCTAAATGGCTGGTGATTTGTGTTTTAAATATTGTTATCTTTGTGGTTGCCTAAGTGGCTGGTGACTTGTGTCTTAAATATCATTATCTTTGTGGTTGCCTAAGTGACTGATGATTTGTGTTTTAAATATTGTTATCTTTGTGGTTGCCTAAGTGGCTGATGATTTGTGTTTTAAATATTGTTATCTTTGTGGTTGCCTAAGTGGCTGGTGATTTGTGTTTTAAATATTGTTATCTTTGTGGTTGCCTAAGTGGCTGGTGATTTGTGTTTTAAATATTGTTATCTTTGTGGTTGCCTAAGTGGCTGGTGATTTGTGTTTTAAATATTGTTATCTTTGTGGTTGCCTAAGTGGCTGCCCTCATCTTGCTCTCCAGTTCCCAAGTCGCATCTCCAGTAATTGGGTTCCAGATCACCTTGACCAACGAAACATCCTTGGTCCTCAACCGCTTAATCTTCCTGTCATCAATTCTCACGGGTGGTACTTCGAACGACAGGTTATCCTTTAGCTGGATTGTGTCTGGTTCGATCACGTGAGATGGATCTGCGAGATATTTCCTCAACTGCGACACATGAAACACGTCATGGATATTGGACAGTATCGGAGGTAATGCAATCCGATAAGCAACCGGCCCAATTCGTGCAGAAATCTGATATGGTCCAATGAATTTCGGAGTCAACTTCTTCGATTTCAAGGCTCTACCTACTCCAGTAGTAGGTGTGACTCTCAGAAATACATGGTCACCCTGTTCGAATTCCAAAAGTCTGCGACGCTTGTCCGCGTAACTCTTCTGGCGATCTTGTGAAGTCTTCATTTTCTCCTTGATCTTCCTTACTTTAGCTGTGGTCTGTTGCACCATCTCTGGTCCGACAATCATATTCTCACCGTCTTTATACCAACACAAGGGCGTTTGACACTTGCGCCCATATAAAGCCTCATATGGTGCCATTCCAATACTTGCGTGGAAACTATTGTTGTAAGTGAACTCAATCAACGGAAGTACATCATCCCAACTTCCTCTATCATCTAAAACACATGCTCTCAACAGATCTTCCAAGGACTGATTTGTCCTTTCAGTCTGTCCGTCCGTTTGTGGATGGTAAGCTGAACTCAATCGTAGCTTCGTTCCCAACGCTTCGTGCAATGCTCCCCAAAAATGCGATGTGAACTTCGGATCACGGTCTGATACAATGCTCGATGGTACCCCGTGTAACCTCACAATTTCAGCAATGTAGATCTCCGTTAGCTGATCTACCTTATAGGTGGTCCTTACCGGCAAAAAGTGAGCAGATTTAGTTAGTCGATCCACTATCACCCATATGGAATCATTCTTTCTCCTTGTCTTTGGTAATCCGGTTATAAAATCCATGGAAATGCTGTCCCACTTCCATTCAGGTATATCTAAAGGTTGCAACATTCCAGCAGGTCGCTGATGTTCCACCTTCGCTTTCTGACAAGTTAGACAAGTGGATACATATTCCGCCACATGTTTCTTCATTCCTGGCCACCAATAATTCTGCCTCAAATCCTGATACATCTTTGTTGCTCCAGGATGAATACTCAGCTTACTCTTATGCGCCTCTTCTAAAATCGTTTTCCGCATATCTGTAATTCCTGGTACACAAATCCTACCATTACACCGCAAAACATTATCAGCCCCAATCTTGAACTCAGTCGTCTTCCCTTGTACTATTAGATTCCTCTTCTCTTGAATTAAGACGTCATCCTGAGAATTCGCAATGTCTTCAAGTAATCCACTCGAGATCTTAATCATTCCGAATTTCAAAATTCCCGGTGCAAACTCTACGTTCAAGTGCAAGTCTCTAAAAGCTTCCCACAACTCTTGTTGTCTAGCCATAATTAGTGAAGACACCGATACACTTCTTCTGCTCAACGCATCAGCCACTACATTGGCCTTCCCAGGGTGGTACTGCAGTGTGAAATCAAAATCCTTGAGAGTCTCCATCCATCGTCTCTGGCGCATGTTCAACTCCTTCTGATCAAACAAATATTTCAAGCTTTTATGGTCGCTGAACACGGTGAACGTGCACCCATATAAATAATGCCTCCAGATCTTTAATGCAAAAACAACCGCGGCAAGCTCCAAATCATGAGTAGGATAGTTCCTTTCGTGAATCTTCAATTGTCTCGAGGCATAAGCCACAGCTTTCTTGTGTTGCATCAGAACACATCCTAACCCTTGGTGAGATGCATCACAATAAACTTCATAGGGTTCTTCTGATTGCGGTAATACCAATACAGGTGAGGTCGTCAATTTCCTCTTCAGTAACTGGAAGTTTTCTTCACACTTCTCCGTCCATGCGAACGGTTGATCTTTTCTGGTAAGTTGTGTCAGTGGAGCCACAATCTTAGCAAAACCTTCGATAAACCTCCTGTAGTACCCTGCCAGTCCTACAAAACTCCGTATGTCAGTGACAGTCTGAGGCTGTTTCCAAGCAAGAACCGCCTCAATCTTAGCCGGATCTACAGCGATTCCTTCCTTGGTTATCACATGTCCCAAGAAATTCACTTTCTCTAGCCAAAATTCACACTTCGACAGATTGGCATACAATCGCTTCTCGCGTAAAATCTCAAGAACTTGTCGCAAATGTTCTCCATGCTCTTCTTCAGTCCTTGAATAAATCAATATATCATCAATGAATACCACCACGAATTTATCAAGGAACGAATTAAAGATTCTGTTCATGTAGTCCATGAAAATTGCCGGTGCATTGGTAACTCCGAACGGCATAACCAGGTATTCATAATGTCCGTAGCGGGTTCTGAAAGCTGTTTTCTGAATGTCTCCTTCCCTTACTCGGATCTGATGGTAACCCGACTTCAAGTCAATCTTCGAAAATATCGCGGCCCCTCTCAATTGATCCATCAAATCATCGATTCGTGGCAAAGGATAACGATTCTTGATAGTTGCCTTGTTGAGCTGTCTATAATCCACACATAGGCGCGAGCTTCCGTCCTTCTTCTTAACTAGCAAAACTGGAGCTCCCCATGGTGATACACTTGGTCTGATGAATTTCTTCTCCAACAAGTCTTCAATTTGGCTTTTGAGCTCATTTAGTTCCAATGGCGACATTCGATAAGGTGCCATTGAAATGGGTCCCGTTCCTGGGTGCAAATCAATGAAGAATTCCACTTCTCTTACCGGTGGCAATCCTGGAATTTCCGTTGGAAATACATCCCGATACTCGTTGACAAGTATCACATCTTCTATTTCCACATTTATCTTTGCCTCTACATTTGCTAGAGACAAAAACTCATGAGTCCCTTCACTTAGCGACACTCGGAGTTTGTTAGCAGCTAAATATTTAACAACTCCTGGTTCGGGGAAAAGAACCAATTTACGAGCACAATCCAAGATCACATAATGGTAAGACATCCAATCCATACCGAGGATGACCTCGAGTGATTGTAGCGGTAAACAAATCAGATTAACCAAGAAATCCTTATTCTGAATAGTCATTTGACAATGTAAACATGCAGAATTTACTGTTAAAGTCTTAGCAGGTGTGGAAACAACCAAGTCAAAAGGTAAAGCGGACACAGATAACTTCAAGCGATTCACACAATCCATAGCAATGAAGGAATGGGTTGCCCCCCGAGTCAAAGAGTGCAGTTAGAGTGTTACCTGCAATCTCGCAGTAACGTTGAATCAGATTACCAGATGGATTCCCCTCTTCAGCACTCACGCAATAAATGCGTCCTCTAGCAGTAGGACGAGTAGCCCTAGTTACATTCACAACTGGTTCTACCTTTGGAGCCGTGCAATCCTTTGCCATGTGTCCTGGCTTCTGACAATTGTAGCAGGTGAGAGTATTAGGGGTACAAGCGTTAGCATAGTGTCCCTCTTCCCCACATCGGAAACATCGAACCACTCGTCCCAGTTGTCTCCCAAAATTCTGGTTCCCTGGGCGATTCTGCCCACCGTTGTTAGTTCGTGGTCGATCATAAGGTTTAGCAACTTGCTTTCCCTTGTTCTGATAATTCACCCGACTAGGGCCTCCTGAATTAAAATTCCCTCCTCGGCTAGCCCTCTTATTCTTCATATCCTCAACTTCCCTACATTTTTCCACAAGAACTTGGAAACGTTGAATTCCCAAGGGTAAGACGGAGTCTTGAATCTCATATTTTAGTCCGTCTTGGAAACGATGACACATGAATGGTTCATCAATCTCTTCACGGAAAAATCTG
>NC_021161.2:16919118-16919407 GCF_000331145.2 Cicer arietinum | reverse complement strand
GTGTGGACGCCTGTGTGGCTGGTTTAATTTTTCCCCATTGGTATGAGTGACTTCTGTGTGGACGCATGAGTGGCTGGTTATATCCGGATCATATATATTTAGGAGTATGCATAACTTGCATACATTTTATTGTTATGGGTCTTACATTACTACCCCCCTAAAATTAGTTTCGTCCTCGAAACTATGCGTCGATAAATAGCTCTGGGTGTTGTTCTCTCATCTTGCTCTCCAGTTCCCAAGTCGCATCTCCAGTAATTGGGTTCCAAATCACCTTGACCAACGAAACATC
>NC_021161.2:16918539-16918953 GCF_000331145.2 Cicer arietinum | reverse complement strand
AGGCAATGCAATCCGATAAGCAACTGGTCCAATTCGTGCAGAAATTTGATATGGTCCAATGAATTTCGGAGTCAACTTCTTCGATTTCAAGGCTCTACCTACTCCAGTAGTAGGTGTGACTCTCAGAAATACATGGTCACCCTGTTCGAATTCTAAAAGTCTGCGACGCTTGTCTGCGTAACTCTTCTGACGATCCTGTGAAGTCTTCATTTTCTCCTTGATCTTCCTTACCTTAGTTGTAGTCTGTTGCACCATCTCCGGTCCGACAATCATACTTTCACCATGCTTATACCAACACAAGGGCGTTTGACACTTGCGCCCATATAAAGCCTCATATGGTGCCATTCTAATACTTGCGTGGAAAATATTGTTGTAGGTGAACTCAATCAACGGAAGTACATCATCCCAACTTCC
>NC_021161.2:16912123-16915614 GCF_000331145.2 Cicer arietinum | reverse complement strand
GATTCAAACTTAGCAGCATATTCGCCCACGGTCATGTTCCCCTGGTGGACTTTCAGAAAATCATCACCCAGTTTAGTCCTGGTACTCATCGGGAAGTATTTGTCTAAAAACTTCCTTTTGAATGATTCCCAGTTCACCTCCTCGTGAGCTGATCTCATCAACAATCTTGCACTCCTCCACCAGTACTCAGCATCCCCCAATAGCATATAAGTGGCATAGTTGACCTTCACTCCCGCCTGACAGTTAATCATTTCGAAGATCTTCTCTACTTCTTGGATCCATTGATCCGCCTTCTCCGAATTCTCATCCCCCTTAAACTTAGGAGGATTGTAACGACGAAAATCTTCTAATCCTCTTGACTCTGCAGCACGGATCTCTCTTCCCCTCTTTTCAAGATCACGTTGAGTCTTGGCAGCAGTCTGTGCAGCGACAGAAGCAGCCATGTTATTCATAGCCTCCGCCATTTGATCATCCCTATTAGCATTGGCTCTCGGAGCGTCATTCCTTCTTGGCGGCATGGTTTTTCCTATAAAACCATCATCAAGTAGAGTCTTAACACTACTTCAAATAATTCCAAAACTAGCTTCCGACCACGTTAACACGTAATAATTATAGCGGACCTGACAACTCAACCCCCTAAACTGACACATGATCAGATAATAACTCCCAACTTATAGGTTGACCTACAATCTATAACTAAGGTTCCACAACCCCCCAAAGAAAACTAAACCAAAGCTCTGATACCACAATGTAACACCCCAATTTTCAAAGTGAGGGTATATTTTTTTTTTCAAAAGAAATTAAACTAAAACAGAGAAATAAATAAGGAAATGCCTTTGGATAAATAATTGAGTCATTATAATTCACAAGCAGCGGAAAAGTTTCTCCAAATATAAATCCAAAGCATTTACACAACAACAAATGGTACATGGAACCCATTCAAATAAGATGTCAAACTTATCTCGATTCCTTTAATGTTTGATATGATAAGAGATTTATCAGAGAAGGTTGTGGCATTGCAGTAGAAAGTTCGTACAACATCTGGATAGTAATGCTAAGATGTTTGTAGAAAAGAGGTCCAGCCTAGAGCATCAGTATAATGTTGGACAGTATTGCCATCGACTATGAGTTTGTCAAATACAAAAATTCTTCCTATTCCAATAGGGTGTTGAGCCCATTTGTCTTTGATTTTTTTTTTTTTTTGAGTTTTTGAATGAAATAAGAGAAGTGTGTTTGGTTTTGACTTTTTTGAGGGTGGAGATGGTTCAGTAGATGATTCATATATGGATGAAGATGAACATTCTGGAGTGGGAGAACGTTTGGATTTTGGTGAGGGAGAAAGTGTATGAACTGGGGAAGTTTATGAGATTGGAGAATGTTCTTGATGATGTGAATGAGAGGGTGGTTGAGTGTAACACCCCAATATTTTCATATATATTATATATGTGCCTTTTAGTAATTTTCGTAATTTATTATTTAATTAATAATTTATTCTACCCGTAAAGAAATTAAATTAAAATTTACAACTCCCTATTTTACTTGAATAATTATAACCTTTATTTTTAATTAACTGTTTTGGTGTGACAATTACATTAGAACGGTTTATGGCATAATTATTTCGTACGTGGACAACTGTGTATTTTATTTAATTGATTATTTTCGATAATCATGAAATTGATGTGTTAGATACGTTGACTTTATTTTTATACGTGACCTGCAGTGATATTTTTGTCTTACTTAATTAAATTATAATTTATAGAAGTTATATCATTTATTAGTTTTATTTTAGACCATATGCTAAAAGTTCATATAACACATGCCAAATAACAATGAAAACAAAATTAGATTCTTCTCAATCCATCAAGTAATACATGACTAACCAAGACATTGATAAATCAATGAGCAATCTGTTATCTAACTCAAAATAAGAATTTCTACTAAGCCAATCGATTGGGCAATCGATTTCCTGAAGGTTTTTAGTGAAATTTGAATTCTGGGCTTAATTCAATCGATTGGGCAATCAATTGACAGCATATCTCAGCCCCTTTATTTAATTGTTTTGGTGTGACAATTACATTAGAACGGTTTATGGCATAATTATTTCGTACGTGGACAACTGTGTATTTTATTTAATTGATTATTTTCGATAATCATGAAATTGATGTGTTAGATACGTTGACTTTATTTTTATACGTGACCTGCAGTGATATTTTTGTCTTACTTAATTAAATTATAATTTATAGAAGTTATATCATTTATTAGTTTTATTTTAGACCATATGCTAAAAGTTCATATAACACATGCCAAATAACAATGAAAACAAAATTAGATTCTTCTCAATCCATCAAGTAATACATGACTAACCAAGACATTGATAAATCAATGAGCAATCTGTTATCTAACTCAAAATAAGAATTTCTACTAAGCCAATCGATTTCCTGAAGGTTTTTTAGTGAAATTTGAATTCTGGGTTTAATTCAATCGATTGGGCAATCGATTGGGCAATCAATTGACAGCATATCTCAGCCCCTGACTTAAATTCAATCGATTGGGCAATCAATGGACAACATATCTCAGCCCCTGACTTAAATTCAATCGATTTCCAAATCGATTTCCGTCAATTTTGGTGAATTCCTGCATGGCCAAATCGATTGGGAAATCGATTGCATAAAAAGTTTAGCCCCTGTGACTTCCCAAGTCGATTGGGAAATCGATTTCCCTGCTTATCCTTCCAAGAATACTTAAACTAATTCAATCACACTCACACATAACTCCAAAACTTAACACTTAGTAATTCCCACACAATTACCACGACAAATTGAGTTTCGAAATAGTTTTACAACCCATCACACTTACGCACAATAAATAATTCATATCACTTAGCAATTTCAACACAATTACCACGACAACTCGAATTCAGAACACTCAATCATAAACTTGATTCAAACACGACTCGTGTGCCAAGCACCCTAATGCAATGCGTATATGCCAAAATGCATGGACTCGGAATTCCAAACCAAAACCCTCCTCGAAGGGCCGTAAATCATAATTGTACCGCCTATCGCAGGCCAAAGTACCAATTACCGAGGTGCCACCTATCACGGGTCTGCACGATTTACTAAAAAGCGTAAACTATAAACGTACTGCCTATCACGGGCCCGTATCGTTTACCGAGGTGCCACCTATCACGGGTCTGCACGGTTTACTAAAATAACGTAAATTCTAAATGTACCGCCTATCACAGGCCAAAATACTATTTACCAAGGGGCCACCTATAAAGGGTCTGCACAATTTACAAAGAAGAGAAAACCATAAACGTACTGCCTATCACGGGCCTGTATCGTTTATCGAGGTGCCACCTATCACGGGTCTGCACGGTTTTCAAAAACGTAAATCATAAATGTACCGTCTATCACAGGCCAAAGTACAATTTATCAAGGTGCAACCTATCACGGGTCTGCACGGTTTACAAAAAGCATGAAAGTGCATGA
>NC_021161.2:16888674-16910297 GCF_000331145.2 Cicer arietinum | reverse complement strand
TTTGAGATATTTGTTCACGTGCATATTTGATGTGTTGAAGTTATTGAGCTATAACTATGAACATCCACGAGAATATAAATTTGATGTCTTATGTGATTAAAAAAATTTAATCTAAAATATTTTATCTTTGTGGTTGCCTAAATGGCTGGTGATTTGTGTTTTAAATATTGTTATCTTTGTGGTTGCCTAAGTGGCTGATGATTTGTGTGATTATTTAAGTGAGTGGTGACATGTACATTTTGAGCATCATTATCATTTCATGACATATCATATGCATCTGTGTGGACGCCTGTGTGGCTGGGTTAATTTTTTTCCATTTTATGGGTGACTTATGTGTGGACGCCTGTGTGGCTGGTTTAATTTTTCCCATTGGTATGGGTGACTTATGTGTGGACGCCTGTGTGGCTGGTTTAATTTTTCCCATTGGTATGGGTGACTTATGTGTGGACGCCTGTGTTTTGTTCTACGGTTGCTAATTGATTTATTTAGATATGTTTTATGATTTTGATACCCCTTTGAGAACTATTAAAGAATCAATTTCTTTAAATCTTTTATTATGAAAAGATTTTAAATTCATATTTTATGGCTGTTAATTTATTATTTGATTTAATTTTTGCTATGGGATGAACTGACCCCTTACACCAACATTTAGGTACTAATGATCTCAAAAAGGTGCATGAATGATGTTTGATTGGTGCACGCGCGGGGGTAAATGAGACTTTTACTTAAAAATAATGTTTTGTATTACTAAAAATTTTGTGGTACATTGTAAAGTTATTTATTCGTCATCATTAACTTTTAATAGAAATGTGGAAGTGAAATTTCATTCGCTAGTAAATAATTGAATGTCATTAATTTCAGTCAACCTTGTTTCTTTTGAATTTCACTTAAAGAGAATTTATTTTATTTTAGACCATAAATGAATATCGATCTAACAATTGAAATATTAATTTTACAAATGAATAAATAAATAATATTTTAGTAAATTACGTTACGTTCTTTTACGAAAAAAAATATATCAAGTTATTTTCTTACGCATATCAATTTATTACATGATGAATTACTCATAAGAAGAAAAAAATTAGTTGTTTCTAAAAGAAAATAAATATTTTTAAGTAATATTTGGATCAAAAATTTGGGGCGTTACATTGAGCAGGAGAGGGAAAACAAACTGAAGAACGTTCTTGATGTAGAGAATGTTCTGGAGTTAGGGACGAGGAACATTGTAATAATGGAGAATGTTCTTGAGAGGCTGGTTCAATGGAGTTGAAGTTCATTTTGCGTGCATACGTTTTCGTTCTTTGGAGATTTATGAGATTGTTCCTAGCCAGGAATTGTGCAATGGTCATGGTGGTTTTGGTTTTCATAGAACGTGGCATTGGTTTTTTGGATTGATAGGAAGACTAAAATGGTTTTTGTAGAGAGGAGAAGATTTCATTGATCAATCTCCTTTTTTGATGTGGAGGAGTTGATTGAGAAGGCTCAGAGGAGAATGAAGATTTCGATGGAGTGATGGGTTTAGTTGATTTTGTTGGGGTTTTTGCTTTCTCTGTAGCAGTTGTGTGAAGATGAGTCATCTGTCTCAGAATCGAAGATGATGAAGTATAATGGTTTTAGGGTGGAGAAAGTTGAAGTTCAAATGCCTGATTGCACACGCATAAAACTTCTTTTTAGTATTGTGGGGTTTCGTAGGTGTGGAGGAGCTTGAGCTAGTTTAGGAGGGGGGACATGTATAGAGTGGTGGAAGAACGGTGGACAGAGGATTTGGATTGATAGGATTAGGGTTTTTCTCTGGGGAAGATGAGAGATAGTCTGAAAAGGTGGTATCAGAGGAAATTTGTGGTGGAGTTGGTCGTGGTGGTGGAGAAGGTGAACGTTGTATGGATTCAGATGATGGAGATGATGAGGATGGTGAGTGAGGATAGACACTCTTGCATGCTGAGGTCTTCATGCGCGCCATTGTTGTGGTTTGAGAAGAATTTTTTAGTAAGAGAGATTTTAGGAGAAATATAGGAGGTTTTAACACTATTGTTATTTTTGAGGAAAAAGAAGATGGAGTGGTTTGGATGTTACTTAGAATTTCTGATTTTGAAGAGAAAGAGGCAATGATTAGTTTGAACATTAGGAAGGAAGAAAGAGTTTGGGTGCGGGAATGCTTGTGTCACTGCTCTTTTTGTAGACAAAGAGACATATGCATTAAATGCTAAGATTTCCCTTTTTGGTTTGAGAGGGAAAGTGACGACACAGAGTAGAATGTCAGTTGAAAAACGGATACTGATATCTGGTAAAACGGAGATTGATAAACGTTCTCTGTTTTCTGCAGAAGCATATTTTAACTAGAGTTTTCTGGATTTTCCGTAATTTTCAGTTTTTCTTTGATCAAATTGAAACAATCATCGACAAGAGGCTTTATAAAAATGACAACAAATTGATTTTGAGTATCAACAAAGATTAATTCGATATCTTTCTTATTGACATCATCACGAATAGAATGATGCTTTATTTCAATATGTTTTGATCTAGAGTGTTGCATTGGATTTTTAGACAAATTTATTGCACTAGTGTTATCACAGTAAATTGGGAAGCTTGAATAACTTACTGAGTAAACTTTGATTGATTATTAATCCAAAGAACTTGTGAGCAATAGTTTGCTGCTGAGACATATTCAGCTTTAGTGGTTGATAAAGCTATTGAGTTTTGTTTTCTACAAGACCATCTTATCAATGCTTCACCTAAGAACTGACATACTCCACTTGTGCTTTTTCTTTCGATTTTATCTCCAACATAATCAGCATCACAATACGCTATAAGATCAAAATGCAAACCTTTTTTATACCAAAGACCAAGATTAGTGGTTCCAACAAGATATCTAAAAATTCGTTTTACTGCTGTTAAATGAGTTTCTTTTGGTGCTGATTGAAATCGAGCGCATAGTCCCACAACAAATACTATATCAGGCCTACTGGCAATAGATCTACCATTTTCATCTTTTTCCAACGAAGAAGATGGATGCATGGGAGTAGACATGATTTTGGATTTATTCATTTTGTATTTGACCAACAGATCTTTAATGTATTTTTCTTGACAGATGAAAGTACCATTTTCATATTGTTTAATTTGTAATCCAAGAAAATACCTTAATTCTCCCATCATGCTCATTTCAAATTCACTTTTCATGAGTTTTGAAAATCCTTCACACATTTTTTCATTTGTTGATCCGAAAATGATATCATCAACATATACTTGAACAATAAGTAAATCATTCTTCTTCGTTTTCTTAAATAATGTAGTGTCAATTTTTCCTCTTGAAAATCCATTTTTAATTAAGAATGAACTTAATCGTTCATACCAAGCTCTTGGTGCTTGTTTTAAACCATAGAGAGCTTTGGTAAATTTGAAAACATGATTTGGTTTTGATTGATTTTCAAATCCTGGAGGTTGTTTCACATAAACTTGTTCATTTAAGAATCCATTTAAAAATGCACTTTTAACATCTATTTGGAACAATTTAATAAGCTTATGGGATGCATATGCAAGGAGTATACAAATAACTTCTAACCTTGCAACCGGAGCAAAAGTTTCATCGTAATCTATACATTCTTGTTGATTGTAGACTTGGGCAACCGATCTTGCTTTGTTCCTTATAACTTTCCCTTATTCATCTAGTTTATTTCTGAAAATCCATCGTGTACAAATAATTATTTGATCTAGTGGATCAGGTACCAAGGTCTAGACTTCATTTTTCTCAAACTGCAGTAGTTTTTCCTTCATGGCCTCAATCCAAGATTGATCAATTATGGCTTCTTTAATTAATTTTGGTTCAATCTGAGATATCATTGCCGTGTTGTTTTCATTATTTTTGAATGATTTTCTTGTTCGAATCTCGTCAGCCGTGTCTCCAATGATTTGAGTTTGAGGATGATTTTCAATAGTTTTCCAGCTTTTTGGTGGAGAATGAAACGAAGATTGTTTATCAATCTCTGTTTCCTGCAGATTGTCTTGTTGTTGTAAGCCAATTTCAATTTCTTCTTCCTCATCATTTTTACTTATATCCAAGTCATCAAACTCATCAAATAATATGTGCATACTAATTTCTACAACTTTAGTTCTTAGATTAAATACTCTATAGCTTTTAGAATCAGTTGAGTAACCAAGAAAGATTACTTTATTTGATTTTGGATCAAATTTTCCAATGAAATCTTTGTTGTTCAGAATCTAACAGTAACAACCAAAAATGTGAAAATAAGAAATGTTTGGTTTTCTATTTTACTAGATTTCATATGGGGTTTTGTTGATGATTTTTCTTATAGATACACGCTTTAGGATATAACACGAAGTGTTAACGGCTTCAGCCCAAAAATACCTTTCAACATTAGACTCTTCCAAGATTGTTCTTGCCATTTCTTGTAATGTTCTAGTTTTCCGTTCAACAACTCCATTTTTTTATGGAGTTCTTGCACATGATAGATTGTGAGAAATACCTAGTTCATCAAAGATGGTTTCAAAATAAGCATTTATGAATTCTCCTCCATAATCACTTCTTACAGAAATGATGTTGGATTCTTTTTCATTTTGTACCTTTTTGCAAAATATTTTAAATGCATCATCTTTTTGTTTTAAAAATAATACCCAAGTGAATCTTGAGAAATCGTCAACAATAACAAAACAGGATTCATCAGGCAGTTTAAAGATACCTTCACAGCCATTGTCACATAGTTGACTTATGCTTAAAAGATTGTTTTTAAGCCATCAACATATTGAACATCAGTTATCTGAGCAGAGTTTGTCTTATCAATAGTTCCTTTACCTTTAATCCGAGCTTGATTGTTGTTCTCAAAGGTGATCGATCCTTCATCCTTCTTGATGAATGTCATAAAAGCAATTTTTATCTCGTGGTATGTGTCTTGAAGACTACTGTCCAAGAACCAAGACTTTCTCTTTATATTTAGAAATCCAACCTGCATAAGATGTTATCTCAACCTTAGGCACCCACTTTGTTTTGCGTCCTTGAGAGTTAGTTTTGAAGATTTCTTTCTTCTTAAGATAGCACATTGATTTCTCATGACAAGTTTTAAGACAATGTGAACATTTAATTGTTGATCTTGGAATTAATTTTATAATCTAGGTTTCACAATGTTTTAAACTTGATTTTGAAGAAGTTCTAGATCGTTCTCCTTTTTCCAGATTATCTGGAGAAAGTTCAGCTCTTCTTTCGAAACGTTCTCCGTTTTGGAAGCACCCTGGAGAATGTTCTCCTTTTTGCAGATTTTTCAGCACTGGTTTAGCAGAACGATCTTCTCTTTTAATAAACTTTTTGCCTTTAATTTTTTCATCTCCTTTTCTAAAATAGCAAGCAAATTTCAGATGTCCAAGTTTTTTACAATATGAGCATCTAGTTTTACATTTTTCTACCTTTCTTTCTGGAACAAAATTTTTTTCATACATTTTTGTTTTTTGAGTTTGATTAAAACCAAGACCAACTTTATAAAAAATTTGTATTTGAGATCCAATGATTTTTTGAAAAGTTTCAGTGGCTTTAATGAAATTTAACAAATCAATTTTAAAAAGTTCATTTTCAGTTTTAAGGAGAACGTTCTCTGTTTTCTTTGTAGAACGTTCTTGACCTTTTTTATTTTCCAAATTTTGTTGTTGTGTTTCTTTTAATTCTTGAATGATATTGTTGAGAACATTATTCCTAGCGTGGCTTTTCTCTTTTTCTTTATGAAATTGTTCTTTCAAAGAACTACATTTTTGAATAAGGAGATTTGAATCATTTAACAAGTTATCAAATTCTTTTCCCATTTGCTCACATAAATAACAAGGTTCAGGATTTATTATCTCATTTTCTTATGTTTTTTCCATCTAGCATATGTTGGCTTCCTCACCTTCTTCAGTTTCTGATTCTTCTGAATCATCCCTTGTTGCGATCATTGATTTCTTTTTGAAAGGAAATCGTTTTGGTGGTTTCTTGTTTAAGGGGCATTCTTCTTTGTAATGTCCTAATTTATTACATCCAAAACATGTGACTTGGATTTTGTCCACTTCTATTTTGGGATTTTTGTTTTGAAATCCCTTTTTAATTTGATCTATTCTTCTCTTTATTCTTTGTATCCTTCTGGTGAGAAGATCAATTTCCTCATCCACATCTTCTTGTTGAGTTTCTTCTGGTTCCTCCTCTATTTGTACTGTGATGTTTTCTTGAGATGCTTTTAGTGCTATTGCCTTTCCTTTCTTGTCTGGTTTGTCTTCTTGCAGCAATACTTCATGTGCTCTTAAGGTTCCAATTAATTCTTCTAGGGGAAGTGATTCAAGATTCTTGGCTTGGCTTATAGCTGCTACCATTGGTCTCCATATGATTGGAAGACACCTCATGATTTTTCTTAC
This sequence comes from Cicer arietinum, assembly GCF_000331145.2. Classification (NCBI taxonomy): domain Eukaryota; kingdom Viridiplantae; phylum Streptophyta; class Magnoliopsida; order Fabales; family Fabaceae; genus Cicer; species Cicer arietinum. The sequence continues at coordinate 16,903,913 of NC_021161.2, read as the reverse complement.
TCTTTCTTGTACTGTGTAAGCTTTGCCAAGAGAACACATTTCATTTACTGTTGTTGTGAACCTTGAGTACATTCCATCAATAGTTTCTCCTTCTTACATTTCGAACAATTCGAATTTCCTTATGCCAATGTCTATCCTTGTTTCTTTCACATGGCTTGTTCCTTCATGATGAGTTTGCAGTGTATCCCATACTTCTTTTGCAGTTGTGCATTCATCTACTCTTTCACTCTCTTCCCTGCTTAAGGCACATCATAAAAATAATTGAGCTTTAGAGTTTAGGAGTACCTTAGTTTTATCATCAGCTGTCCAGTTTGCTTATTTCTTCACAACAGAGGTTGAGTCACTTTGATCAACTCTTAGTATGAAATCTCCTTCTGTAATGATGTGCCACATCCCTATATCTTGAGATTTTAGAAACAGCTGCATCTTATTTTTCTGGAAATAATAATCAGATTCATCAAAGAACAGTGGTCTGTTTGAAGATCCTCCTTAAACAATGTATTAGGTTTTCGACATGTTTTCTTCTAGATCTTTTCTTTACCACTTGTTAGGTGTTTTTAATCTTTCTAGAGACTGAGCTCTAATACCAATTGAAGTAGTAATGTCGATTTATAAGGAACGGGGGTTTGAATTATAAATGTATCTATTAGAAAATTCTTGAAAAAGTCTACAGATTTAACTCAAGAATGATCTTGGTTAAGAAAATAGAAAACGGAGAACGTTCTTGGTTTTTACCAGAAAACAGAGAACGTTCTTGGTTAGCTTAGAAACAGAAATTCAGTTTATGCTTTATCTTAGTTAATCAATAAGGCTTAATAAATAAATAGATAAAAGAAAGAATACCACACAAAGATGTATCCAGGTTCACCCAACTTGGGCTACGTCCAGTCCTCACAACTGTGAGATTTTCCACTAAGTGTTTCAAAACAATGAACCTTGTTGGTTTTACAGCACCTAACTTAGATCAACCTTGATATGTTACGAGATCTATTTCTTTCCACCCAGAAAGAAAATTAATCATCTATCGATCTTGATAGGATTTGTTACAATCTATTCAAAATATACTTAAACTCTTATAGTTTGAGTTTTACAATAATGATGAGATTGTTTGATAGAATCTGAGATGTCTCGACTCTTGTTTGAGATTCGATTCTTTACAAAGAATTCAGTAATAATAACACATTATGATATAAATGTTCAGACTTGATTATTTTTTGTGAAAATGAGAATTTCAATTATGTGAGTGATTTATGAGACTTGATAGCACTTGAACTTCTGCATTTTTCCTAGGCATTGGCCTTTCTTTTATAGGAGTTTCGGAGCATTTAATCATGGTCAAAAGAGTTGTTTGTAGTGCTCTGTCAATTTTGACCAAAACCAATATATATGATTAAAAATATTCTAGCCTTTGAACATTTTCAATCTTGTTTGACTTGGTTTTGTTACAATTGTCCTTGATTAGATTGTCTTAGAGTTTAATGATCCTCGAAGCTTCATATGTAATTATTGATGTTATATCTTCGATCTGGAGCCTTGATTCTGTCCAAAACAGTTTGGTGAAAGATTATAAACTTCTGCAGAGATAAGGAGATCAATGCTGAATTTCTGCAAAAACGGAGATTGATTATCAATTTGGTTTTGTTAATTTGAACATTCTGGAGATTGATGATCAATGTGGAGGTTCAGTTTTGATCATTATGGATGACTTCTTGATGTCTTGTACAAATCAAGATTGATTAAACTTCCTTGACAGTTTGGTTGAAGAAGATTCATACTGTTTCAACTAGCTTGATTCGAGACCTTTTATCTTAATGATTCGAAAGCCTTCTTTGACTGAAATGGATCCTACTTGTTCCTTGCCATGTACTGATGAACTTAGTATAAAATTCAGAGGCAAAAACTTCGTTGAAATATTGGAGATTAATTGATCTTGAGGCTGTGACGATCAGTCTTGATCTTGGGCATCATTCTTCGTTTTGTCTAGAATATTCTTGTTTCTTTATTTGTTCAGTTTTTATCTGATTTCTTTGCTTTTCTTGATTCCTATCTTTGAATTAATTCACTCAAAAGGACAAGTTAAATTAACATAACATTTAGAATCATAATTAACATTCTTAATTAACTTTTGTTTATTTTCATCAAAACTTTAATTTGAGAGTTTGTCTTAACAATATCGAATGAGTTAAAGTGAATGAAAGTGACAAATATATTTACCAACTTTATTATATCGAATGAGTTTAAAGTGAATGAAAGTGACAAAAGTATTTACTACAAATTTGAAAATGGCATTTGCATTATCATATGTCTCGATGTAGACGACTTACTCATATTTGATTCAAACATTCATGTTGTAAATATTGTGAAATCATTGTTGTGTAACAACTTTGATATGAAAGATCTCGGAGAAGAAAATGTAATCCTTGAAATCAAGATTACGAGGTCAGAAAATGGAATTTCTTTGGATCAATCTCACTATGTTGAAAAAATCCTAAAGAAATATTAATATTTTGACTGTAAACCTGCTTGCACACCATATGATCTAAGTGTGAAACTTTTCCACTACACTGGTGAAGGTGTTAGAAAAACTAAATATGCGAGCATTATTGGCAGCCTCGTGTATGCCACTAATTGTACTAGACCTGACATTGCCTACGTCGTGGGACTGTTGTGCATGTTTACCAGTAGACCTAGTATGGAGCATTGGCACACTATTGAAAAAGTCATGTGATACCTAAGAAAGACCATGAGTCTCAGATTACATTATCAAAGATTTCCTACAGTCCTTGAAGGATACAATGATATTGATTGGAATATCTTATCAAATGATTCCAAAGCCACCACTATATTTTGAAAATCGAAGAACAGACGATATTGGCTCAGTCCACTATGGAGTCTAAAATGATAGCACTAGCTACTACTTGTGAAGAAGCAAACTATTTGAGATGCTTGCTAGTTGAGATCCCTACATGGGAAAAACCTATGACAAATGTGTTGATTCACTGTGATAGTACCGCAACTATTGCGAAGATTGAGAATCGTTATTACAACGATAATAGATGACAAATTCGTCGTAAGCACAACATTGTTAGAAAGTTATTTTCTAAATGAGTTGTTATAGTGGATCATGTACTCAATGATGAGAATTTAGCAAATCCTTTGACGAAAGGATTAGCTAGAGAGAAAGTCATAAATACATCCAAAAGGATGAGACTAACACCTATAGGGTCACTCATGATGTTATTATAAATCAGAGAAGCATGATTCCTGAAGCGATGATAGGATGAGGTAATAAAAACTCTCAATGAGATCTATACTCTATGTCGAGTGGAGTACCTAGCTACATGAGTACTCTTGATAGACTCACCTATGAGAATGTGGAAGTTGGGCCGTTCATATGGAATTTTTTGGCATAATTCCTAAAACGTTCGCTATACTGGGATACACGTGCATGGCCATTAATGCACGTGCTTTTGAGAATACACCCTACGAAAAAGTTGTGTGTGGGTTTGATGTTAGAGATAGAGTTCAAGACTACGAGTCACTCTTGTTGAATTTGAATCTTACTTACTATGCAAAGGTTCAAGTCAAGAGACACATTTGTTTATGCACGATCTTATAGAAGCGTTTGACGCTATTTCAGAAATATTTTTTTAAATTCAAGTCGGGGATTGTTGGAACATAAGTATGTTATTGTGTGAATTTAAAAATTTGTTGAAGTCCCACATTGGAAAGAAATATTTTTTTGTAAATTTAAGTGGAAAAAAACTTGTTTTAAAACTCAAGTCCCACATTGGAAAGAAATATATTTTGTAAATTCAAGTGGAAAGCAACATGATTTTTTAAATTCAAATCCCACATTGGAAATAATTTTTTTTGAAGCCCTTTTCTCTCTGCGAAACCCTTTTTTCTCTCTGCAAAACAGTTCTCTCTCTCTACAAAACCCTCATCTCCCTAAGAACCCTCCTCTCCCTACGAACCCTCCTCCCCCGATGCAACCCTTCCCTTTTGCATTCTTAATTTGTTGGACCATGATATTGTAGTTTTCTAATCATCTGTTTCTTTGTTGTTGGATATGATGGTGTGAAATTATGTGAATCATATTGGTCGAACATGCCCTATTTAGGAAAATTAGGAATGGTGGTATTATTGGAGTAATTCAAATTGTATGATTGATTAAGGAGTCCCAAGTGTGATTTCAAGACTCTGCCATCAATTTCAAATGTGTGCATGTTCTAAGATTGAAAAAACTAATTAATTATATTAAATTTTGGTAGTGTTTGATGTTTTCTCTAAGGAATAGAAATAATGAATTTTGTGTTAACCTGACAAATTAAGTGTTTCATGCTTTCTCTAATACTTTGTGTTGATCTGCTACAATCATTTTTGTTTTGGTAGATATAGAAACAATGGACCGAAAATAGATGTATGTCAATCGATTGTCAAAAGAATATGAAAATGGAGTGAAAGAGTTTGTTGAGTTTGCAGTGAAGAATGCAAAAGACCCAAATCGAATCATTTGTCCTGTTTCTAAAATATTGTTTTGGAAAATGCATTAGAGCAGATCAATTGGAAGGACATTTAGTATGACATGGAATTGATTAAAGCTACATATGTTAGACAAGACATGGTGAGAAAAAAAAATACTAATTTGGAGAATGGTGCGACATATGCTTCAAATGATTCTGACACAAATACATATGAGCGGGACCGAGTTGAGGAGATTGAAAAAGTAGTTGAAGAAGATCTTCGGGATTGTCCTAAAATGTTTGAGAGTTTGTTGAGTGATGCAGAGAAACCATCATATAATGGTTGTATTAAATTCACAAGGTTTGACCAATAAATTTGGATAACCTTTTGCGAGAAAGCTTGTCAAAACTGGGTGGAAGAAAAGGTCAATTTTCTTTGAATTTCCATATTGGTGGTCATTGTATGTAAGACATTTTCTTGATGTGATGCATATAAAAAAAATGTATTTGATAGTGTTATTGGTAAGTTACTCAATGCTCTTGGAAAGTCTAAGGATGACATCAATGCAAGATTGGACTTGGTCGATATGGGAATAAGAAATGAATTAGGTCCCGTAAAGAAAAGAAATCGCACATATCTACCTCCAGTCGCTCATACTCTATCTAGAAATGAGAAAATTGTTTTATGTAAATTTCTTCATGAAGTTAAAGTTCTAGAAGGATACTCTTCAAACATAGAAATTTAGTTTGTATGAATGACCTCAAGTTAAAAGGTTTGAAGACTAATGATTATCATGTTCTAATGGAACATTTGCTACCAATAGGTATACAATCCATTTTACCTAAAAAAGTTTGACGAACTATAACTAAATTATGTTTCTTCTTCAGGGAAATTTGTATTACAGTCATCGAACCTCATAAACTATTGACGTTGTAGAGAGAAATTTTTGTTACTTTGTGTGAGCTTGAAATGTATTTCCCACCCTCGTTTTTTGATATAATAGGTCACCTTTCTATTCATCTTGTTAAGGAGATACAACTTTGTGGGTCAGGTTATATGAGATTGATATATCCGATGGAACGCTATATGAAAATATTAAAAGGGTACGTAAAAAGTAGAAGTCGATCAGAAGGTTGTATTACTGAACGGTACATTGTCAAAGAAGCTGCTGAATTTTGTACTGAATATCTATCCAATGTTGAATCCATAGGGATTCCTATGTCTCGTCATTCCGGAAGAGTAACAGGAGAAAGGATAATTAGAAAGAGAGTAATGACTATATCAAGGACATAATTGAAGCAGACACAATTGTATGTTCTGCATAATGCTAATGAGGTTCAACCGTATGTTACAAAACACATGGATCAGTTAACTAGTTTGAACATGAATAGGAATAAAAATTGGATAACACAAGAGCATAATCGAAGTTTTATAACATGGCTAAAAAATCACATTAACTCAAAGTTTTCTATAGACCCCGCTTCAATTTCAAAGAGATTGAGATGGCTAGAAAATGACTTGAGTTTACATGTATTTTCTTAAACCAATTATTTAATTAGCGACTACACGTTTTATAACATAAAATAAGATGATCAAACAACTATGCAAAGTAGCGGAGTCACTCTAGTAGTTGAAGCGATGCATATCTCAAGTGCTAAAGACAAAATCCCAATATCTACAAATCTATCTTATTTTGGGGTTATCGAGCACATATGGGAGTTAGATTACACAATATTTCGTGTTTCCATCTTTGGTTGCAAGTGGGTCGATAATAATAATGTCATTCATATTGATGAGTCAGGATTCTTGCTTCTCGATTTTAATAGGGTGGGATACAAATATGAGCCTTTTATTTTAGCGTCGCAAGCTCAACAAGTGTTTTATGTCACTGGTCCAGCCAATGATAAATGGTCCATTATCCTATCGACCAATAAAATAAGTGATGATAACAATAACGATGAAGATGTTAGTAATGATCATGTCTTTGCGAAATCACAACCACGTGAAATTGATTCAAATTATAATGGTTTATATCTTAGAGATGATCATGATGAGGGAATTTGGATTAATCCTTTATTTCATATCGTTAAAGGACAAACAAATATGAATCCCACCAAGAAAAGAAGAAGGACATCTTAAGGTGTTTAAGTGTTTTCTATTTTCTCTATTTGCATTTTAAAGCATTTTGTATTTTTATGATAATTGTTATGTATGTTTAACTATATGATTATGATTGATTGATTTTCTACTGATTATACTACGTATTACAATTAAAATAATTGTCTAGTGAAGTTAATTACTATTGAGTATCTGTATAAATTACAACACTTATAAATTATATTTATACTCACCACGTTTATATAGCACAGATTGTTCCTAATGACTAAATGGATAATGACTTGTAATTATAAAAGCTAACACACTAAATTTATTACCCTACTTTTTATAATTCTTATAAATTACAATACACAAAATTTCTTATTTTTGTCATACTTGTGCCTCTATTGTTGTTTATTAATTTTTGTATCTGCTTATATTCCTTTTATAATTCTACTATGTAAAATATGTAGATAAATGGATTCTGATGATGAATGAGCTCGTCAAAATGAGGAAAATGTCACTACTCATAGTTATGAAAATGAAGTTAAGTGCGGGGCAACTATTATGCATAAGGTCATAAAATCAAGAAGTAGTGAAATTAAATTTGAGGTATACTATACTATGTTTAGAATTTATTTATTTTTATCTTTTTTGAAAGCATGCACCTACTCTATGAGTTTATTAGGTACGATGGAATCAAAGTGGCTAGCCAATTGAGGCCAACAGTTCCGTGATGGTAAGTTATATTGGTGCAGTTGTTTGTCAGAATATCTCAATTACAATTGATGATTGAAGAGATAAAGTTTTAAAAGATGCTAAAAATATTATATGGAATGATATACAAGTTACTTTTTTACTCCACTTATTTGTAAGTTATCATTTTTTTCATTGAAATACTTTTACTCAAATTTTTTCTTTATTTGGTTTGCAGTCGGGTTTTAACGTTGATGATCTGTGAAAAAATTATGTACTTAGAGTTGCCAGAAAATTATGTACTTAACGTTAATTTATTAGCATGTTTGTTTTGATCATATTCTTAGCATATTTTATTTACACGGCCATTATTTTTTTTTATATAGATTATAAGTACTGCAAATCGCGAGAGAGTATTAAATCATGTGCATCCATACAAAAAGTCGCATATGAGGTATGCACGTTTAGAACAAAAAATTGCAAGTAAATATAAATTTATACAACGTGGTAGATTATAAACTATAGTTTCTAACTAATATGATTATCTGTCTTAACGAATAGCTTCAAGGGAAGAAATCAGGTCAACCATTAGGTCGTCATATTTTGTGAAAGGATGCTCGTTTGAATAAGGATGGACTAGTTCATAATGAAAATGTTCAACAAGTGATAGAACAAAATATAAGTATATTATCACTTAAATTTTTTTTAATATTGTCTTTTAAAAATGATAATAAACTTATCTTTTTAATACTACATATATGTTAGGAGAATCTAGAACAATGTTCATTTCAAGAAGAGATTCAACAACTTAGTTGTAGGGACATACTTGGTAAGGTTTTTAATGTTCCTGAGATTTGATAGTTAGTTGGGTGCAATTAATTTTCTATGTTTCATTTAAAATATATATCCTTTTTGGTTATAATAGTGACCAAGATTTGAGGTCAATTTTTTTTTCTTATAATAGTGACTAGAGGGAGTTTGACAAAAAGGAATAAGCTAATGACTTTATCATCAAAAGACCAATTCCATCAAAGAAATCTTATGACTTTATCATCAAATGACTTTATTATTGCATGTATGAAGCATTAATTTAGAATAATGACAATAGAGACACACATACCTGGTGCAAAATAAAAGCCATTTTGAACTTTGTCTACTCTAAACAAAAAATATAAAAAACTAACTCATTATGTATTCTAATCAGTATCACTATAAGCAAATATCTAAGGAACAAGTGTAGCTTCACTGATTGTTGACTTCTCTTCTTCCTCTCTTCGTTTCCTCTCCTCTTATCTCTCCCTCTCCATAATTACAACCTTAGCTTGCACAAGTCTAGAACTTAATGCTTCCCAAAACACAAGCTTATTCATGAAAACTAATATATAATCAGGACGTTGGTTATGCAAAATAATTGGATAGTCTAAGTTATATTTACTAATTTATTAATCAAACAGAATTCTCAAAGATAGTCAAAGTAGTAAGCATGTTGTACAAAAGTGAAGTATAAATCCCAAAGTCAGTAATTTGTTAATGATGAAATAATAGTTTTAAAGTCATTGAATCCCTAAAAGAAACTTTCATTAATACTTTTCAGACATCAATGGTAAGGAGTTGCTAAAAAAATTAATATAAAATCTCATCAGATACTTCTAGTTCTATCCTACCCCAACATTCTTGTTTCAAAACATTTAAAATAAATAAAAAATTATGATTAGTATAACAATATACCTAGTCCTTACTACTTACATGACAATGGCTCTAAACAAGGGGGTTCACATTATTAGGACTCTTCAAGATGACTAGCTTTTTGTCTTCATCAATTGCAAGACGATTTACAACATTTTCAACATCGAGTCTGTTTTCTTTATATGTACATCAAGTATGTTTTGTTGAACTGATCAACAAATTTATGTGTGTATTTGCATTATTAATGCGTTTGCATATTCTTTATAGTAAAAATGTACACAACTTAAGTAATTATTCATGTATGTGAGTAATCCAACTAATAAGTAGTATTTTATCATTTCAATGTGTTACATAGTTGTTGGGTTGAATTATTAAATAAATGGGCTATAAATGAGATAGAGTAGTATGATTTATATTATTTTAGAAGACTTTATTTTGTTTTGTAAGATAATAAATACCACTAGAAATTCATACGCAGTATTATGAAGTCCTAGGTTTGAACTCAAGATAAGATGTCCAAACTAATAATATCAGCCTTGTCAGTTAAGTTAAGACTTAAACATTGAAATAATTTTATTCTATAAAATATCATTGATCGATACGCTTGATGTGAGCATACATATATTCTATTTTCATTAAGGAATATTTGTATTTTTAAGGGATGTGTGTTTTGTAAATGTGGTAAATGTTAATTTTCTTCTTGATGGGAGTTTTGATATCTTTTATTGATTTTACATCTCTATAGATGTGTTTATGGAGTATTTTGTTTCGTCATTGAGATACTATTTTAGAGTAATATATCAATTTTAATGCACTACTAATTATTAGAATCTATAATATATTAAAATAGACTCCCAAGTCAATTGAATGACACCTCTTTTATATTCTTATGTGGCACCCTTCATAAGGTTCTACAATTCATATTACTTCTTTAATTTCTCAATTTAACTTTTTCATCTCACACATCATATACATATGTTGAAAACCCACACACAAAAGTTACTCATGAAAATAAACCTACCATCTTCTCACTACAATGAAAATATACATGTGTTGTTTTGTGTTTTAAGATATTTTATTAGGTATCAAAGACAAAACAATATTGGAACCCAGACATTTTGACACCTTTCAAAGGCACATACATTGAGTTGAAAAACCAGATTTATATGTAAGAAAGAACTCAAGTATTGACATTTTTATTTTATTCTATTAGATTTTCATCACACATTTGGTATTCTTTATATTAATTTGTAGCTTTTTTCATTCAAAAAAAATTGTAGCTTATGTCCTCAAATAAATAAATAAATTATTTTCATTTACAAATTTGATACGACCTTCAAACATAATTCCACCTTCTGACATTCAAAAATATTGTAGCTTATATCCTCATATAAATAAACTATTTTAATTTACAAATTTCATATGACCTTCAAACATAACTCCTTTTACGTTTAATCGATTCAATATTAGAGGGTCAAGTCCATCTAACATCTCACTCAACCATGATAAAATATACAAAAGATTACAATTTTGACTTTTATAATAGTTAATAAACAATATTTTATAAATTTATTTGATAAATAATTAAAATTTAATTTAAACAAAATGTTTCAAGTTCCACAAATAAATATATATCAATACTAAATTTAATTTGAAAATTAGGTTATCCTTAAATATATTGTTTTCCTTTTATTATTCCTTCACAAATTTATAATGATATATTTAATATCACTTTTAATAGTTAAAATAAACTAGCAGTTACATGAGTTTTATTAAGTTATAAAAAAAAATAGTTTGGTCAAATTTTAGACCCGAAACCTTTTTTTTAAACTCGACGATATTCCTCACTAACAAAGCTATATACCTTAATTTAAAGTGATTGCAATGATTTAATCTTCCTTCAAAATTTAATAATGACATATTCAATATCATCATTAATAGTTGAAATATTTTTTTTATAAGTAAATATTAGTAAATTAATGGTTATATTAGTTTTATTATTTTACTCAAAAAATATTAGTTTTATTGGATTTTGCCTCCAAAAACTTATTTTTAAAACCCTTCGATGTCTCTCTCACTAACCAAATTATACATTAATTCAAATATGTATTCATTGTAATTCATTATCTATAAATGAAAATAAATATCATTTAACTTGCACTAACAAAAAAATAATATACTTTCAACAAAATAAAATTAACAAATTAATGTTATATCTCTAAAAAAAGAAACTCTAAAAGTCATTAAAAGTGATTGTGTATGATTAGTTAAGAAATCGTACACTTATCAATCAAAATCATTATATTATAACGCATTTCCATTTTATATGTTAATGATGGTGCGATAACATATGTTGAAAAGAAAATAATACAAATTAATTAGTTGGATTTACAAAAATGTTACTACAATAATTCAATCTCTTGCTATTTAAACAATAACCTCATTTTATCAATATAAATAAATAGATTTCTAATTTAGAAGATTTAAGTTCTTTTTCTCTTCTATTTTTTGTTATTGAGTTTTTTATGTTATAATAATATTTTTAGGGTGCTTCAAATAACTAATACAATTAAAATGTCAATTTATCACGATGGTTTCGTTGAACTTTGCTTTAAAAAATATTATTCGATCTCAACTCTACAATTTCAAGTTCACAATATATTTGATTGTATTCCATTAACAAACACTATAACACTACTAGTTACAAATGCTCAAAGGTTTTTCAATGAGAACAATTATGACTAATTTTTCAACTAAAAACAGTTGAGGAGTAACAATGGTCCAAACAAACCAAAATTTTACGTGTAAACAAATAAATAAATAATGTTTATGAAATAAAATAATTTTCATTCCATGTTGTCATATTTAACATTATTAGTTACATATATAATAATTTGGCATATATAACATTATTAATTATAAAATTTTAAAGGTTATTCAACAAAAATAATTATAGTTAAATTTTAACCTAAAACAGTTGAAGAACAACAATGATGCAAACACACCAAAGTTTAACGTGTAGACAAATAAATAAATGATGTTTATGAAAAAAAAATTATTTTTATTTCACACTGAGATATTTAAAATTTTAATATTCTCCTAATTTTTGAAGTTGACAAATAATTATATTGTTAGTTATATTAGACCTTTATATTTTTATTTTATCTACTTTTATAACGAAAAATAATTATATATTAATAATGCAAAAATTATATATATATATATACATATAAAAATATATCAACACCCGTGCAACGCGCGCAAACAAAGGGGTTCACAGCATTAAGACTCTTCAGGATGACTAGCTTTTTGTCCTCATAAGTTGCAAGAGGATTTACGGCGTTTAACATCAAGTTTGTTTTCTTTATCTGTACATCAAGTTTTTTTTCTTGAACTACTCAACAAATTTATGTGTGTATTTGCATTCATTAATGTGTTTGCATATTCTTTATATTAAAAATGCACATTACTTAAGTAATTATTCATGTATGTGAGTAAGCCAACTAATAAGTAGTATATTATCATTTCAATATGTTACATATATAGTTGTTGAGTTGGATTAGCAAATAAGTGGGATATAAATGAGATAGAGTAGTATGATTTATATTATTTGAGAAGACTTTATTTTGTTTTGTAAGATAATAAATACCACTAGAAATTCACACACACTAATGTGAAGTCCTAGGTTTGAACTCAAGATATGATGTCCAACATAATAATATCAGTCTTATCAGTTGAGTTAAGACTTAAATATTGAGAGAATTTTATTCTGTAAAATATCATCGATACGTTTGATGTGAACATACATATATTTCTATTTCCATTGAGGAATATTTGTATTTTTTAAGGGATGTGTGTTTTTTGAATGTGATAAATGTTAATTTTCTTCTTGAAGGGAGTTTTAATATCTTTTATTGAATTTACATCTCTATAGATGCTTTTATGGACTTTTTAACTTTTTCAGGGAGTTTCAATTTAACTTTTTCAGGGAGTTTCAATTTAACTTTTTCATCTCACACATCATATACATATGTTGAAAATCCACATACAAAAGATCTTATTAAGTCATCTTTGCTAATTTCTTGAAAAAATTGTGACTCAATTAATAAATTTCTCTACGTCTATGGAGTTAATTATAAATTATCCACACAACTAGACAAAACACCTCTGTTTATATGTGTGTGTTGTTTTTTATTTTAAAACATTTTATTGGGTATCAAAGACAACAAAAAAATTGGAACCAAGATATCTCGGCACATTTCAAAGGCACATACTTTAAGTTTAAAAAATCATATTTATATGTAAGAAAGAACTTAGGTATTGACATTTCTATTTCATTCTATTAGATTTTTAAAACACATTTGATATTCTTTATATTACCACCTTCTGCCATTCAAAATTATTGTAGCTTCTATCCTCAAATAAATAAAAAATCTATTTTTATTTACAAATTCGTTACCATCTTCAAACATAACCCCTTTTATGTTTAATCGATTCAATATTAGAGGGTCCAAATTCATCTAACATCTCACTAAACCATGATAAAATATACAAAAGATTACAATTTTGATTTTTATAATAGTTAATAAACAATATTTTATAAATTTATTTGATAAATAATTAAAATTTACTTTAAACAAAACATTTTAAGTTCCACAAATAAATATATATATCAATACTAAATTTAATTTGAAAATTCGGTTATCCTTAAATCTATTGTTTTCCGTTTAATCTTCCTTCACAAATTTATAATGATATATTTAATATCACTATTAATAGCAAAAACAAATTAGTGGTTATATGAGTTTTATCACGTTATAAAAAAATAATTTTATCAAAATTTAGACTCAATCTTTTTTTTTTTTTTTTTTTTAAACTCTACGATGTTGCTCACTAACTAAGCTATATACCTTAATAGTTACTTATAATGTAGTGACATTTACTTATAATGTATCAAGAAAACAAAGTTAACAAATTAATGTCATATCTCTAAAAAAAAAAAAATGAACGCTACCAAACATGGTTTCAAGATTCTCAAGACAAAACCTCTAACTCCTACTTCCAACATAGTTCTAGAGCTAATCGATCATCAAAGCCGAGAATGAAAAAGAGATTTTATTACTAACATTGTTATTTCCTTTGAAGTGGATAATATATGTAGTATTCTCTATCTCAACATACCAACGTAGACTCTCTATTGGCCCCACAAAAGGAATGACCGATATACGGCTTAACTGGGCTATTGACATATGATTATTTGAAAAACAAACAATATGTTAACAATAAAAAGAGAAAGAAGAGAAACAATCACTCTAGGGTTTCATAACATAGAATGAACTAAATTTGAGTTAATAGGGATATAATAAGTATATATATAAAAGAATAGAAGTGTCTAAAATACCCTTACTATTAATATATAATAACATTATTGTAACACCCCGTTTTTCTTAGCGAGGGTGTATTTTTTTTTTAAAGTAATTAAATTAAAATAGAGAATTAAATAAGGCAAAATACATTTGGATAAATATTTAAGTCGTGACACAACGACAAATAAGTCAACAGAATTTACAAGCAGCGGAAAAATTCTCAATCCATGAATTCAAAATATATACATAACAAAAGTAGTACAGTCTTCCAGTTTAAAAATAAACGCAACCCCAAAAGAAAGACATCCGTTCCCTATGTGACAACCTAGTCTGATCATTTTACAAAACAACTAAACACCCTGAGTGATCTCCACGCGTCCCGTGAGATCCTCCTAACGTAGCTGCAGTCAAACATTCCCATCTCTATTTCTGTCCGTAGGGTACGAACCGGTAGGATCGTCCTGACTCTCATCTGAGGGCAAAGCCCAGATTTCCACAATAATTGTAAAGGTCACCAACCGAAAATAACAGTTAACACATAACATTTAAGTTTTAAATGCTAAAAATAACTTTTCAACTAAGCATGCACCTTATCAGGATTTTCAATATGCGAAAAGTTCATACAATACTTTGCCAATTAAATATGAAAGCAAAATGAAGTTCTCAATTCCCTAATGAAAACATAACAAATCAAGACATGGATAAGTTAATGAGTAATCAAACATCTAACTCAAACTGAGGATTTTCACTGAGCCAATCGATTGGGAAATCGATTGGGGTGAAGGATTTTAATGAAAACAGAATCCTGGGCTGAAATCAATCGATTGGGAAATCGATTTGCGTGAGTACTGAGCCCCCTGGTTTTAAGCCAATCGATTTCCAAATCGATTTGGTCGAATATGGCCGAGTCCCTGACTTAAGGCCCAA
>NC_021161.2:16874125-16886986 GCF_000331145.2 Cicer arietinum | reverse complement strand
ACACACATTAAGTAAACAAGACATTAAGAGATTCTCCATTCTTAATCCTCGTTTAACTTAATGGTTTTCAAATTCCACACAAAATAAACTCAAACATACTTTCAACCCACATCAAAACACATCAATTCATTTATTCACAAGATCCAACCATACACATATCAAATTTCATCAATATCAATTAAGAGCACGTCAAAAACAACGAACACAAATCGACACAATCCACTACTCAAAACACACAAGTTTCATTTACTCAAAATCTTACACAATGACTTCAAATTCATTTACCACGAACCATTCATCAATATAAGCAAACTAAAAGTTTGGAAGGAGCCCTTACCTTCGCGTTAGCTCTAACGTGCGTTTCCGGTACCGCGAGCAAATCCGGTAAAAATCTCTGCTCGCAACGTCGCCTCTAAATTGGTCCCCTAGCACCGTAGCGTGGTAGTGAGCAACTTTCCCTTCAAACTCTTCGCGAAACGAAGCTATCTAGAAGAAACAGAGGGGTTTGTGTTTGAATCTCAAATACCGTTTTTCTTCGTTTTCGAATCAAAGAGGAAGAGTGGAGTTGCGAAATCTTTGTTCTAGCACTCACCCAACCTTGGGTTACTCGTCTTGAAGAAAGAAAGCAAAGAATGACGAAAATGGAGGAGGGGGAAATCTTGGGCGTGAAGTGTCCGAGGAAGAAGATGGAAATTTTATGATTTTCCTTCCTTTCTTTTTCTTTCCTTTGTTTTTCCTTTCTTCCTTTTTCCTTCTTTCCTTTATATACTCTTTTCTTTTCCTTTTCCTTCCTTCTAATTTCCTTTCTTTCTATTCTCTCCAAGCAAACATATATATATATTAAATATAACTTAACAAATATCTCAAAATATCTAGATATTTGTTAAATTACCATTTCACCCGTAACGCATTAAATTCTCCGTAAAGGATTTACCGCACTTAATTTAAATTTATTTATCGACGAGTAATTCTAAACGGTGTCAAAATAACTTTTTGATCCGATACACTCCATAATATTATTAACTTTGGCTAAAAAGCTTCCGAGCCAAATCCAAAATACATAAAAATGCATAAAGTGTACTTTAAAATTATGGGTCTTACAATTATCTAACATCTCCCCTCAAACTCACGATGCATTAACATGGAGCATCGAGAGTTTGTCAACTAAAAAACGGAAATGTTTAATGGAATGCATCTTTGTGAATAAATCAACAATCTGTAAAGAAGAAGAGACAAACGGTAGAGTAATGGTTCCACGCTGAAGACGATGACGAGTAAAATGATAATAAATCTCAATGTGTTTGGTGCGTTCATGAAAGACCGAGTTGTGAGCAATTTGAATAGCACTCTTGTTATCGCAATGCATCAGAGTTGGTTCAGAAAGAGAGATACTCATATCAGACAAAAGCCAACGCAACCAAATTATTTCAGCGGTAGTGGACGCCATTGCACGATACTCAGCTTCTGTAGAGGAGCGAGAGACAATGTCTTGTTTCTTACTCTTCCAAGAAATAAGAGAGTCTCCAAGAAAGATACAAAACCATGTGGTGGACTTACGATCTGTTGTGTCACCAGCCCAATCAGCATCAGAATAAGCTCATAACTCTAATGAAGATGACGATGGAAAAAGAATGCTTTGAAATTGAGTTCCTCGAAGATAACGAAGAATCCGAATAACTGTTGCCCAATGTACTATAGTGGGAGAGACAACAAACTGACTAACAACATGAACATCATAAGCAATGTCAGGTCTGGTAATCGTAAGATACACTAAGCTACCAACCAAAGTACAATACAAAGTGGAATCTGGTAAAGGAACACCATCCGATGGAGCATATTTCACATTGCTGCTCTAGTATCAGAAAGACGAGTCTGGTCAAGAATGTTGGCAATGTATTTGGATTGAGAAAGAAGGTAGCCTCTAGGAGAGTAGGCAACTTCAATCCCCAAGAAATCGCGAAGAGTTCCCAAGTCCTTCATCTAAAACTGTTTGGCTAACTGCAATTTCAACTCATTGATTGCACTAACATCATCACCTATAATAATCATATCATCAACATATAAAGAAAGTATAATGCGACCACAAGTGGTGGACCTTATAAACAATGCAGAATCATGTTCAATAGAGCGGAAACCAAGAGAAGTGATCACAATAGAGAATTTCTCAAACCAAGCTCGAGGAGCCTGTTTAAGACCATATAAAGCCTTTTTTAACTTACATATTTTCCCTTGATTATGAGAAACTCCTTGTGGAGGGACCATAAAGACTTCTTCATGAAGCTCACCATTTAAAAAAGCATTTTTGACATCCATTTGAGAAATATGCCATTGACGAATAGATGCATCTGCAATAAGAGTACGAATAGTGGTCATCTTGGCTACAGGAGCAAAAGTTTCTTCATAATCCATACCATATTGTTGAGAGAAACCCTTAGCAACAAGACGTGCTTTGTAGCGCTCAATTGACCCATCAGACTTAGTTTTGATCTTGTATACCCAACGAGACCCAATAGCACGTTTTCCAGGAGGAAGATTTACTAATTTCCAAGTTTGTGCAATGCAGATAGTTCTTCTACCATAGCTTGCTGCCAAAAAGGATCAAGAACAACCTCTTTATAGGAATAGGGCTCAGACAAACTGTGAATAGAGGTTAAGAAAGAAACAAACGAAGTTGAGTAAGTGGAAGAGACAAAATCAGGTAACTGAGTAGACTTACGTTGACGAGAGGAGTAACGAGGAGGATCAACAATCGCAAGGGGTGGTTGGACAGTCGGGGGGACAAGAGGGATGTCATCATGTGGAGTATTAGTATTTGTCCTGCAATTCTCAAGATTACAATCACTAGAAGCCTAATCATTAGGACCAAACGGATCAATATGGGTTAGTTCAGAACTCTTAGTAATCTGAGAATCAGAGGAAATAGAGCAAAAAGGGATGTGCTCAAGAAAAACAACATTACGAGATACATAAAGTTTTCTTGCATGAGGATCATAACAACGATAACCCTTTTGACCATCCCCATAACCAAGAAAAACACACATGGCTGAACGAGAAGACAACTTACTGCGCTCTACTTGAGGGCGAAGAACAAAACAAGTAGAACCAAAAACTTTCAAAGAATAGTAATCAGGGGTAGAAGCATATAATTTTTCAAAGGGAGACAAACCTGATATGATAGAGGATGGAATTCTATTAATAGCATGAACAGCAGTAAGAACTGCTTCTCCCCAAAACTCACTAGGAACTGAAGCGGACAACAAAAGAGAAGACAACTTATTGCGCTCTACTTGAGGGAGAAAAACAAAACAAGTAGAACCAAAAACTTTCAAAGAATAGTAATCAAGGGTAGAAGCATACAATTTTTCAAAGGGAGACAAACCTGATATGATAAAGGATGAAATTCTATTAATAGCATGAACAACAGTAAGAACTGTTTTTCACCAAAACCCACTAGGAACTGAAACGGACAACAAAAGGGAACGAGCAGTCTCTATAATATGACGGTGTTTCCTTTCAGCAATTTCATTTTGCTGAGGAGTATCAGTACAAGATGTTTGGTGGAGGGTGCCATCATAAGCAAGTAATTCAGAAAATTTATTCGAGATATATTCACCACTTAAATCATAACGAAAACACTTTATAACAGAATTATGTTGAGTTTTGACCATTGCACGAACCATATGATAAATGTCAAAAATTTCAGACCGATTTTTCATAAGATAAACCCAACAATAATGAGTGTAATCATCAATAAACGAAACATAATATCTAGATCCATCTTTGGTGAGAACCGGTGATGGACCCCAAACATCAGAGTGAACTAAATCAAAGGGCGCATATGAAACGGAAACACTTTTACTAAACGGTAAAGCTAGAAGTTTAGCAAGTTTACAACCACAATAATCTGAGATATCATAGATTTGTAACTTTCCTAAGGCTCCAGTAGAAGCCAAATATTTTAATCTAGAAGCAGAAACATGTCCAAGGCGAGAATGCCATAAATAAAAACTAAAAGCTAAGGAATTCAAGCAAAAACAAGATAATAAGTCAACATTAGTTGTTGAGGCTGCATTATTTGGGAGTTGCAGGTCATCCAAAACATAAATTCCCCCCTGTCTATGACATGTCCCAATCAGCCTCCCGGAATGTGGATCCTGCACACAACAAGAAGTGGAAGAAAACATCACTGAATAACCGAGATCACATATTTGACTAACAGAAGCAAAACTCAAAGTAAGATTAAGAATATAATAAACATGTTAGGTGTGAAGACAGAACCAACGCCTGCTAGTGGCATATGAGTGTCATCAGCAGTCATAACCGACACAGACGAGACAGGTTTCACAGACACAAGATTTATCATCGTATGTTATATGATGAAATGTTCCTGAATCAAGAATCCATATGGAAGGAGATATACCTGACATACCAGAGGAATTCAAACCTTTAGAAGAGGTGGCAGACATGGCATGTGATTGAGTGACAAGAAGTTTTTGAAGTTGTTCTGCAATATCAGATATTTGGAAAGCAGTCTCAGATGAGTATACAGAACTAGAACTAGAGTCAATGGTATGAGGAGCAGAAGCAACAACATTGGACGATGTCCCCCTAAAATTCTTCTTATGTGCTCTCCCCAATTTCGGACAATGTGCTTTTCAATGTGCTTGAAGAGAATCATCCTTAGCACCAGCCATAATAAATAATGACAGGAAAATACGACAAACACAATCACTGAGACAAAATAAATTAGGAATAATCTGGTGTTGTGCGAGCACGATTTCTCCCCCTCCAGACGTCATTTCGTCGATCCGACCGTTGAAGACGAAGACCTGAATGTTGCGAACCTGCTGTCCAAAAATCAGTCTGATCCAACGGTTAATCAATGCGCAATCAATGTTTTTGTGAGACTGATTTAACAAAATCGGGAATAGGGTTACTCTTCTCTTTTCTCTTTCGGTGGTTGTCTTTCCAATCAAAATAGTCTCTCTCTTCTTTATAGTAGATCCCAAAATCAACCAAAGCTCTTTGATACCATGTTAACAATGAAAAGAGGAAGAAGAGAGACAATCACTCTAAGGTTTCATAACATTGAATGAACCAAACTTGAGTTAATATGGTTACAATGAGTATATATATAAAAGAATAGAAATGACTAAAATACCCTTACTACTAATATATAATAACATTATCTAACACAATATAACAAGTAATTCTACCAATAATCTTTTAAGCTAAATTTGGAAGAAATTGCAAAGTATACGTATACCTCTAAATATATTCATTTTATATGTCATGCTTCAAATATTAATAAACCTCAACCAACAAAAAGATTAACAATACTAAAATATTAATAATTTTTTTCTTACAATAATTAATAATTTTCTTTTTTAAAACATGTGAAATCTACTTAAAAAAAACTAAGAAAAGTACAAAAAACCAAAGTTGATTTTGTTTTACTATCAAGAATATATGATTCCAAAATTTTGAAGAAATAGAACAATTGAAAATGAACCAAATTATAGAGACCACGTGTACAATTAATGCAATAAACAGATTTACTCATTTATATAAATATAATTAGGAGTGCTTGTACTTTTTTCACCAAATTAAAGTGTAGGGCAGATCTAGTGCATAAGAAGTGGGGTCGATTACATGGTGATTTTGAAGATTGTCCTCGACACATTATTGACGAAAAATAGAAACGTACGCTCGTGATCGATCATTAAGCAAGGAAAGAAGCTTCACGCGCACTTAACCATCAATGGCTACGCGCGTTTCAACGTTGCCGCATCCAATCTCATAGCTCTATACGCAAGCTGTAGCCAACTCTCCCTTGCACGAAAACTGTTCGACAAAATTCTCCAAACAAATGTTCGCCGTTGGACTGCCCTCATCGGTACATGGGTTAACTGCTGAGGATGCACCTAAGGTGTTTGATGGAATGGATATTAAGGATTTGGTGGCGTTAAATGCTGTTGTTTCTGGGTATGCTCAACAAGGACTTCCGAATGAGGCATTGTGTCTAGTGAAAAATATGAAATTGATGGGTGTGAACCCAAATATGGTGACTTGGAACGCTTTGATATCTGGGTTTGCACAGAGATGTGACCGAGCAATGGTTTCTGAAAATTTCAGGTTGACAATTGAAGATGGTGTTGAGCCTGATGTGTGTCATGGACTTCTGTTATATCTGGTTTTGTGCAGAACTTTCGTAACGGCGAAGCTTTTGATGCGTTTAAACAAATGTCGGGTCATGGGCTTTGTCCTAGGTTTAAGCAAATAGCCTCAAACAGAAACATCTAAAAGTCAAGAAAACCGAATATATATCTACTTCGCCCCTTAGAGTTAGAGTGGGAAAAAATCACTTAGTGATAATTCTTGGAAGGCATAAACAACAAGTATATGACATTGTTATTCCCTTAATTTCTCTTTCTTTAGTAGCATTTTTTTTGTTGGTATAAATTAGTAGTCTTCACACTTTGTACTGTGAGAGTGATTTTTAAAATTGAATATACATTTTGTTGTAGAGAAAAATAGCTTTTATATTTTTATCCAATCAAGTATATTGAAATGGAAAAAGTTCACCCAAATTAGCTATCGCAATGATTTTTTGCCTTGTATGTCCTTTTGCATTTTCGAATCCCACCAGTAGCTTTTAAACTTTTACTAGTAATTAAACTTTTACTAGTATTCGTACTCGGGCATCAGCACGAGATAATCAGATGAATCTTTTTATAGAAATTGTTAATTTACACAAATCTGAAAAATAAAAACTGTATATTAGCAATGTTTTAAAAATACTAAAATGTAACACTTTTTCTTTTAACTCTTAATTTCTCTTTCTTTTCATTAATGACATTGTTATTCTTTTAATTTCTCTTTCTTTAGTGATTCTTATTTCGTTATAGCCACTTCAATTATTTGATTTTAGTTCTTTTTTTCTTCACAATGTTATTCTCGCTTCATTAATCCTAGTACATTATATGTCATGGGTTAATTGGGATAATTCGATTACATGTAAGGAAGGAGGACAATTGATGATAATTTGAATATGTGGTCTTCTCATTTAAATACCGGTAGAATCATCAAATTCACTGGAATGATAAAAAAGGATGATATTGTGGACAAAAATAAAATCAAGAAAAGTTTTGATAATAATAAACTTACTTTCATTCTCAAGATGCTTAAACATAAGTAAAATGATGATTCTGAAAAAAAAAATGGTTGCACAATTTTTTTCATCCTCTTTCTGTGGTACATCACCTTATACTCTCTATAGCTTCAAATTAGATTCTTTATCGCTCTACAACTAATCCATAAAAAGATCAATGTGTATTGGCTAGTATTCAACTTAATACTTTTGAAAGTAGTACGGTATAAATAAAACACATTTTACTTCTTATATTGGCTTCTTAAGAATATAGTGAATAAACCGTATTGGTTTTTGATGATGATATTTGCATGGCTACCAAAAACAAATAAATAATAGAAGAAAGACGAAAAAAATGCAACACAAAAAGAAGATGATCAATGTCCCAAACATATTCTTACATGATACGGAAAAAGAAGTTAGAAATAAAGAAGGAAAAAGTTCATAGAAAGATGGTTTAACAATTTATGTTTGCTCACGTGAAAAGTAAAGTACATATATCCAAACAAAATTTAAGTACATTCCTAATCCACCAACAATAGCCACAACAATCAGCAAGCAACATAGAAAATTAAGGAGGATAGATTAAATAATGAATGCACACTAAAATAGCAATAAACAAACACATACAATAGATGAAGTAAAAACATACAAACACATCATAAAATAGAAAATTAGGAATACAACTTTTAACATAAAAAATAAAATAAAAAGAAGATATCTTCAATTCCAAGTATTAGTATTAAATAAAATTAGCATCAGATGCGGATACCGAAGCTTAGCACAACAATATATAATATCGCTTCTCCTTGAAACTCAAATTGTTTTCATTATGTATATGCACTGATTAGAAGCATGGGATAGAAAAAGTTTATTTATCTACTTTGAAAATATAGAGGCTTATAAAAAAAATTGAGAACGTAAAGACAATTAAATTGCAAAAGTTGGCGAGAATATTAAAATTGAGAAAGAAAAAAGAAAGAAGAAAATCAAATCAAATAAAATTTAAGATTAATTAAAAGAGTAAATGAATAAAATAAAAATAAAAAGATTATGCAACACTCATTGATTTTGTTTATTCAAACGAAAAAGTGTGTTTTATTTATAACTCTTCTAATAATTAATAACTAATAATTTTCATTTTACGAGAGTATTAAAAAAGAAAAGTTTGAATGGATGAAAAATATAAAAATTAAATAATAAAATAAAGAAAAATATAAAAATACTAGTTTAGCTTTAGACACTTCCATCAACTGACAAATGTCACACTCGCCACAGTATAAACCTTATTTTATTTTAACTAGATTATGGTCCGCGCGCTGCGCGGATATTAATTAATTAATTTTATAAGTTTTATAAATAATATTTTATATATTATCAATATAGTTATCTTATAATATTACTTTATTGATTTGTAATAATTGAATATGATTAGGAAAATTAAAATGAGGGAAAATCATGTTTATCACACTCATCTAATTTAATTTTTAAAATATTTTGTAAAATTCGTATGATAACTTATTATATAGGATAATTGTTTGACTCATTGTACTTTGATTGTTAATTTATTTTTCAACATATAATGGTATTTGTATTTATTTGACGAAATAAAATATAAAATACAAACCCAAAAATAAGATGTAAAAATTTATAAATATGATTTACTATTTAATATTTTTTATTTTAAAAAAATGTTAATGTTGAATTATATTGTAGCGTAGTCTAAATTTATTTGTTTTATTATTATGATATTTTAATTGCGAGCATGAGAAGTTGCTGTAAAAAAAATTGTTGAATATATTTCATCAAAAGTTTGTAAAAAAAAATAAGTTGTTGTGGCATCAGAGTCTATTTTAAATATATATAATAGATGATAGATTTTAATAATTGGAAGTAACTTTTTTAATAATTTTTCAGATATTCGTATTTTATGATTATTTTTAATAAATTTATGTATTTTCGTCAAATAGAATATATATTTTTATTTTATAAAATGTTACTAAAAAAATGAATTGACCATGAAAATGAAGGAAATAATTTAAGGTATATGATTATAACATGAATTTAGAGGATAAAAGGAAGAAAACAAAAATAAAAATATATATTATGATATAATTGAGTTGTATATGTCGGTGTTTTTTCTTTCAAAAGAAAAAGGTGTAAATTTTTGTAAGTAACTACTGAATTTAAAAAAAAAAATTACTTTCAATTGAAACATTATCTTTTCACCCTAAATTTTAAATTTCTATGAGGATATGTAGATCTTGCAGGGAGAAGAATATGATTGCAAGTTATAGTTAAATTTAAATATTTTTAAAATTACTGAAAATTTAACTGTCCAAAATAATTTATTTAAAAAGTTAGCCACAAAA
Organism: Cicer arietinum; assembly: GCF_000331145.2. Lineage (NCBI taxonomy): Eukaryota > Viridiplantae > Streptophyta > Magnoliopsida > Fabales > Fabaceae > Cicer > Cicer arietinum. Next base: position 16,877,464 of record NC_021161.2, on the reverse strand, counting down.
TTGAAACAATAAATAACGTGGAAGGTTGAATAACTTAGAAAATATAATTTATGTGAAAGATTGAATGAATTGTGAGTTTCAGTTTGATAAGCAGGGAGGGAAAGGGAATTTTTTTGTATTTTCAAATTTTAGTATTATTGTATTATCATATCTTAAGGAAAAGGATTCTCTGACTTAGAGGCGGGAAAGGCACCCTACCTTTCACTCATTTTGTGCCATTAGATTAATCAGATGCTTCAGAAAGAGCCACGTGGCCTTATTATTTTTAAACTAAAAGCATCAGCCTTTTCCACTCTTTCTTCCTCAAGTTCACTTAGAACCCTTCTTTCCATGGCATCTTCATTCCCCCACACCTCTGTCCACTGACCACCGCCGCCGCGCGCCGCTATTGTCTCGTGGCCTAAACAGAAGTTCAAGAAGAAGAAAAACGCATGCTCTAAACACTCTGCTTCCATGGCATCGATCCAATTTGGCTTCGCAACGTCCAATCCGTGTCGAAAAATTCAGAAATCCGTATGTGGCTTTTCGGATCCAGATACCAATTTCACATCTGAATCAATACCTATTGATTTGGTTTCGGTGAACACAGAAAATTTGGGGGATTTCACTATCTCCTTTCCAGTTGGAGTAGGATTCTCTTATGCTAAAGGTAGCTTCTCTTATATGAAAGTGAATGATGAGATGACAGGTAATTTATCTTGCATTAATATTATCAACAATCACTTTAGACTTTTTTTTCTTCCATATATTGAGACAAATAATTTTATCTTTGAAAGCTATTTTGAATCCTATCGTAAGTAACCAACATCTGTTTCTCTATTTTACCTTTTTGTATTGTTCTTATTAATAATACTGAAAATATAACATGAGAATGGAAATGAGGTGGTTGGTTGTTTCCATATGTTCTCCTCGATTATGTTGTATTTGTAAGTGCTTTGAATGCACTAAAACGTCTTGAATGTCTATCATCCTCTAGTTTTATATTATTTACTAGTTACTTTAGCTGAATTATGTTTGATATTTGATGGTCCTGCTAGAGACTAGGTGTGACTTATTCCACATGGAATAAGACAAACATCAGAAAGCAAAGTTCAAGTCCATAAGCAATTAGTAAGCAAATTGGAAGTCATAATCCTCATTTTTGGTCGGCTTTTAAAAGGATTGCTGGTGTAAATAATGTTAAATTTCTAATATGCTGAACAAACTTCCATTTTTATTTTGCAGATCCTGGTGCAAGTGCTGATCTAGCTGTGGTGTTGATGCAAGAAGGATTAGCCCATATCCTCCTTATTGGTAAAAGGTATTAGTAACTTTCATTAAATAGTTTTCATTTCATATATATATATATATATATATATATATTATAAGAAGATATTTAGACTACTTGGTCAGCATTCAATAGAGTAGTAGGATTGTTGGTGTCAGGTGTGTTTGATTTCTAGTTGACTTTCGACATGTAATTCTGCCATTGCAATTAAATAATTCATCATATTACGACTGGTATGACAGTATGATAGCTATAATTCATCAATTAAATAAAGGGGTCGATCCTAATGCAAGCACTTTCAATTCAATTTTTGGATGCATAGCTGAGTTGCATGATGTGAATGGTGCACATCGGATGTATGCTAAAATGAAGGAACTTAAGTGCAGGCCTAATACGTTGACATATAATATACTGATGAGAATGTTTGTTGAGTCAAAATCTACTGATATGGTTCTGAAGTTGAAAAAGAAAAACATTTCTGCTATACTTTTCACACACAAATATATTGATATCATATCATACACTTTAATAACCTTTAAGGAGCTGATTAAAACAATATTTCTTCTTTTTTTTTTTTTTTATTTTAACAATTCTTTTGTTCTTGAAGGGTTCTTGGAAAGACCAGGTTATACACAACTGCAGATTCTGAATTTATACACAACTGCAGATTCTTGGAAATACCAGGTTATACACAACTGCAGATTGATCATGAGGACCATGCTGCCGAGTTTCTGAATTTATACACAATTGCAGATTCTGCCCACAAAAGGCTCCATCCAAAGAGTTGATAACACAAGCAATAAGACATCAACACTGCTCAAAAGAATTTGATACTTAGAATTCAAGATTGATTATAGGAATTTTGTAAAGTAGAGATAGGATATATTTGATACTGAATTCAACACCGCTTGTTCTATTGTAAAATATTTTTAAATATAATGAATTGAGTATCTTTGTTTCACTACATTTTTCTTGTCAAATTAATTAAATGATTCATATAAAGAAAAATAGATTTGCACAAAAACACAATAACGCAACAATGATATTCTATGAATATTAAAGCAAAATTATGCAGATACACAATATAAAGCAAAATAGATATGGAACATATGTGGTACATCTTCTAATTTTTTACGCAACATATCACTATGAACTAAATACTTACAACTCTAGTAACATCATTAATATATCAAAAGTATTACTCCTAATCAGTCACTCCCAATCAGTCACTCCCAATCAGTATAATGTTGGAACGTTTGTCTCATCAAGGGGTGCCTACATAATAATAAAAACATATTAATAAAATGATATATTCAAAATAATATATTCTAAATTTTAAAAAGGTGCTGAACAAGATACTTCGTCGAGCATGTGACTTTCTCCAAGTTTATCCTAAAATTATTTTTTAAATTAAAACCAAGCATAATGCATGTAAAATTAAAAAATTGATCCATATATTAACTTATATACCTGAGCTTTTTTCCTTCTAGACGGAGCTTTTTTCTTTTCAATAAAACTCTTAGGACGCTTATGCATGTGTCTCTTTAAGTTAGGCCGTATCTTGAACCCCGTTGGTTGCATAACATTATTACTCACAAATGTCGGGTTCTCATTAATTTCATTGTCTATGACTTGTAAGCGACATTCCTTTATTTTCTTACACATGACATCTACATAGTTATCAACAATCTTAAGGTGTTCTTCACAAGGCGATGCCTCGGCCGCCACTCTAATAAATTTAGAGACAACTTGTCTAAACTTTTGTGTTCGAGATAACTTTGGATCTCCTTCAACCTCTTTTCCCCTAAAATTGTGCACAATGCCACAACGAGCTTCTCTTGTCCACCTTCTTAAAATATACTTCTCATGAATGACTTTCACATCATTTGCTTCAAACACTTTCAATGCATGTGAACAAAGTATGCCAAATGTCTCAAACTTTCGACAACTACAAGTAATAGAGGTTGAAGCACGATCGAATGACACTCTCCAAAATCCTTCATGGTTAACCATAGTTATGACATATTCACATAAAGAGTGAGACTCATTTCTCTCTAATATCGATAAAGCTA
>NC_021161.2:16865286-16871973 GCF_000331145.2 Cicer arietinum | reverse complement strand
TATTTAATCAAGAGTTTGAAATTAATTTTATTAAAGATTTACATATACTTTAAATCAATTTTAGGTATTTAAATTTTAACTAATTGTTTACGTGCAATTGAATTATAGTTATGTTGATATGTACCAAAAATAAATTTTATTAAAAAATAATTTAATTTTATGCAATACTTAAATTTTCATTTATTTTTTAACATTCAAATTATCATTATAATAAGAAAAATTAAAATAAAAAATAGCATTCAATTATAAATATATAATTTAATTGATAAAAATTAAGTGTTAACATATTTTTTTCAAAACACATATATATAGTAAACTTTTGTTGATTATATTTTTTAATATATTCATATATTATAGTTTTAAATAAATTAGTGTATTTTAATAATTGGAAGTAACTTTTTTACTAATTTTTCATATATTCTTATTTTATAATTAATTTTTATAAATTTGTGTATTTTTTGTCAAATAGAATATATATTTTTATTGTATAAAATGTTACTAACAAATTGATTGACATAAATTAAAAGAAATTATAAATGGATTGACATTAATGAGTAATTGAATTTTTAACGTATAAAATTATTACTCACCATAATTAGAATAATATAATTGTCCATGGAGGATATTTATGTCGATATTTATGAGTGATTAGGTGGTTTTTTTCCATTGAATTTTAGTCATTGGTAAATGACTAATAATATTATAAAATAATTTATTATAAAATAACTTATAAAATAATTTGATAATAATATAAATTATAAATTATTATCAAATTGTAAAATAATTTTATAATTTATAAATTTATTATAAATTATTACCATTGGTAAATGACTAATAATATTATAAAATAATTTATTATAAAATAACTTATAAAATAATTTGATAATAATATAAATTATAAATTATTATCAAATTGTAAAATAATTTATAAATTATAAATTTATTATAAATAAGTGTAAAATAATTTTATAGTTTATAAATTTATAAAATAATATTATTATTAGGAGGAGGATTGAAGAAGATTATGCATTGAGAGGAGAGAAAAGAGAAGAGGTCCACATCAGCTTTTAGCTGATGTGGAAAATTGTATAGGTGGATGGAATATAATGAAGTGTGGCATTCGTGGATGGAATAGAACGAAGTGGCATTCGGGAGTCTGTTTTAAATATATAGGCTAAATTACATTTGTGGTCCCTTAACTTAATTTCAAGTAACGTTTTAGTTCTTTATCTTTTTTTTTTTTTTTTCCGATTTAGTCCTTTATTCCTAAAAATATCAAATAAAGTATGAAAATATGAGTTTATTTGAAGATTTGTGTTACGAATTTGATGAAATTTGTATTATATTGAAGAATATAATTAATTTTATGAGTTTTGATTGAAATTTTTTTTGAATTTTTTTTGTATAAAAAAGGATAACATTGTTGAAATTTTAAAACATAAAATATCAAATTGTCACTTAAAATTAAAATAAAGGACCAAGTCGGGAAAAAAAAAAGATAAAGGACTAAAACGTTACCTGAAATTAAGTTAAAGGACCACAAATGTAATTTAGCCATATATATATATATATATTTTTATTTTAATTTAATTTTGATCCATTTTGGACCGTAATGATGATACTTTATAGTTTCAACAAAATTGTTGTATCACACTGATTCAGTTAAACTCGCTTTCAATCTAAATAAACACCAGAAGCAACCGATGTATAAGGGGTTAGATCGAAATGTTGTCACTTTGAATAAAAGTAGTTGTCAATTAGTCAGCACAGCAGTACACAATGGATTTGAATTCGGCTAAGTTCATTGGGCCAAAAGGGCTTATGGAGTTTTTAATGGGCTTAAAGGTGTAGATGTGGAAAGAGTTACCAAGGAAAAAGATTGTATAAAAAAGGATATCATTGTTGAAATTTTAAAACATAAAATATCAAATTGTCACTTAAAATTAAAATACAGGACCAAGTGGGAAAAAAAAAAAGATAAAGAACTAAAACGTTACCTGAAATTAAGTTAATGGACCACAAATGTAATTTAGCCAAATATATATAATAGATGTATAGATAATATCCGTTATTGCCCCATTCGCATGTGCAAATCCGTAGGACAACCACTAGGCCACCGGCCAGAACATGACATCATTACTAGTATAAAACCAATAACTACATAAGTTAACATAGTTAATATACATTCCAAATCTATATTTTGAAAATATCTCTAACAATTCATTTTAAAGTAATAATTTACTTAATTTTATTTATTTGACATTGAATTAAAAAAATATTTTAAAAATAAATCTTGTACATATCGCATGTTCCATATACTTGTTATTTGATAGATAAAAATAAACTTTTTAAAGAAAGTCGTACCGTTTTCAAGCCTGGACCAAGGCCAATACCAATATAAGAAAGTTCTAAGAGGGATATAATTAATAATTGCCCATTGAAAACTATTGTTTAAGATTTTAAGACACTTCAAAAGCAATGTGTCATTACCCCATTTGCATTGAGATAAATGTCAAGTAACACGATATTATCAACAACAGACAACAAAAACTCAAGTAACACGAAAGTCTTATAGATATTTGCATATTACACCAGTTGAAGAGCAGATACAGAAACAACAAATATAGACAAATGGGATCTCTTAACACTCTCAACCACAGCATGAGCCGCATGCAGGCAATGAACCTGGAATTTCAACAAGGTAAAACAACTCGGGTTATAAAAGCAAAATAAATATTTAAGTAACCAAAGATCAAGAGCAATGAGGAAAATATAAACTTACTGTGGTCACGTCCTCTAATACTATCTAGCCCACGCACATTGTCAAGACCACCGCGGGGAGGTCCCCGGGGTCCACCACCATATGGTCCCCCACCACCACCACCACCACCACCAGGACCACCAGGGGCACCACCATCCCATTTCTTACCAGCAGAACCTTTCCGGTAGGCATCCGACTTTTCCATCTAATTGGTGATCAAAACATTGTAAATTCATAAGAATACTTCAATTCAGTAACATAAAGATCTATCATAAGATTTATAATGGGAATCAAGAAACATGTTAATACCGAGAACATCGTAGCAAAAAACATGCCTATGAAGTTAACAATGGCCCAGAAAAAATCAGTGATTGTCTTGAGGCGCCATATTGATCTCTTTGATTTAACAGTACCTGCACACCAAAACCCACAACCATTTTTTTATGTCAAGAAAGAAATTACTTACATTGGAGGTTTATTTGGATTCAACACACAAGCTGAAAAACTGTTCTACATGTAAACGAGTAACATTCCAGATATCAAGTTCTAAAGGTACAACAGCATAGCCGGTAACTTTGGTTTCAAGTTTCAATAAATAATGCTATCTAATACGAAAATGGCAGATAGAACATAACTATATCAGGCTAGAGATTGTGTGTGATGAGTTAGGTTTACAATGTTTAACAAAGCAAACAAAAAGTCAGATCAGCAGAAAAACCGATTTTACATGTCAGATCAACCACTGAATGGGCACTCAAAAACCAGATCAGGAGTCCAGTGAGAGAATGGTGTAAGAGGAGAGGGGGGAAGCAGGAGTGAAAAGTAGCAGTTCGTACTCCAAAAAGCCTAATAATAACATATTACTAAAGCTAAATTAAAAGGAAGAATGGTTATATCATTTTCCCTTGTAGAAATATAAAATTTACAAAATGCATCACAAAACATTTCCATAATTTACTCCATAACTTTTTCTGAATATGAATTGTATTCATAACTTAATTTAAGATAAGAACAAAAGAGAGTTAGAGTAGTTAGGGTAGTTGATTAGTATCATGTATATAAATAAGAGAGATAAGGATAGAAGAAAGAATTATGAACATTTAATAGTTACATTGCATGTAAAACAAGTAATGCTTTGTGAAGGGGAAATCCTTGGAATAGAGATCTTTCTCTATTGTCAATCATTCACTCAATAAAATTGTGCTTTTCTTATGATTTGTGCTGTCAATACAAAGAAGTAGGGGTGTTAGTGAAGGGGACAATCAATCATGTATTAAAGAGCCCTTCAATGGAGAGCATTATCAACGCTAAAGTGAGAAGTTGGTGAAGTGAGTAAATCAACGATCGATATCATAACCACCCATGATTTGTCATGCATGGGCACATAATATCAAGCATTGATTTGATCATCAATGATTGATATTACTTACTTTATTCTCTAAAGTGAATTGTTTACTTTAGAGGAGCCAAATCCTTATCAAGCTTACAAAGATGCTGAAACAGGGGATGAAGAAGCAGGAACGTGGTCCGGACAAAGGATGGATGTGGTTACGTGGCAACCTGGTGATCAGGAATGGTGTCTAATAAACTGGAGAAGGCAAAAATATGATGGGTCAAGTAACAAAAAACAGATGCAAGATGCAAGATAGTGAAATAGAAGGGAAATGTAGAACTTGATTAGTTGACGTTCAAGAGTGAGCAGAGGCAAGATGAAACACAAAAGGGGGATGTCATAGTCATGTTTTGGTTCACAGCGGGAAGCAAAACCAAAGAACACAATCCCAATGTTTAGTATATTGGGGAAACACAGGTGGAGAGAGCAGATAGCATTCGAGAATGGTTGGTGCACAGCACTCACTCACCAACAGATGTATCAAACCACAGTGCTCACATTGTGGCTGATGTTTCCCTAGGAACAAAGTTGAGGGTACTCTGACAGTTTCAAAATAGCACTCTAAGCTCCTAGAGCAAGAACTACCACAACTATCAGATCAGAATTTTGAGATGGCAGCAGTGGATATCAAAGTTACACGGGTCCAACCATGCCCCAACCACCATTGGAGCTACCAGACGCTATGGGCCTGGAGAACAAATCTACGTTGTAGTAGTAATTCTGTCATTTGATAGTTGTATGTCAAAGAAGTAATTTATTGTGAAGGGGAAACACTTAATGAGAGATCTCCTATTCAAGGTATGTCTGGTAATGACTTTCAGAGGATCTAGATAAGAAGACATTTAATTTCGCTGACCATGATGTTCCTATGCATATAAGATGCATGTAAATTCAGTGTCTCAACTCTCCTCTTCCCGAGAAAAGAGGTCTAATAATTCAGAGTTCGACTACGAGGTAACAAAGTCTAACCAAATATTATTCCGGTCATGGTTCAAACTCAAAATCAGCACGATTTCAGAATAGTAATGCAGAATAAGGTGAGTTTGCAAGCAAACATTAGTTAATACATGGACCAATGTTGTCCAAAAACGTCGACATAGAAAACTGGAAAATCAGGAACACGGGAATGAAAATGTTAAAAAGAAAATATGATAAATTTCATATGCATATATTTCAAAATAAATAAATAAAAAGATGCACGTTATCAGAATGATTCTCGAAATATAAGATTGTCGGCGACAATTGAAAATTGAAAATTACGAAATTTCATTATTTGAGAGCTTGTTTTGAAATACATAGAACAGAATTAAAACAAATAAAAAGAAAAAGGACTGAATCTAATAGCACTAGATCAGAGTTTCTATAAATCCAGGTACAAGGGAAGAATCGAGATATAAACCTAAACAGAAATAACAAAATAAAATTGAAAGAATTGAGAAGAGGACGATACCTCGTTCAACGTAAGCCATGGAAGAAGAAAATTGCTGCAACTGAATTGAAAGGGAAAATTGATGCCTTATTACGATTATGGACTTCAATAAATTTTCATGATCAATTTTAATTTATATTTATATTTATTTATTTATACACGTCAATAATATACAATGATGTTTTACTAGCGAATTCCAATCCCATACCTATTACGTGGTTTTTCCACGCCGTGTACAGGTGTCGTGTTTTAACTGGTTTACAAAAGCAAATGTGTCGTTCCTATTTTTGACATGGCCCATGGGCTGAAACTACCTGAGCCGACTTTAGGCCTAGGGGCTTTGAATTCAAATTTTACCGAGCTTTCTCACTAGGACACTTACTTTTTATAATTTTGGATTCTAATCTCAATCACACATTTTGATTTAGTGGTTGAAATTTATTTCTCTTATTCTCATATAAAATAAATATTTTTACTAATTCTCATATAAAGTAAATATTTTTACTAATTCTCATATAAAATAAACATTTTTACTATACATGTCTTTTTTATGTTAATACTTATTACATAACATGACAATTAATTATATTGAGATAAATCGTACAAGAACTAACATGTGTGTTAGGTATTAATTTGGCCAATTTATTCTTGTTAAGACTGAATGGTTCGCACCAATTTGTGGTGTTCATACTAGTGAAGCTTTGAGGTTATTATCGGATTTTAGTTGGGTTTATGAATTGCATCTTGGATCGTTGATTTTGAATTGGCTGTTGATGTCTTTAAATTCTAATAAGTTAGATGTTGTTGAGTTTGTTGATATCCTAGGCAATTGTAAACGTCTTAATTTTCACTTCTTTCTATAGAAACTCTCGTGTTGAGTTTGTTGGAAGACGAACTAATGATGTTGCTAACATCCTTGCTAAAGTGACTACATTTCTTACTAGTTTTCAACTCTTGATTGATGTACTGCATTGTATTGAAAATGTATTCGTAATGAAACGTTTAAGACGCAAGGGATCAATTTGAAACCTAAAATAAATGTGTGAGACCAAATTAACAACTAAGCCATAAAAGAAATAAGAAATGAGAATCCATAGAAATCTT
>NC_021161.2:16852288-16865094 GCF_000331145.2 Cicer arietinum | reverse complement strand
AGGGAAATACTTTTGTTTACTAAAAAGTATAACGAAATCCATTTTAGAAAACAATCAAATAAAATTTCTAAGTTTTTTAATACCGCATGACTTTTTTATAAGCTATAAATAGTCTTAGTTGAATATCACTAGGTTTCTACATCTTGTTTAAAAAATCTTAATGGAATACCTCAAGACTTATTTTAATTACATTACAATCTTGATTGATTACTTAAAGATTTTTCCATTACAAAAAGTCTTTTTGTCACGACCTAAAAACTAAACACCGTGATTGGGGCACAAACTATTCTTCTAGGCTGGTAAGTCTATCAACTAACTTAACAATTAAACAATTAAATAGTTATCAATAACCATTTTGAAAAAAATATATATAATTTTTCTCGAAGTTTCGACATAGTATATCCTCTATAACTTCAATGATTCCAAATTTATAAAATTTCTATTTAACTTATAACTCAGTCATATTTCAAATAACATAATCTAAATATTTAATACATTTCCTAAAAAAAACTTTTTAGACTCAAAATAGTTGCAAAATACATCACGACTCAACAAACTTTACAAAAGGGTCCTCGATCAAAGAGGCTTACCAAAAAATGATTAAGACTTGAATCTACTAACAGCTTGCTACTCAACTGCATGTGAATCTGAAAAAATAAACGTAAATGGGTAAATCACAAAGACTTAGTGAGGAGACAACAACCACCACCAACTAGAAGGGAAACACAAAAAGTTACAATCTTGTTGGAATTATGTTAAACAATGTTATCTAAAATATAGATAATTCTCAAGTAAAGTATACACATGATAAAATTATTAAACTTATAATTTAGTCGTTCAAGTAGAAATATTTAAAATGCAATTCATACATAAGTGAAAGCAGTGGCGGATCTTGACCGAAAAGGTTGGGGTGGCCGGCATAAAAATTAAATATATAAATAATATTATATAGCAAAAAATTAAGTTGTAATGAACACAAAGTGAAATATCAAATAATTTAACTATATGATTTAAGAATACTTTAAAGTAATGCTCTACGCTCTTTAATTAACTTGAAATCATCAATAATAGACTCAGAAGTGATACTTGCAGCAATTTCCCTTTCAATACAAATCGTCATGGTATCTGCCAAAAAGTCATCTTCCATCTTGTTTCTTAACCTTGATTTAATAATTTTCATTGCTGAAAAAGATCTTTCAGTTGTGGCAGTAGAAACCGGAAGAGTCATGATAAGACGAAGTAGTCTATCAATCAAGTAGAAATTTTGCGTCTTTTCAGTTGCAATCAAACATGAGCACAATTCTTGGATAGTTGATAAATTCTTCAAATTTAAATCTTGACGAGCATCAATTAAGAAATGTTGGAGTTGAAATTTCAAATTAATCTTCTCTTGCATGTTGAAATCCACAGGGTAATATTTTTCAACTAGAGTGCAAATTTTTTCAATGTTAAAAGATTTATAATTATCCTTAGGAGTCAAAGCACAACTTAGAGTTAACAAATCTATTGCTTGCTCACTAAATCTGTTATTCAACTCTTGTAATTGTTGATCAATGGCAGTAAAAAATATTTCAACTCTAAAATAATGCTCTATTGTAACCTGACCTTGTTGAAGACGAGATCGTCCAAATTTTGTTGTTGAATGAACATCGTTGAGATCAGGAATTTCAATATCATGTTTTTCACAAAAGTTCTTCACTTCAGTAAATAATGCATCCCAACCATCTTCTCTCAATACTTGAATAAGATACTTTGTTGTTCCAACCAAACACATGGCATTAACTATATCCTGAGATTGTTGTTGTAAGGCTTGACAAAGTATATCAGTTATCCCCATAATTTTTTTCATCAAATGCAAGATAAATATAAAATCAAACGCCTTCAAATAATTATAAGCACTATCAGCATCCCCACGTGTAGAATAACTTGCTCTTTCATTTGTAATTTTTTTTAAAACAATACAAGTTGCCTCATACATATTTATCAAGCTACAAATAGAAGAGAAATGTGATCCCCAACGAGTATCCCCAGCTCGTTTCAAAGTACCAATTTGATTTATACCTTTACCAGTTACAATCTCATCAATTTCTAGCAAATGTGCAATTTCCTCTAATTGAGCAGCTTGTAACTCATCATGACGCTTAGTAGAAGAACAAACAACATTAACAACAAAAGTGAGCTTCTCAAAAAATTTATGAATTGGAACAATTTCTCTTGATGCACTAACCAAAGCAAGTTGCAATCGATGAGCAAAACAATGGACATAGTATGCGTAAGGACAATCTTTCATAAACAGTGCTTGTAAACCGTTCCATTCTCCTCTCATATTACTAGCACCATCATACCCTTGACCACGCATGTTAGAAACATCAAGATTATGTCGAGAAAGTATATCACATACTTTTTCTTTCAGAGTTAAAGTTGTAGTGTCTTTAACATGTGCCACAAAAAAAAATCGCTCTTGTATTAAACCAACTTTGTCAACAAATCTTAACACAAGAGACATTTGTTCCCTTTTTGATTCATCACGAGCTTCATCTACAACGATGCAAAATTTGGAATCACCAATTTCTTCACATATATGTTTTCTCACCCTACTAGAAAGAATATGCAAAATCTCTTTTTGAATTTGATGTGAAGTATATTTAGAATTATATGGAGCATTTTCCAACACAACTTTCGCAACTTCATCATTGTAAGTTGCCAAGAGTTTTATCAATTGAAGAAAATTGCCTTGATTTCTTGACCCGCTAGTTTCATCATGTCCCCTAAAAGCACAAGCTTGAAGTGTTAACCAACGAACAGTGTCAATTGATGTCTTGAGACGTATTCGATTCTTCAAAATTTGTTCTGAGCTTTGCACTTGAAAAGTATTCCTAATATGTCCATCTTGATTCAACAAGTCTAGACAAGCTTTCATTGCATTGTTGTGTGGTGAGCAAGGATCCATCCCTATGTGTTTGAGAAAAGCGCAAAATTTTCCATTTTTAACTTTCTTCCAATTTCTAAAACCTGTACCAATGAAGACATCTGATCCAGGACGTCCAGTTGGTCTTTTGCTAAATAGATAGCATGGTAAACAATATGCAGCATCTTTAGAAGGTGAATATTCTAGCCATGAAGAAAATATGTTAAACCAAGCATATTGAAACCGTCTTGGATGAACCTCGTTGCCAGATAAAGGATATTCTTTTAAATTTATTTGATAAGGACCAAATTTTAGATACGCTTTTCGTATTGCATCCAATTTATTTGGTGGATATTGCCAAATTTGAGGGCGCTTTCCGGGATCACGTTCTAAACATTTCTCAAAGTCATCTTCGAAAACTCTAGGAACCTTGGAAAGACGAATATTATTTTCTTCAATTCTTGGATTCTCAGAGATAGTTTCAGATGTAGAAGTTATAATTTCTTCATCTCTTTCACCGTCACAAAATTTCCTCTTGAAAAAAGAATCAATTCTTTTACTCTTCTTCATTCTCACAAACTTATCTAAATCAATCAATTATATGCAACAAAAAAACTAAAACACTTTATATGGACAAAAAAACTCAAACAAAAATAAAACAAAACTCAAACATTTTATATGCAACAAAAAAACTCAAACACTTTATATAGACATAAAATCAAACACCTTATGTGCGACAAAAAACTCAAACACTTTATATTGATATAAAATCAAACACCTTATCTGCAACACAAAAACTCAAACAAAAATGCAACAAAACTCAAACATCTTATATGCAACAAAAAAACTCAAACACTTTATATAGACATAAAATCAAACACCTTATGTGCGACAAAAAACTCAAACACTTTATATTGATATAAAATCAAACACCTTATCTGCAACACAAAAACTCAAACAAAAATACAACAAAACTCAAACATCTTATATGCAACAAAAAAACTCAAACACTTTATATAGACATAAAATCAAACACCTTATGTGCGACAAAAAACTCAAACACTTTATATTGATATAAAATCAAACACCTTATCTGCAACACAAAAACTCAAACAAAAATACAACAAAACTCAAACATCTTATATGCAACAAAAAAACTCAAACACTTTATATAGACATAAAATCAAACACCTTATGTGCGACAAAAAACTCAAACACTTTATATTGATATAAAATCAAACACCTTACGTGCAACACAAAAACTCTAATGAAAAATCAGCACTAACGTCTAATTGAAACTTCAAATTAAAATTGCAAACTCCAAATCAAAGCTTCAAACTCAACACTAACAATACAAGCTTTAAATTTCATGCATACATTAATCAAATCTAACAAAAATCAGCACTACCTAACAAAAATCAGCAATAACAAAATAGAAATTTGAACCTTTTGAACAAAGTAGCAACGCGGGGGGGGCGGGGCCCCCCCCCCCCCCTGTCCCTATGAAGCTCCGCCTCTGAGTGAAATCAAAAGGAGCACCTTAAAAATATCATAAAAAATCAAACAAGTAAAAACATACATTTTTGGGAACCAAAAGGCAACTACATCTCATTGATAGTCATCTCCTCCTAAGGGTGACCTTTTTCTTAGGGGAGACTCCATCTAACCGATAAACCTCTTCTCTCAATCCCGCAACACATCATAACGCATCAATTAGGGAGCTTACATCTCGTTGATAGCCCTTTCTCCCTAATGATGACATCTCTCATAGGGCGGCGCCATCTAACGATTAACTTTCCCCAATCAAAATGATATAACTAGGTGCACCTACAGCCGTTAACGATTTTATAATTATAACAATGATTTTCCGAAACACGTTTAAAAATCATATCTCATTTCATCACAACTCATGGAAAACATATTCAAATGTATAACAATTCAATATTTAAATACTTTATAACTCATAAATAAATCAAACTATTAAAATATTATATAACAAAGACCATGAAAATAAATAAAGGATGAAATCGAGAAAAATTCAAAAGTTGTGTTCCCTAAATTTTTTTTAAAATAATTTAATATAGAAAACGAGCAAAATAATTATTATAGCATAATAAAAATATATGACAATGATAGTCGTCTACTCACAACTATGGAGAATCGCCTAAGTTTATTCTCCAGCAACTTCCAGAGTATCAGTCAGGACCTCAGCTAACAAATCTGAGTATAAAAAATATTCTCAAGACTTTAGAGAAAATTATTGTAAAGTTTAGCTAACTCTAGAAAACCATAAAAATCATTTAAATCTACTTTAAACACAAAAATAAGATGTTTAAACAAAACTACATTTTTTTAGAGATTCATACTAGCATTAGAGTTGTGTATTTACCTCAAAGAGTCTCATTGAACACTTTTCAAAGAATGATTACTTTTCTCCTTCATTAACTCACTAACCGTGACCCCAAAATCCTAACCAAGAGCATTTGTAGGAGTATGGAAAGTTATGTTTTTGGAGATGTTAAATTCATTTTAAGAGTTGAAGGTTTATGTCTGCAATTTGTGTTGTGGAGTGAGAAGAAGCAATGAGGAAAAAAAATTAGGGAAGGGGTTGGTGTTTCTGCCGAGAGACAGAAGAATGAGGGAAAAGTGAAGTGGAGTTGGTTTGTTTTTATTTATTTATTTATTAATAATAATAGTTGAAATGGTGTGTTTCAATATCTCCTTCTTATGAAAATTCGTCCTCGAATTTATTTGATTTTTTTTTCTTCCTACTACCGACCTTGAGTTTCAAATAAGTGTGGATACTTTGCACAAATGACTTCTTTGGGTTCCCAAGTAGTTTCTTCATCGGATGGACCACGCCAAAGAGTTTTTATTGAAACGATATCTTTTGAGCGTAAACGTCTTACTTGGCGATCTAATATAGCTATCAGATGCACAACGTATGATAGACTTTCATATAACTGCACATCTTCATGATTAATCACATGAAAAGGGTCATGAAGATAATTTCAAAGCATTGAAATATGAAAGACCATATGAACTCCTGAGAGATCTGGTGGAAGTGCCAAACTGTACGCTATCGGTCTTATTTTCTCTAAAACTTCAAATGGTCCAATGAACCTTGGACTTAGTTTTTCCTTTTTACCAAAACTCAAAACCCCTTTCATTGGTGAAACATGTAGGAATACATGTTCTCCCACTGAAAAATCAAAGGGAAGACGCTTCTTATTAGAATAAGATTTTTGTCTACTTTGAGCTGTCACTAAACGATCTCGAATCAATTTAACATTTTCAATGGAATATTGAATAAACTCTGGACATACTATTTTATCTTCCCCAACTTCAAACCATCCTACCGGAGACCTACACCGTCTTCCGTACAAAGCCTCAAATTGAGCTACTTGAATACCAGATTGATAATTATGATTGTATGCAAATTCCATCACGGGGCAAATGTTGATCCCAACTATCTCCAAGATCCAGAACACAAGCACAAAGCATATCTTATAATATTTGTATAGTCCTTTTAGATTGTCCATCTGTTTGAGGGTGAAAAGTTGTGCTAAACTTCACACGAGTTTCTAATGTGGAACAACTTGAGCAATAAATTGGGCCCTACGATAAAAAATAGTATACATGGGACACCATGCAAAAAGACAATTTTGTCTAAGTAAAGTTTAGCATATTAAGATACATTATAAGTAGTCTTTACAGGTAAGAAATGTGCAGATTTGGTCAACTGATCTATAATCATCCCTATTGAGTCATATTCCTTTTGGGTTTGTGGCAATCCTGTGACAAAATCCATAGTGATGTCTTACCACTTCCATTCGGGTATTTCAACAGGTTAAAGTAACCTTGAATGTTTTTAGTGCTCAGCCTTTACTTGTTGACACACTAAGCACCTAGAGACAAAATCTACTACGTCTCTCTTCATCCATTCCCATAGATTTCCTACTCAAAGCATTTGCAACAATATTTGTCTTCCATGGGTGGTATAAGATTGTGCAATAATAATCTTTCAATAGTTTCATCCATCTTCTTTGTCTTAAATTTAAATCTCATTGTAGGAGTGTGAAAAGTTATACTTTTGAAAATGTTAAATTTATTTTAAGGGTTGAAAGTTTTTATGTGCAATTGGTGTTGTGGAGTGAGAAGAAGCAAGGAGAAAAAAAAAACAAAACAAAAATGGCGGAAAAAGGGTTGATGTTTCTGTCGAGAGAAAGAAAAAAGAGGAATAAATAAAATGGAAAAGTAAAGTGAAATTGATTTAGTTTTATTTATTTATTATTAATAATAATTGAAACGGTGCGTTTCACTTTTAAAATCCTTTTAAATTTTAATTGTATATATCCCTAAGTTTCAAATATTTTCAAGGGAAGTATTAGTTCGAGATATACACCCATTTTTTTTATGATTCCCATGTAATGCTTAATCAGCTCTATTGATGAATGAAATGACATCAATTAACTTTCCCTGTAAAAAACTTCAATACATTTATTTATAAAAATAAAATAAAAATAATTGAAACATCAATTTAGAAAATGGATCCCTCACCATTCACTTAATGTGTTGAATGAGAGAGGAAATAAATGTAAGAAAAATTACTATTACTCATACATAAATAGATAAGAAAATATGTATTAATCATTAACCCAAAAAAGTTAAAAACTTCCCAAAGAGTATCCAACACGTATGATCATACAAAATTAACTAAACAGTGTAGCTTAATCCACTAATCACAAAAGACTAGGCTAATTAAGAATCAACAAAGAGATTAAGCTTTCTAAAGCTACCCCAGAATAGTTAGAGCCTAAAACTTCCTCTAATTCATCTCCCACATTTGGAATCAACAAAAAGATAGGGGATCCAACAAAAGACTCCCTTCACTTGGAAGGCAAAGAGTCGTTTCAGGATGAAGAAATGGATGGACGAGGAAGATCCTCTTTTCCGAAAACAACACTCTCATTTATATGAGCATCATTAACCTCTTCATCCTTTAGAGTGGTTTCTTCTCCTTTCTTAGCCTAAGTCAATATCTTCCTTTTCTTTGTTAGTTGAGTGACATCAACTCCTCTAGCTTCATCAACTTTCTCAATTTCCTCAGCTTCTTGAAATGACTCATTTTCCTTTTGAGCTTGCACATCTTCAATAGATTTTTATTTCTCTTGATCATCTTGATTAAGAACAATTTGTTTCTTAGCAAAAATTTCTTTAGTCATTTTTCCAACATGATCATATTGAAAATAGTGACCTCTATTGTCTAAAAAGGTATATGACAGTTTTTAAAAAATGCAACAAGATTGATAATCAATTTAACAAAAGAACACTTTTATTAAACTAATGATCAATCACGGTCCCAAGGAATTGTTTCTAAGCGAAGGTTCACACTTACATGTATTGACTAATTACTAGTCCAGCATATGCAGTAATTGTTCTACAAATTAATCAAGATACAAGCATGCCAATTTAACCATTCAAGCGATATCAATGAAAACAGAATACGTCTATAGCATGCAATCAAGATTAATCATACAATGATACAATGCAAGATGGAAATAAAGAGTAAGGGATAGAGAGTAGTGCACCGCGATTTTATACTGGTTCAACCGTCTATCTGACGGCCTACGTCCAGTCCCAAAATTAAACGATTTCGGCCTTTTCAATAGAATCTTCTAGAGTGTTTTACATATGTTCCAGCTCTCCCGGCCTATCAATCTTAAAACTCTCTCTCTATTCTATTTCGCAACCACTGTATCCCAGAGTTTCTCTACAAACTTTTCCAAGATTACATTAAAGCTTCTTCTTGATGAGCCCTCTCAACAATGAAGATAACTACCAGTTTCACTACTGGATTTTTCTCAGTTCTTTCTTTACAAAGTCTTTGTTACTGAAAATATAAAAAATATACAGAATTTGTCTCAATCACTAGCAATGAATCTCACACAAGAAGTTGTTTGTCCATTTGAGTGTTTGTGAGATCTTTCTCTTTTTCTCTCAAGAAGTCTTTTTCAGCTTCCTATTGATTATGAATAATCGTTGGTTCTACTGGATTTTTCTCAGTTCTTTCTTTACAAAATCTTTATTACAGAAAATATAAAAGATATACAGAATTTGGTCTCAATCACTTGCAATGAATCTCACACAAGAAGTTGTTTGTCCATTTGAGTGTTTGTGAGATCATTCTCTTTTTCTCTCAAGAGGTCTTTTTCAGCTCTCTATTGATTGTGAATAATCGTTGGTTCTGGATCTGAAAAAGCAATATCAAGGGTATTCAAAATGTTATCAAATTATATTAGAGAAAGTGATTGAAAACCGTTTATATAGTTTCTGAAAAACAACATATAAATCGATTTCCCAATCGATTCATTAATGTAATAAAACAGGCTCAATCGATTTCCCAATCGATTATCGCAAGTCTTGTTTTTCTGGAATCTTGAAACTACATAAACTAATCGATTACATAATCGATTATTTTAATACACTTTTCAGAAAATTTTGTGTAGTTTATATTTGAATCGATTGCATAATCGATTTTAGGTGTTTTGTTCCAACAACGAGATCAAAAAAATCGATTACTCAGTCGGATCATAAGTCATTAAATCGATTCATTAATACACATAATCGATTTGGCCATATACTAAGTGTTCCCTGTAACTTAAATTTTTGTTTCAATCGATTTGCCAATCGATTTGGTTTAATACAGGGATTTAGCTTATTTCAAGTAAATCAATGTGCCAATCGATTAAGTGTTATGTTTCTGAAAAAAGGGATTTTACCAGTTGGTTCATTTCAATCGATTGCCTAATCGATTGATACCAAACTTGTTACAATTGAATTTTTCACAATGGATTGTCCAATCGATTTATCCAATCAGTTTAGTCTTTGTGATTTGAACAATCGATGTGCCAATCGATTAGCTTGCTAAAAGGCTTGCCTCTGACTTGCACAATTTTTATCAATGATTGTGCCAGTCGATTTCCTAATCGATTGTTTAATCACGGACTACACATTTTCATACAACCCTTTTACAGAATCGATTGCCTAATCGATTTGCTCAGTAAATTTTCCAACTTTTGTTGATTCCTTGAGTTCCAGGCGATTGTCTCAAGTATGTAGGGTTGAGTTGTTGTTCCTGAAATCTTACTCAGTTAAAATGTTAGATTTATCACATGATGTATGAACATTGTATGTTTGTTAATTATGTCAAAATTAGGATTAAGGGGACTTAAGTCCAACAATCTCCCCCTTTTTGCATAAGTGACAAGCATACAGTTTTAACTTGAGTTTAACATTTCAAGGTATAACATTAAAAACAAGCTCCCCCTAAATTTTAGCAGTCATGATCCATTTAAGCAACACAACAACATATTATATTAACATAGCATGCTGTTTACCATTTGTTATCAGGGTTAGAGCTTAACAACAATAAAAATTTAGCACAACTACATGTCGTATCAGTGTTATCATGATCAAATTTATCATGCATTAGCAGTACTATTTAAACAATGGCAACTGCACTTGTTTATCAGTTTCATAGCAATATCATAGCAATATAGGTACCAGTAATAGAGCATAATATCAGAGCATAAGTACCAATACTATTTACCAATATCAGAGTAATTTAAGTAGTCATCAGAGCAGCAATTTGCAGCAGCAGTAGTAGTAGTAGTAAAATTTAATTCCAATATAGAAGCAATACAAGTAGCATGTAAAAGTTACCACAAGTTATAATTTCTCTCCCCTTTGTCAGTTAATGCAAAAAGCAGTAAAAGGAGAGAGCAGCAAAAAAAATTTTCTCCCCCTATGTCAGTAAACATAAGCACTGGTATTAATTATGGTGTCAGAGCATACAAATATCAGGGTATCAGAGCAAAAACACATGCAGATTAAACATATTATGGCAATATAGATCAGAGAACAATTGAATAAACACGCTCATTTGTGATATATTGAAGAAAATAGTACAACGATAACAAGACATTACATCACAACAAAGAACCTAAAAACCTAATCACCTAAACTAGGCTGTTCCTCACTATTAGCTAAGGGAGAGGTAGAGACCGCTGTATTACCCTCAGCAGGTTCTCCTCAACGTGAGGTTCAGAACAATCTAGGGTAGTGGGATTTTTTTCCTCTGTTGCTTGCCGGCCTATATCCGTAATATCTTCAAAGGATAGCTTAATGCCTAAATGAACTTGTATCGCATCAACATTCTGAACAACTGAGTTCAGAGATGCCTGGAGTGTCTTCAAAGCAGCTTCCATTCGAGCATTTGACGTTTGCATCTTAGCGTTGTGAGCCGCCTGAGCTTCCATAAACTCTAGCAGCTTTGCTAAGGACTCGGGAGGGGCTGCTACTGGCTCAGCAGCTTGTTGTGTATTAGGCTGAACTGGTTCAGCATTTGGTAGGGGCCTTATCCAGATACCATTCACCCTTTTCAATTGCATTTGATTGACAATTGATTCACCAAAAACAAGGGTGGTTTTTGAAGATTCTTCATCGACAAGTAACACTTTGAAATGTCTCAGAATCTTGGTGATTAACTGGGGATAGGGCAGCACCAGCTTGCTTTGCGATGCTTCCATCATGTGCTTCAGCACTATCCATGTCCAGCTCATCTTGAGCTCTTTGGACAGTCCCCACAACAGCAGTATGTCCAGCTTCTGGATGACGGCATGGTTTCCGGATCGGGGCACCAGCATCCGGGTTAATGTGTACATGAGCATCCGATGATGGACCTTCATTTGACCAATCGACAGCGAAATAGTTTCGACAAAGCCGTCGACCATCAGGTCCTTCACAGCGGCGTGTCTATCAAAAGAAGCTTCCCAGCCTTCATCTATAGCTTCAGCCTCAGAACTGCCATCAATTGATTTCCCATGTAAGGGCAGTCCTGACAGATTTGAGAATTCTTCAAAAGACATGGAGATCCTCTTGCCTTTGACTTCAGCCTTGAAGCCATTGTTAGTGAGCTTGAAGGTGGAATAGAATGCTCTTATTAGCTTAGGATAAGTGTCAAGGGAGGAGGAGAGAAAGTTTTCAAGACCATGAAACCTCAAATGGTCTTGGAAAGTAAATCCATCTGAATCAAAATAGGAGAAATCCAGAGTATTACCCTCATGGATTTTTCTTTTTAGAAAATCAGGCGGGATAACATATTATGCAGCTTTATCTTTGGACGAATGAGCTTTCTTTGGAGGAGGAGAAGAAACTGTTTTCTTCTTTTTTTGAGTAACCTCTTTCATAGCATCAGCCATGAGCTTCTCAGTAGGGGGCTCGTTTCGTTTCTTTGATTTTCCTTGATCAACAGCAGCAGCTTTGCCTTTGTCTTTGGCAAGTATTTTGTGAGTAGGAATTGGAACCCGTTTTGAAATTGTTGGTGGGGGAGAAGGGGTTCGCCCACTAGAAGATGAAGATGGTGATGGAGTTCTGGGCTGGGTTTGTTTAACACGAGCCATTGTAGTAGAGATTATGTGTTTGAATGCAGAGATATATCAAGGATGGTTGGGAAAAAACAAGAGTACTGAGAAATACCAGAGAAACTCAAAAAAAGAGAAGAAATCGATTGGTAACTGTTCCTTTTAAACCTTCAGACGCGACAATCGATGTCCAAATCAATTATGTTACCGTTGTTAGGGAAGCACAATCGATTTAGTAGTAATTGCATCTAACAGCTAGTAAAAGTAATTCACAACGGTTATAACGTGAATCGATTCCCAAATCGATTTCCTTTATTTACTCAATCGATGTCCAAATCGATGTCTTTAAAGTGGAGAATTTGAAATATTGAACTAGTCGATTTCCAAGTCGACGCTCGGGCTAGAGTCTGGAAAACGTTCCCAATTTTGAAGTCTGGGGCCAACGCAATCGATTTTGCAATCGATTCTTTAAA
>NC_021161.2:16849633-16851874 GCF_000331145.2 Cicer arietinum | reverse complement strand
TACAATCCCTAAATCAACACCAAAATCAGATAGGTGTTGTTTCATCCAAAGGATCTGTGCACAGCAGCTTCCAGCTGCAATGTATTCAGCTTCAGCTGTTGATAGTGCAATGCTGGTTTGTTTCTTGCTAAACCAAGACACAAAGGAGTTTCCTAGTAAGTGACAAGTACCAGAAGTAATTTTCCTATCTAGTTTGCATCCGGCAAAATCTGAATCTGAATATCCAACTAAAGTGCAGGTTGATCCCTTAGGATACCATAAGCCTAGACTCTTAGTCCCTACTAGATATCTGAATATCCTCTTTACTGCACCAAGGTGAGACTCTTTTGGATTGGATTGGTATCTTGCACACATGCAGACACTGAACATGATGTCAGGCCTGCTTGCTGTAAGATATAGCAAGGATCCTATCATTCCCCTAAACCTTGTAACATCTACAGGTTTACCTTTCTCATCTCTATATAAGTGATTTCCTTGACTCATGGGAGTATCAATGGACTTAAAGTTGTCAAAACTGAATTTCTTTATCAAATCTTTACAGTATTTAATTTGACTAATGAAAATGCCTTGCTTGCTTTGGTTAATTTGAAATCCCAAGAAGTAAGATAGTTCACCCATCATTGACATTTCAAATTTACCTTTCATTAAGTTTTCAAAATCTTTGCACAATTTATTGTTTGTAGATCCAAAGATTATGTCATCAACATAGACTTGGGCCAGTAAGATGTCATTTCCATTTGTCTTTATGAAAAGTGTCTTGTCAACATTTCCTCTTAAAAAATTTTGTTGAATGAGGAAATTGTTGAGCTTCTCATACCAAGCTCTTGGAGCTTGTTTCAACCCATAGAGGGCTTTTGATAGCTTGTAGACATGATTAGGAAAATCAGGATTTTCAAAACCAGGTGTTTGGCTAACAAAAACTTCCTCTTGGAGATCACCATTGAGAAAGGCACTTTTCACATCCATGTGATAAAGTTTAAAGTCCATGATACATGCATAAGCAAGTAGGATTCTAATGGCTTCTAACCTAGCTACAGGGGCATAGGTTTCATCAAAATCTATTCCTTCCTCCTGATTGTAACCCTTAGCTACTAGCCTAGCTTTGTTCCTAGTTATGACTCCATTTTCATCTAGTTTGTTCCTAAACACCCATCTTGTTCCTATGATGTGCTTACCTTCTGGTTTAGGAACTAGGCTCCACACCTTGTTTCTCTCAAACTGGTTTAACTCCTCTTGCATAGCAAGTATCCACTCACTATCTAATAGAGCCTCCTTAATGTTTTTGGGTTCAATATGAGATATAAAGGTTGTAAAGTTGCAGAACTGTCTAAGGTTCTTCCTAGTTGCAACTCATTTAGAGATATCCCTTATAATGTTATCTATGGGGTGGTTCTTATTGAACTTCCATTCCCTAGGTAAATCATCAGTCCTTATTGGTTCTATACAGTCAGTACAAGTTGGAGGTACAGTTTCAGTTGGTTCTAATTGTTCAGATTCTGCAACTTCATCCAAAGAGTCATCAACCATAGGAGGAGTGTTGTTCAAGTTTTCTGCAAATAATTCATCAAACTTTACATGAACTGACTCTTCTATGGTTTTTGTTCTTTTAAAGGAATCATTTTGGAATTCACCTCCATGATCACTTTTGATGGATATAATTTTCTGGTTATTCTCATTTTGAACCAAAGTAGCAAATTTCTTAAAAGTTGAGAATGCCTCACTCTTGTGAGTCAGAAAATATGTTCAAGTAAACCTAGAGTAATCATCTACCAACATATATCCATACAGGTTTCCTCCAAAGCTCTTCACTTACCAAAAAGGTCCTATTAACTGCAAAACCCTATTGGTTTTGACCATATCTATTGGGGGAAAAGAAGTTTTAACTAGCTTACTTTTCTCACATGAGTCACAAAGCCTATCCTTAGTAAATTTCTTGTTAGGGAGTCCTATAACTAACTGTTTACTAACCAGTCTATTAAGATGATCTATATGAATATGCGCTATACGTTTATGCCATAACCAAGTCTCATCTGAATTAGATAACAAACAGCAGATAGTACTAGGCAAAGAATTAAAATCTAACATATAAATGTTATTAATTCTATCACCAACTAACTTTATACCTTTGTCATCTTTATGCTCAATTATACAAGATTGTGATGAAAAACTTACCTGGAAGCCTTTATCACATAGTTGGCTTATACTTAGCAGATTGTGTTTTAGCCCTTCTACGTACAAGAC
>NC_021161.2:16848220-16849388 GCF_000331145.2 Cicer arietinum | reverse complement strand
TTGTCACCATATTTGACAAATCCTCCTTCCTTTAATGTTAGAGACAAGAATTTATACTTGTCTCTTGTCATGTGCTTTGAGCATCCGCTATCTAGGTACCAAGAATGCCTATTGGATGTCAAGCACACCTGCAACACACAATCAAAATTTGATTTTAGGTACCCAATTTAAATTGGGTCTTGGGAGGTTAGTTTCAACCATCTGTGTCTTTGTTACCCAAATCTGTTTCCATCCTCTCGTGGCTAGTTTTTTTAGTTTACAATTAGAAACAAAATGTCCCTTTCTGTAACAAAAGTGACATGAACCAGCAAAGGATGAATGTTGATTTGATTTAGTAAAGATGTCATACATATTCCTTGAACTAACAGATTTCTGACTATGTTTGACATTCCTGTTTTGCATATAACCAATACCACATCTAGTGTTATTCCTTTTAACATGCATATTTGGTTTATATCCAAGACCAGATTTTTCATTAACATGTCTCTGGTTGCTAAGTATGACATTCAGTTTATCTTTACTACTAGTGAACTTCAATAAATCAGACTTTAATGATGCAATATTTTTTTCAAGTTCAATGCATCTTGCAGATTTGTCATGTGAATCCTTTTTCAGTTGTTCATACAAATCCTCAATTTCCTTATGATCATTTTTCATTTGTTCACAAATCATACATTGTTGTTCAAGAATTTTCTTTGTACTCATTAACTGTTTAATAGAATTCACATACTCATCATGCAGTTCATTGAATGCTTCATGTAGTTCATCATAAGAGGGATTAGATTGAGAACTTACCTCACTTTCAGATTCTAAAGCTGTGTTTGCCATAAGACATAGATTTGCTTCTTCTTCTTCTGAAGAGGTAGAGGATTCTTCGTTGTCATTCCATGCAACATATGCTTTTCTGGTTTTGGGAGCTGGTTCCTTGCCTTTAGTCTTTGCAGTCATATTTTTGTTCTGCAACTTGTAACACTCAGACTTTATATGGCCTGTTTTACCACACTCATAACAGGTGATTGTCTTGTTGTCACTAGTCTTAGAACTTGATGGCTTTCTGAACTTGTTGTCTTTCTTTTTCAGAAATTTTTTAAACTTTTTGACAAGTAAACCAATCTCAGGCTCTTCGTCAGTCTCACTGCTTGACTCATCTGAGCAGCTTTCTTGTTCA
>NC_021161.2:16846937-16847806 GCF_000331145.2 Cicer arietinum | reverse complement strand
ATCTCATGCTCCCTGAGCTTTCCAAACAGTGTTGCAATAGTCATGTTTGCAAGATCCTTTGATTCAGCAATGGCAGTTATCTTGGGCTGCCATTCTCTTGTCAAACACCTCATTACTTTTCCTATTTGTTGCTCACTGTCCATAACTTTTCCTAGAGCATGTAGATTGTTGATGATGTGAGTGAACCTTGTTTGCATGTCATTAATGGACTCATCTTTCTTCATGCTGAATAGTTCGTACTCATGCATAAGAGTATTTGTTCTGGCCCTTTTCACATCAGTAGTTCCTTCATGTGTTTGTTAAAGAGTGTCCCACATCTCTTTGGCAGTCTTCCAGTTTGAGACCCTGAAAAATTCATCAGTTGATAATGCAGAGGTTATTATGTTCTTAGCCTTAGCATTATATCCTACTTTCTTCTTATCATCCTCAGACCAGTCAGATATGGGTTTAGGGATTAGTGAATCACCAGTCCCAGCTATTGTAGGTATGAAGGGTCCATTTTCTACAGCATCTAGAATATCAATACCACTAGCTTCTAGAAATATTAACATTCTATGTTTCTAATACATGTATGCGGCCCCATTGAAAGCAGGGGGCCTAGCAAGGGAAGCACCTTCTCCTAGAAATTCAACTGAGGCCATGTTCTTTTATGAGAATTACTCTAAAAAAGGTAGGCTCTGATACCAATTGTTGAAAATAATGACCTCTATTGTCTAAAAAGGTATATGACAGTTTTTAAAAAATGCAACAAGATTGATAATCAATTTAACAAAAGAACACTTTTATTAAACTAATGATCAATCACGGTCCCAAGGAATTGTTTCTAAGCGAAGGTTCACACTTACATGTATTGACCAATTACTAGTTCA
>NC_021161.2:16833481-16846609 GCF_000331145.2 Cicer arietinum | reverse complement strand
ATGAAGATAACTACCAGTTTCACTACTGGATTTTTCTCAGTTCTTTCTTTACAAAGTCTTTGTTACTGAAAATATAAAAAATATACAGAATTTGTCTCAATCACTAGCAATGAATCTCACACAAGAAGTTGTTTGCCCATTTGAGTGTTTGTGAGATCTTTCTCTTTTTCTCTCAAGAAGTCTTTTTCAGCTTTCTATTGATTATGAATAATCGTTGGTTCTAGGTCTGAAAAAGCAATATCAAAGGTTATTCAAAATAATATGAAAGTTATTCAAAATGTTATCAAAGTTCTTCAAAATGTTATCAAAGTTCTTAGAGAAAGTGATTGAAAACCGTTTATATAGTTTCTGAAAAACAACATATAAATCGATTTCTCAATCGATTCATTAATATAATAAAACAGGCACAATCAATTTCCCAATTGATTATCGCAAGTCTTGTTTTTCTTGAATCTTGAAACTACATAAACTAATCGATTACATAATCGATTATTTTAATACACTTTTTAGAAAATTTTGTGTAGTTTATATTTGAATCGATTGCATAATCGATTTCAGTTGTTTTGTTCCAACAACGAGATCAAAACAATCGATTACTCAGTCGATTCATTAATACACATAATCGATTTGGCTATATACTAAGTGTTCCATGTAACTTAAATTTTTGTTTCAATCAATTTGCCAATCAATTTGGTTTAATACAGGGATTTAGCTTATTTCAAGTAAATCAATGTGCCAATCGATTAAGTGTTATGTTTCTGAAAAAAAGGATTTTACCAGTTGGTTCATTTCAATCAATTGCCTAATCGATTGATACCAAACTTGTTACAATTGAATTTTTTACAATGGATTGTCCAATCGATTTATCCAATTAGCTTTAGTCTTTGTGATTTGAACAATCGATTAGCTTGTTAAAAGGCTTGCCTCTGACTTGCACAATTTTTATCAATGATTGTGCCAGTCGATTGCCTAATCGATTGTTTAATCACAGACTACACATTCTCAACCTTTTCTTTAGGAACATTTTCATTCCATTTTTTATTAACTTTTCTTTTTCCCTCAATTCTTCTTCTATTTGCAGTAGCATATTTTGGAGGTCCCTCAATAGTGGTTTCAGGAAGTTCTTGATCAAGTTGAGCATTTTCCTCAATCCTCATATGGGAGAGACTTTTGGAGGTGAACTCAAAGAAGAAAAATAATGGATTCCTTATTGTCAAGAGGTACTTTGAGGTGTTCGAAAATGTAGGAAAGTGTCATAGCATAAGGCACAACAGAAATCTTCTTAGGGTCCCTTTATTTAACATATGGTGAATTATCATAAGATCAATGTCAATCACCTTTACAAATCTCCCTAATCTACGAACTAGAAAGTGGAGAGTCATGCTATGATATATTTTTGCTAAGGGTTGGAGATTGGAAGCAAGTTTCTCACCTTGAGGATCAAGAAGGATTTGATTAAGAAGAAGAAGATTTTCTCACCAGGGTTTCTTTTGTTTTGGCTTTTTACGACAAGGAAGAGTTGAGGATGTTGGTGGAGGATTGGTTTGAGGTGGAGGTGAACGAATACTAGTAATTGGTTGAGGATCAAGGATTAGCAAAGATGGATTTGGTTAAGAGTTCATTGTAGTTCTGTTTGCAGCTCCCTTTGCTTTTGCCATAATCGTGAGTGATAAGGACGATTATGAGTTTCAGAAGAGATATGAGTTTGGAACAAGGAGTGAAGTGGTTAAGGGTTAAGGGATTCGAGTCTGGTACCTAGGGGATAAGTACCGCCTCCACACAATCCCACTACCAATTGAACCACTTTTATCTTGTGTTCTCTCAAAGTTGTATCTTGTGTTTCTCATCTTCACTTTGAGTTGTTGCACAAATATTTCTTTATATTGAGCAAGTTGATTAATTGAGAGTCTCTGACCGTTGCAGGAAATTGTTGCGCAATTTTTGTATCCCATGATTTATATTGATTGTACTATAAAGGATAACTGGCGTAAATTTCGAAAAATATTATTTTTGTCCTTTGTCGCGCTTCATTCCTTTTTTAAAAAATATATATTTTTATGCCACCAAAGAATAATCAAAGAACATCATCAACGAAATCACATCAACAAAGTTGTACTACCCAAGCCTCATGGGTCAAGCCACTTGAAGGAGTATTCAAATGCAATATAGATTTTGCACCTTTTCCTACACAAAGAAAGGTAAGTTATGGTGTGCTTCTGATATCATAATGTGGCTTTTCTCTTTGCTCAAACAAGTTGTTCTGATATTCTTCCCTTGTTGTTGAAGGTGAGACAATTGTTGTGTTGATAGCATTGCAGTTAGCACATAGACTTGGAGAATGTTGAATTTGAACTTAATTTCAAGACTGTTGTTGATGCTCTAATTGAGCACCATCCAATTTTGTCAAAGCTTGGTACTCTAATGGACGGGTATATATCTTATTTTCATCCCACGTAAATTACAAGTTGGGTTTTATACGTAGACAAACTAATAGGGTTGATCACAATCTTGCACGAGTATTTGTGTTACATACTAGCCCACATGACTTTTATTTAACACCTCTTTGTATTGATGCTATTATTGGTGATGAAATGAAATAACCATCTTTTGATTAAAAAGAGGGAGAGCGAGCGACCTCACAAAATTTACACTTTCCCTCAGTTACATACCCTAACTTATACTACTATAATCCCACTTAATATTTCCACCTTCCCTCGACTAATTTGTTTTCTACATATCATAGCTGACTCACTTGCTTTTGTGACTTTTTCAACTCTAGGTAGGGTCTCCTTACAAGATCATTCTATCTTTCTAAATAGTATATATTTAAAACAACTTTTAAATAGATAAATGATTTTTAACACAAATTTCACATCAAATTTAAACAATTTAAATATTAATATGTAGTTAATGATATTTAGTAAAAAGTTAATCATTATTATAACAATGTATTGCAGCTTATTAACCATCTAAACAACACAATTTTAAACCTTATTAACTTCGATTTTTGATTATATATTTTTTATCACCAAAAAATCAGGTTTATTTTATTGAATTATGAGTGGTTAAGGGATATATAAATATATAATTGAACGTCTAATAGTCATGGTTAATGTTGAAAATCATGCTTAATTGTATTCAAATAGTTAAAGAATTGCAAAACCATTTTGTATTTCATTAATAATCTACCAAATTTAATTAACCACTTTTAAAATTGTCTCAAAGTGACGTTATTTTTTTAAATAGGCTTAATTGTATTTTTGATTTTGTTTAAAATGAATTTTTAGTCCCCTTTTCTAAAATTGATTTTTTGCTCTTGAGATTAGTTCTCCATCATTTTTTATGATGTTACACTCTTATTAATAACATGACACTTAGATAATATTTGAGAGTTGAATAAAATATATTTCTATGTCATTATTTTTGTAATTAATTTTATTTATATATAAAAGTATTTATATTTAAATAAAATATTTAAAATTTATTTATTTTATTTAACTTTTTTTAATAATTTTAAATTTTATTTATTTTATTTTTAATATTTAAATATATTACATTTTTAATATTATTTTAAATTTATACATTTAAATACTAAAAATAATTTATTTTATTTTTAAATTAAAACTTAAAATATTTAAAATTTTAAAATAATTAGATAAAAAAATATTTTAACATTTATTTATATTATTTTAAAATTTTCATAGATAAATAATAAAATTAATTAAAATAATAATAATAATATAAAAAATATGTTATTCAATCACAAATATGACATTATCATATCTTCAAAATTGGTGGCGGACCAAAAAATCGCAAGAATAAGTTAATAAGGGGATTAGGTAACCAATTAAAAAATAAAAGGACTAAAAATTTATTTTGAACAAAATAATAAGACCAAAAATGCATTTAATCTTTTAATATTTATACAAAAACATAATATCAAACCAATCCAATAAATAGTCATTTACAAAATACAAATTCCGAAAAATAAAAACTTCTAGAATTATTTGTATATGGAGCATTATTATCTTGAAGCATGGAAAACTTATGTTATGGTGTAAACAAATGAAAAAGCTTCAAATACAACTTACAATAAGGTCCAATCACTTCTCAGTGGCTATGTAAATCAGCACATATAATTAAAGGAGTCAAGCAGAACCGATGTGCAAAGAAAAATATGTACACTGAATTGTGGCTAAAATCAAAATTCATACATTGGTGGATTGTTGGCATCACATTCAGTAAAAGCTGCGGCTAATGCTTAGTAACACACAACATGCAATGCATGGGAATAAGTGGCTTCCAGAATCCTTGACAAGACAAAGTTTGTAGCAGAAAGACAGGCCCCAAAACCAGTTTTTTCCTCCTATGCAGTGTTGTAACATCGTACCTGCCATGGTGCTGACTGAAACAATTGAAATCCTTAACCTAAGCTGTGTCAGTATATGTTTAGCCGAAAACTATGAAAATCAATATTTCCATTTCCATTAAAGAATAGATGGTTATTGCGTAGAAGAAGGTGAAGGTAGTCCCTTAGCGTGTTGACTCTCCATCTCGAGAACCATCAAGGATTTCTGCCTCTGATATCGGTTTCTCTTGGCAGCTAATGCTGCATATGAAATAATAAAAAGGTCAACAGATAACACAGGAATTAAAGCATGAAACAATAAGACACATAATTCGATATAATTAAAACATTTCTGTTTCATCTCTCCATTTCCCCCTGTCCAAATTATTTCCTCTCAGTTGTCATATGATTTCTCTTGAAATATAGGACTGCGCCGAATTTCAATTTTGAGTCTTATCTTTTCATCTTAGTAACAAATATACTAACTCATGGAATTTTGGTTGTAGACTCAACCCGAAAAAATAATTCAAAAGGTAAGGTCACTCAAACCTTATAAGAACTAATTTTGACTACCATTTTACGAAAGACTTAACAGGAAAGTTACACCTGTTTGTCCCCAGGACTAGACAACTTGAGTGTTGACACATGCAGGTTGTCCAATAACATATAAGACTTTGATACCATGTTGAAAAAGACGAAACTGGAAAGAACCCAAATTTCCAAACTGAAATTAGCACTAGTAGACAGTGGGTCTACTTGGTAAAGATGAATTTGGGTTTCTCATTCAGTTCTTTATTCCATGTTAGAAGCAAGGATTGTTGTTGAAACATTATAAATACTAACGCCATATCTAGTCGATGTCGAATCTCAATACCAACCTCATCTAAGACCAGTTCCTTAATGCATGCCTTTAGTAAATGTTATACAATTAGAGGAAGAATAAAGAGAGAATAAATGGTAAACAACAGTTACGGAATGAATAAATTCTGCTACAATATAATTATGGAGTGAATATAATTAGATTCACTAACAATGTAAAATCTTTTTCAATATCACTGAAATGACTCTGCTACAATTTCAAACATTAAATTTTTTATTATAATATAATGGCTTCATTACTAACAACGATAGTGCAGTACTAGTCTATCCATAGTATAAAACATTTTAAACAGTAATGTGTAAAAGACTAGAGAAAAGCTACCACACCGGTCAATCAAATAAAGCAATACAGCAAATATCGCCCAAAATAAAGCTTGACAGAAAATTAATCTTTTTGAAATCATAATTACCTGTTAATTCATGGGGCAGAGCAAAGTCATAATCATTCCTTCTCCTCCTAATATAGATATAGACCAGCAGTAGTATCAAACAGAAAACCAAAAGGCTAGACAAGCCTATTGCAATTTTCCCCTGAGTAGATAATCTTCCATTTTCCCAAAACATAGGACAAGTTGGCAGAGATGGTACACCACACAAACCTTTGTTGCCGGAGAGACTATAAAAAAAAAAAACAAATTGAAGACCACATAGATTAATCTCATTGGAGTACATAATAAAATTTAATTGCACCATAAATACGTACTCCTTAACCTAGTACTTTGGTGATAAACTACTTTTATACTTAAGTCAGCCCCATAAATATATGTAACAACTACTACTGTTCAATAATTTCCCAGCATCAGTGTAAACTGACAGATGTGCAATGGGTAGTAGTTTTATTTGTTCACTTTAGAAAACAATTTTCAGTAAAACAAATCAAGATCACAACTATTGCATAGTCAGATTGAAGGTAAATCAAAGTCGAAGATTTTTCAAATCATGCAAAATATATATATTATATAGAATGCAACTTGAATATACTTATAACAGAAATGGTAGTACAAAGCTGAGGAAACAACGAACAACTGAAGCAGATAGAAGGATCTTTGTGAGTGCAAGTTTCTTTATGATAGATTTAGTATTTCGACGTATGTCAAAACTAGTTTTTAATTAGATGGTTTTGTGTGCCTTTGTTGATTCTTCAATTCTCAAATCCACTGAAGTTCTAGAATCAGAAAAACAATAACTTTCGGTGCATGACAGAAACATGTTTGAAAGTCATACAATGCATTAAAAACATTTTAAAATTGATTTTTAGCTTCATAAGTCGACTCATATAGATGTCAGTCGACTTACAAAAGTTCTGAAATCAATTAAGGATGTTTGAATTAGGTGAATTGATTCACCTGAGGTGTGAATCAACTTACACATGTCATGAATCGATTTATGCAGTTCAGGATTGAAATCTTGGGTTCTTGAAAACTTACGAATCGATTCATACATTAGTGAATCGATTCATATGACTTGCAGAATTCAGTTCCAACAGTTACAAATCAGTTATTTCTTTTGCATTGCACTGTTCTTTCATAACTAAATCGTGTCTCTTAAATATTGACGAGTTTCTTCATTCTAGATTGAACAAGTTCATTCATTCCTCATCATTCATTCATTCAAGAATACAATCAAGATTAAACACTTAACACTTTTTTTGACTCTTTTTCTAGTATTATTGAGTCCTTAAGAGAAAAACATCAAGGTGGGGAATCCTTTGTATGGAATGATTGTTCCATAGGTGAAAGATTAAGGTTTAATTGGTTGCACCTTGTAAAGGCTGGAAAGAAGGTACTTTTTCAGTACTGGAGTTGGCGATTACTTTAGGGTGATTCTATCTTGCATGTTTGAAGGGGTGTCTTCATCTTGGCGATAGGGGTACAAATTATTCTTGAAGGTTTTTCAAAAATCTAATTTCTGAGTGTTAGGGAAGAATGGATTGTTGTACAAGCTTCATAATAATTTGCCTACAAATCTTGTAAATGTTCATATATTACTAAAGGAAGAAACTCTCATTCATGTTAAATTAGGACTAGATGTACACTACTTATTGAGAACGAGTAGAAGAACCAGTATAAATATCAATATGATCATTCCTTTTTAACTTTCTGCTTGCTTTGTTCATATTAGTTTTGATTTTGGTGTTTGAATGCGATTAAAACTATTTACTGCTTTTGATATTTTATATAGAAACTTACATTTGGAAAATTGTGTTTTTGAATCTATCCATGATATTGAATGTATTGTGAAAATCTGTTTCAGAAAAGGTTCAATTATCATTCTTTCCTGGTTGAATGTATTGAATTAAGTTTTTCTATCAATTAGTATCATTCACTTCAACTTGATAGTAATTCTATACCTATGTTGATTGATTGAATCAATTGTGAATCAAATCAATCAATCAACATCTTGTTTGAACTTTCTAATCATTAATTACTCTAATTTTTGCAATTACTCTACTTTTTTTGCACAAAATTTCCAATACAAATAGCTTTGCTCATTTTGTTTTTATAAACTATCCGTTGCTGCAAAAATTTCTGAAAAAATTAGGACTCTATTCAAACTCCCCTCTTCTAGAGTCTATCGATCATCTCCACTAACATCTTTGCTTAAGATCTGATATTGTGACTAGGTTTAGCATTAAATGCTGATAAATGATGACCGATGATAGCATAAACCTATAGGAGAGAGTGGCACCGCTAGCCACTTACTTAGATAAGTGTACATTGACAGACAATCTCTCATAAACATAAGAAAAACATACATAGAAGCATTTGGAAGAGCATACATAAGGTAAGTCATCAAATATCTGAATCAAAACACATTACACAGAAGCAAACACAGTAAAGCTATCGGTTTAAAGTGACATACTCAATGGCTCCTCCATGCACACCAATAGAATAAAGTTCCTCCGGCACTTTTCCTTCCAAAAAGTTACCATTCAATAGCCTGGCATGACAAAATGTATTAGAAAAACAGAACGAAGTATACCAAAACTGTCAGGATAAAAGGAACACCTGTTCAAAACTCATGTAAAAAAAAGAGTTTAAGTGTTATCTACCAACTTTTTCTATATTGTCCGTACACTTAAAAGGACAAAGAAAAATGGAATTGTGTCTGTTTTTAGTATAAACAAACAGAATGATAAACTGAAACTGGCGGAAATGGAATTAATGACAAACTCAGGATGAATCCTCTATAGAAGATGAATAAAACAGAACTTCTTCTGTGCCAACATAAAGTGTCCTTTTAGCACCCAAAAACTGTCAAATAAGTGTCATTTTGTTTTATCAATGTAAGATTTATTATTTTATTCTAACTATGCAAGATGGATAAAACAGAACTCTTTCTGTGCCAACATAAAGTGTCTTAATAGTTTCTAAATGCTTTTACTATTCTTTTAATAGTTTCTAATTTTTATTCCTTAATTTGTGTCTTAAGGTCACATTTTAACAAAACTCTTAATACGATGCAGTTGATACTTACACAAGCTGCAAACTTGATGAAGTTATACTATCTGGAATGGAGCCTGTTAACTGATTGTTGGACAAGTCCCTACAGTATAAATAAAAAATGAAACACGTAAAATATCAAATAAATTACATCATAATACTTTTACAAATCATATTTTTGCCAAAGAATGGCTCTCATAATTTACACGTGCAAGAAAAACATACAGAATATGAATATATTACAGTTATTTATATATCTATTTTGGTCTTCCATTTATAAAAGGAAGAGTATAATAGGAAGAGTAAACGAAATATATCTTATAAAATATGAATTTTCAGTGGGAAAATAACTGGTAAGCGGATCATGAACTAATCAAATAAAGGATACCAATCAGTTGATTTTTGTGAAGCTTTTTGCATATCACCTAAGAGAAACTTGAACTTACAGATGTATCAGGGATTTTTGACATAGGCCAGACGGTACTTCACCCACCAACAAATTAGAACTCAAGTTCCTGTGAAATTGAAGAGAAGTTACCAGATAATGGAAACCAATATAAATGCGGCTGAAGTTTGTCCAGGAAAACACATGCTGAATGCATAATCTTAAATGAATTACAATCTACTACATATGTATATGGGCAACAGTATCCAAAATTGAGGTTAACATGCATGGCATCATGTCGAGAAATATTACTAAAAACACAAATGCAGTATGAGATTGAGGCAAGCACTTGAATATTCAAGGAATTATAATAGTAACTAAGGATGGAAAGCAATCATGAATAGTGTTCATTCCTCAAGTATGATGCACAACAGTGTTAGCTATATCATGATACTGTCAATGCAATTCACCATATCAAAACGTGAAAAATTAAGCCATTGTAATAAAAGAACAATTATTATAAGAGAACAAGTTGGTTGAAAGCTTAAAAAGCTTATCATTTTAAAAGTGATTAACTCATTCTCTTCCAGTGGTTATTGTTGTTAAACTTGTAAGTGAACTTAGAATTGTATGAGTTTATGATTATTGCAAGGCATATCGAGGTGACTCATTCAGAGTCACTTAAACACATCACAAGTCTAAAGCAAAGTGACTGTGTTGTTGCTACCCGTCTGCCCTTGGTTACCAATGCACTGTTTCAACATCAAGGAAAACACACACAACTTGTCACCAAACCATCAGAATATTTTCCACATGAACACCATTTTAAATATTACTTTTGTATTAGTTACACTCTTAAGAGGTTATGGAAGTTCTATGAATACTCTCGAGTTTGATAACCTTAGTTCATAGAGAAGAAACTGGGATACAAAATAATAACAGCAGACTAGGACCACCGCTAGAACATATAAAACACAGCACAATTCAATCAAGGTGGAATTTCATACACCAGGGCTAATAGCATTCAACCACATATTAGCACATGTTAATATCAAAACATCTAAAGACACATGATGAGAAAGATTACCAGCATATGTAAACATTTGGCTACTGATACTTACAGGCTTACCAAGTCCGACAAAAGACTAATCTGGTCACTTATGAACCCTTTCAAGCCTTGACTGCCCAGGTCTCTGGAATGAAAATTGAAATAAAATCAAGGCTTTAGGCAAGGAAAATAAATTAAAAATTGTTGTCGAAAAAATTGCAATTTCCCCCTTTATTTAAGATATGCATTTGTGGAACGGGAAATAAACCCATGTTCACTACCAACCAAAGGTTTTTGGGAAAAGAGTGATTGCAGAATGGGAAAAATAATATTTGTAGTTTTGTACATAAAAATAGAAAGAAACCTTTCTGATACAATGCCATAACGACAAGATATCACGAGTCTTTTAGATTCACCTACCATCTGTAAATTTAGCAAATGGAACCTACCCCACCATTAACCTTACACATAAAGTTTGGCAGGTAAATTATTAATAAATTTTTAAGTGAGATTCCTATCAAACTTGCCACTACTACTTATTATCTTTCATAAAACCAAACAAAAGCTCAATTGCGTAACTTAGGAGAATGCAAAGAAATACTTACATTTGACTTATGACAAGAGCAGTATTATCCTTACTCATTCGACATGTAACTCCCTCCCAAGCATCCCAATTAGTAGGACCACAAGGATCACCATTCCAACCCATTCTTTCAGGAACTCGAAGGGAACTTTTCAACGCTTTCATGGCAATTACTGCACCCAAAAATTTAAATTTAAAAAAAATAAACTTCACTGACCACAATTTTGTGGCCGCTCTTCAGGCAACAAAAATGATTACCCAGCATTCATATTGAAATCAATAAATAAAAATTATTACCCAAAAAAATTGAAGGGCAACTCATCACGAAAAATTATCCTCAATTTTTTTCTCTCCTGTTCTCTCAAGTCTCTAATCTCAACCCTTAACCAACTTTTCTCCATTTTTAAAAATTTCAAAATTCTTTCCTTTTATATTTCCTCCAGTTTTGTTTTCAGAGAGGGGATCCTAATCTCTCATCAACAACATCTAAATAACTAGAGTTATATTTGCACAAAATTCACAATCATAACTCCCTAACCAAATTTCCATGAACACACAATTGACAACATCAATTCACAGTCACACACAGAGACACAACTATTAACAAGTTACCAAAAGAAGAAATAAAAAGCAAGAATCATTTTGGGAAACAAAATTTCAAAATTTGCATAAAACGTACAAAAAAAGGAAAGAATTATTCTCAATTCCACACCTTGTTGAGGAACAGTAGAAGGATCACCAGGGACCAAAGCATAATTCTCAATTCCACAAATAAGAGGTGCACCCTTAACCCCAACAAGCTTCATGCTCAAAACACTGCTACTCAAATTCTTCACCGTGTGATGCCAAGTAAACGCAGCTAAACTTCCAACCTGCTTGTAAATGTCCACTCTTGTCAAATTTTCACCATTGATGAACACGTCAAACACCCTCTCCCCAGCCTTCCTAACCCTATCTTCGATCTCCGCAAAATGAAGCCACACAAGGTAATCAAGCTTAGCATCCACGACTAATTCG
Source organism: Cicer arietinum (assembly GCF_000331145.2). NCBI lineage: Eukaryota > Viridiplantae > Streptophyta > Magnoliopsida > Fabales > Fabaceae > Cicer > Cicer arietinum. The sequence goes on along the minus strand of NC_021161.2, from coordinate 16,834,906 downwards.
TACTCCAACACGCCACCGCCTTCCTCCGCAGTCTCCGGTGTAGTTGCCGCTGTCTGGTACAGCTTCGTCGGGAAGAAATTCGGCTTCTGATCGGTTCCTGCAATGCTGCTCCTCGTCGACACTGCAACTACCTTGTTACCACCGGAGCTTCTGGTTCGATATTCTGAATCGGACTGCCACGACCTTCCGAACCGGTCCGCGTCGTTAGTGAAGCCTGGACCCCACTGGTCTGAGCCGCAAGAGAGTCGACCGTAGTTGACAAGTATGGTATTGTTGTTTGCAATGGAAGCGGAATCGTAAGAATCGGGATCGACGGCGAAGAGCTCAAGCGAAGAAACAACGGGAGGATCAGTGGCGAAGCTGTAGAAGCAAATTAGGGCTTCTTCTTTGAAAAAAGCGAATAGGTCAGAATAAGCTCCGTCACGTGCTAGGGATTGTGGCCAAGGGGAACGCCAGGAGAAGACAACGGTGCCGCTGACGGAGACGTCGAAGGAAGGAGGGTGAGACTTGCCGTCGTAGTTGTCGTAGACTACGAAGGTGCGAATGAGGTAGCGTGAGGAGGTGGAGAGTGAAGGTATGGAGTAGCAATTCTTCTTGCCGGAAGAGATTGGGAAGAAGCGGAGTGTTTTTTCGTGTTGGTGGTGGAAGCGGAGAGGCTCCGAGACGATTCCGGTGGTTCCACCTGTGAAGAAGCGGTCGGATAGCCAGGTGGTGTTGAAAGAGTCGGTGGTGTTGGTTGGAGTTCCACAGTCAATGTGGTAAGAGATACCTGCAATTATGAATGAATGAATTGTTATTATTATGAGATATGAGAGAGAATGTTTGAAGAGGAGAGTAAATGAATCTGGAGGTGCTTACCGTATGTGAGAGGTGTGGAAAAAGTGGTGGTGAGTATGGAGAAGAAGAGAAAGAGGGGGAAAGTGATAGGCATGGTTTGTATGTATGAGATTAGTTGGATTGGGAGTGTGAGGACATAAAGGGGAAGTGATGGAGTCGGGGCCAAAGATGGTAATGTAAAATGAAGTGGAAGATGAGCTGAGAAACGGGGTGGTTTGATTTGAGTCTGTTACTTTGTCAGTTGTGGGGTGTTATGAGCCGTGAGAGGAGGGAGCATTAATGAAGGGGAAGAAAGAAGGAATGCCAAATGAGTATGGATCCGGATTATTTTTCAACTCTGCTCTCCTTTCCACTGTGCTGAGCTGGAATCTTTCGTCGTTGCGCAGCTTGATGTTGATATCTTGCACTTGGACACGAGATTGACGGTGGTATTAAACTGACTTGCACAGTTGAGAATATAAAAACTTTCAAATTACAACGACTCTCCTTTTATTGATCTATCACTGAAATTATATAGAAACCTGTGTATTTAATTTTTTTAAACTTAAATTTTGTTTTTTTTATTTATTTACAAATTTTCTCTTCCGA
>NC_021161.2:16820904-16833226 GCF_000331145.2 Cicer arietinum | reverse complement strand
ATTTTTTTTTTTAATAAGTGTCTTTATGATCTAAAAACTTAAACTAGCATCTATTTGCGCAAATAGAAAATAGCATTTTGTTTGGACAAAACTAGCATTTTTACTCAAATAATAAGTAGTATTTTTTTTAGATATATTTTAAGTTAACAACCCTAAACTTAACACTTAAAAAAAATACAAATAAAAAAAGAAGAAAGCACAGAAACTTTTTCTGTTTTTTTACTGAATTACACATTTAGTTCTTAATTTAATTTAAGCATCTTTAATTAGTAATAGTGATAGATATACACCATAGGATACAACAAAAATAGCAAAACCTTTGTCAATCAGGATAATATAGTATAAAGATTTGATAAATAGTCTAATTAAAAACATAACTAGATCATCAAACACTAACAAAATAATGTTATTCTTTAAGAATGATACTTGCAGTTTTAAATAACAATGTGTAGTTTCACAGAATAAAAAATGTCTAAACTTATTCCAAAGTAAGCAAGATGCCAACCAGAAGGAAAATCTCCATTGGTCTCATATTGCAAATCTTGAAGTTGAGATTCTGCAACCTAAGCTCTTTCATAACTGAACACTTGCAAACTTATAAGAACTTCTAACATTGCTTACAAATTTATCTTAGTTGCTAACTTATCTTGGCCTGCACTGAGAGGAGTAGTGAAGATGAGGGAAATCGGTGATGAGGTTTTGAGAATTGATAATTAGAGATTTGTATTTGAATAATTGACTTTGAGAATTGTTAGACATTTTAGGATATGAAAAATTGCATATCAAGAATGATTGAAAAGAAAAAAATATGGCTTCCTTGCTATATTAAGAATTTGCATTATAAAAAAGATGACCACGTTAATATTCCTAACAACAAACACTACAAAATTTTCTGTTGAATCTTCCTCGTAAAATAATTTGCCACCTCCAACTTAAGAAACAAACCGAAACATAATGAGTGTCCAAAAACATGACAAAATATGGACATGTCAACGTAATGGACTTACCAATTGAAAGTTAATTGTTTATTCCTTACATAGTACTATAAATAGGGATCCATATAACCCTTCTACATCTCATTCCAAACTAAACATTTTTTCTCTAGATATTCTAAAATGCAGAGCATCTTCTCTAAGTTAGTGCACTTTTGATGAGGTTTTGTCGTTTCGATTTTGTTCCGGATGAGTTTTAGCATATCATTGTGATACTAATCTTTCTGAAGTATTTAGGTTTTCTTCTGAAAGCTATAGAGGATTATAATTAGATGAACCATTTAAAGTCAAGTTGTGGTGGGTAGTAGCAAAGAGCTATTTATTCACCTTCTTCGAAACTTTAAATCAACAAAAAAAGGTGAGGAAAGATTTCATACACGTCGAGACGCTTAGCATAAAATAGCTTAATATATATCTATAAGGTGACGCAAGCCCTTTTTAGAACCAAGTTGGTTTAAAGAACTATGACTCTGACTTGTTTTGATGATAATAAAATTTTGTGGAACAATTTAAAGTATTAATGTTTCGTTTAAGTATGCAACTCCCAAATCACGTAATTGTTAAATGATTTTACGTTGCTTCTTCTTATGCTTGGACAAAGTTAAAGGAACACCAAGAATTCATTCTAAAATTTGTATTCTAAGTCTGATGAAAACACTCTAAAATGTGCCTATGGTGATTTTGTTAATGTAACCAACGCTCTGATCAGTTTTGCCTCTAATAAATGTATCAAGCATCTCATTACTTTGCCTTTGATAATCATGACAAACAAGTGATCGTTGCCTTTGATAAATATGACAATGCTTTGATAATTTTCCTTTGATAATCATTTTAAGCATTCGAAGTCTGACTCTAATGAAAAGTCAATACACTAATAAGAAGTCAACAATTTGGAAAGTCGACATTTTGATAAAAAGTCAACACTCTGAAGAAGACAAATATGTTCATCATCTACTCAATATCTTGAATCTGTTATTTGTGTGAAGGTCTGTGTGACATATTCTAATAACGATATCCTCAGCTCCTTCTGTCTCCGTATCAAGAGACGTAGAATCAATTACAAGGAGAAATTTTGACAGGCTTTAATGGTGAATCAATATTTGAAGATTTGATACGAAACTTCATGATACATGTTGATTTCTTGCAACTAGGACAACGACCAGAAACTCTAAAGTTTCTCTATAAAAGGACGTGCAATCTTCATTGATCTATACAACGAAAATACTATAATAAGCACGATACAACCGTCTGTACACTATTGCTCTTAATGCCTTTTTTCTTGTCTAAATAATGAGAAATATTTTCTAAGTACAACTTTGTAAACATCATATTGTGAGAGCTATTCAAAATAACCCTTAAACATATTATGTTTGTAACCTAGCTTAGTAGTGGTTGCATCCCTCAATAGCTTGACTGTAATAAGCTAAAAAGTTGAGAAGACTTAAACACATTCAAGTTGACTAGTAAATGTTTAGTGGAAGTGTGATGTAGTTAGTGAATTAGTTGATTAAATCCTTCAATTTGAAGGAATTGGACATAACTACTGTGTTGATGGTGACTTGGGATAAATTGACTTGTGTTGTTTTGTGTTTATTATTTTATCTGTTTTGTTTCCATTACTCTGTTTTATTCTTGTTAAAAACAATTTTAAAGTAAAACAGAATTCAAACTCATCTTTCTTGTGTTTCTCGTTCTACAATTAGCATTAGAGCTTGGTTTCAAAGTTGAGGACTTGACCTTCTTTGAGTAAATATATGTGTTATCATGACTACCTCTGGTGATGAAGTTACATGTGGAAACGTCAATATACCTCGTCTGTTTGATGGAGAAAGATTTGATTACTGGAAAAATAGGCTTAGAATTTTCTACATCTCACTTGTCTTGAACTTTGAGACATAGTTGAAGATGACTATGAGCCACCAAAAGACGTTGATGGTGTTGAAATATCCATAAAGGATCTCAATGTTGATATATAAAAAAAAAAAAAAAAAAAAAAAAAAAAAAAAAAAAAAAAAAAAAAAAAAAAAAAAAAAAAAAAAAAAAAAAAAAAACAATACAAGATGCATCATAAAGCAAAAACCTTCATGATGAATTCTATCACTTTTAAAGAGTTCAAAAAATGCAATTACAAAGAAACAACAAAGAGTATCTTTAATGCTCTTGTTCTCAACTATGAAGAAAATAAACAAGTACATGAAACTAAGACAAATTTACTTGTCAGGAAGTATGAACTTTTCTAAATGGAACAAGATGAAGACATTGAGATAATGTTTTTTAGATTCCAAACTATAGTCTTTAGAGTGAAAGTTCTCCAAAAGAGTTACACTATTTCTGATCACATCAAGAAGGTCCTCATAAGTCTTCCTAGCAAGTGGAGACCAAACGTAGCAACAATTCAAGAGGCTAAGGACCTAAACAAATTGCCTCTGGAAGAACTAATGAGTTCACTTGGATCCCATGTGATTGAATTTGTTGAAGATGGGCCCTTGAAGAAGTCAAAGTACTTGGCTCTAAAATCCCAAGAAAATAAAGCAAACTCTAGGCCTTACAAGCAATGAAAGACTTAAAGGAAAGCAAATTAGACGATCACAATGAAGACTCAGATGATGAAGAGTTGTCCTTTATCTCAAAGAAAATCCAGCGCATATGGAACAATAGAAAGAAATATTTTTCGAAAAGATATTTCAAACGATCCCAAAATAGTATAGAAATAGGCGAAAATCATATAAGAAGATAATCATCTACAATGAATGCAAAGAACCATGACATTTCAAATTAGTGTTCTAAACTTGAAAAGGGAAATTTTTAAAGAAAATATTTCAAGAGAAAGAAGAAAGGTCTAATGGCTACTTGGGATGACTCTGATGACTCATCTAATGAAGAGAATGCAAATATGGCTCTAATGGTAGACATACACTCTGATTCTGAAAGTGAGTTTGTTGATGAAGAAATTGAGGTATTTTGTGAAAATTATAGTTATGTTAAATGTGTTTATAAACAAGAATCACAATGTTTCTTCAAAACTGAAAACTCTTAAAAAATCTCATGTCATCTTAACAAATAAATACAACTTTCTTGAATAAGATTTTGACAACCTAAAAAGAGAAAATCTAACTCTAAAAGAAATTTTTTCAAAAACCTCTTATGATGGAATTTGTAATTATGTTAAGTATAAACAAGCCTTTCAAGAATTTCTTGCAAACAACATAAACAAAAGCAAACCAACCTATATGATCTATGGTGTTAGTAGAAACAATAAATGTGTTATTGGTTTTGAAGAACCAAAGGAAACTCCTAAAGTTAACTTTGTTAGAACCAAGATGATTTGAAGAACAATTCCTTATCTTGTTTTGATATTAACAAAAGGTATTTTGTGGGAACAATCTAATGCACTGACGTTTCAATTAAGTGTGCACTTCTAAGATCAAGTGTTTGTCTGAGATATTATGTTATGTTCTCTTATTATCAGATTAATACAAAGGAACATCAAGAATCCACTTTTGTGCTCTAGATTTCTAAGCCTGATAATACCTGCCTCTATTGGTATAAGCAAACATCTAACTCAATTAACTCTGGAGATGCGAGCAAGCGTCTGTTACGTTTTCCTCTAAGGAAAGTCAACGCCTCTAAAGTAGTCAACATTCTAAAAGAAAGTCAACACTCAATCAACGTTCAGGAAGAAGTTAACATTCTTAAATAAAAAGTCAAGTGGCTATGAAAAAGTCAACGACTATGAAAAAGTCAACAAATTTGAAAGAAGTCAATGTTCTTATGAGAGTAAATTATCTAATGATAGTTAATCCTCTGAAAAGACAAGCTATGCACATCCTCTGATGATCATTAAAATCTGCATGCTCTAATGGTTTATAAAACAATGCTCTTATTATCTTATCTTCTGATCCTGTACCCTCTGCTTTCTCTGTTTTCATTCAAGTTATGAAGAGTCATTTTTGGGCTGACCGCAACAAATAAATTTACCTTCAACGGTGCAATTGCTGAAACCCATGAAGATACAAGTTGTATTTTTGAAAGAAAATAGACAGGCGTTACCTAAAGGACACATACCTTACCGTGAAGAACTCTATAAAATGACATGCTTTCTTACTTGAGAATGTAGAAGAATGAACCATTATTACACGCAACACAATAAGTAATACAACATTTTGTAATCTTTCAAAATGTATCTAAGTGTTGAGAAAGAAAAATATGAAATTAATACATTGTAAACAAACTCTTGAGAGAGATTTTTCAAAAAAAATCCAATCTCATTCATTTGTAACCTAGCCCGGTAGTGGCTATTTTTCCTCAACGATTTTTAGTTGCAAACTGGAAGTTGAGAAGACTTAATTGGTTGAGGTTAAATGTTGTAATTTGGTTTGAATTATTTGAGAAAGTCCTTATAGGTGAACCATTATAAATCTATGTGTGATTTACTTCTTTCTTTTGTTTATTCATTCTGAGTTTTTCAATTACTAAGTTTATCAAATAAATTATTAAAAAACTATACAACATAATTCAACCCCCCCCCCCCTTTTCTTGTGTTTTTTCAACCTTCAATTGGTATCAGAGCTCGATTTCAAGGCCTAAGCACCTTACAGTGTTTGAGTAAATATCCAATATTCTATTATGTCTAGCCTTGGTGATGAAGTTGTTGGAGGAAACCCCAATAGACCCCCTCTGTTTGATGGAGAGAGTTTTTCATTTCTCAAGATTATGAACTCTAGGATTTGGTTAAAGATGGATACAATGCTACTACCAATGATGATGGTATTGAAGTATCCATAAAGAACATGAATGCTAATCAGAAGAAGAAATTCAAGATGTACCATAAAGCCATAACTTTTATGATGAATGCAATCATATTTAAGGAATTTGACAAGTGCAATAACAAAGAGACGAGCAAAAGCATATTTGATGCTCTAGTTATGATCTAAGAAGGAAGTAAGCAGGTGCAATAATAAAAATCCAATCTTCTGGTAAAAAAGTATGAGTTATTTCAAATTGAGGAAGATGAAGACATCGAGACGATGTTTTCTAGATTTCCTACTTTGATTTTCAAGCTTGAGGATGCTTTAGAAAATCTATTCAACTATAGACATGTAAAGAAAATTCTCATAAGTCTTCTAAGCAAATGGACACCCAAGATCAACGCAATCCAATAAGCAAAAAATCTAAATAGTCTTCGTCTAGAAGAACTGATTAGTTCCCTTCGATCTTACGAGATTGAACTACAAGAGGATAAGCCCAATAATAAGCAAAAGTGTTTGTCTTTGAGATCCAAAGGCAAGAAGGCTCTACAAGAAGTTGAAGAATCAGAGGATGATGATTCAGAGGATCAGAGTGAAGACTTAGAGGTTGAGGAATTATCCTTCATCTTAAGGAAGATTCAAAGGATGTGGCACAAGAAGAGATATTTTCCCTAAAGAGACTTCAATAAGTACCAAAACAAAGAAACATGTATTTAAAAGAAATATTTCACATGCTTCGAGTGCAAGGAACCTGGAACTTCAAGGAATATTGTCCAAAACTTGAGAGAATAAGTCAAAAGAAAGAATCCAAAGACCAAGAAGAAAGGTCTAATTACGTGGGGTGATTATGATGAACCCCCTGATAATGAAAAGCTTGCGAACATGACTCTGATGACTGGTATACAGTCTAACTCTAATTTAGACCATGATGAAGAAATATAGATATTCTCTGATTTATCTCGTACTGAGCTCATAACTGCTTTAAATGGGTTTTTAAATAATAATCATTATGTGTCTTCAAAACTGAAAACTCTAAGAAAAGCCCATAATGATTTGACTAAAAAATATAACTTTCTTGAAAAAGATTTTGAAAAACTTAAGAGAGAGAAAGTGACTCTGAATGAAAACATCTCAAAACCATAGGATAAGATCTATAACTCAGTTAAATACGAATGATTTAAATATGTTTTTGTTCATTGCAAATATTCTTCATTTTGATTTTAGTCTATGTAATTTTTTTTGTTTGATTTATACCCTTGCAAACTCTAACAAATTTTAAAAAAGTCATTTATGAATCTTTGTTAGTAAAAAAATAGTGACATGGCTAATTTTGGATGAGGTGGCACATGGTGACTGTGTAATTGTTGTTGACTAGACAATATGTAATATTTAAAATTAAAATTCATTTAATCATTTAATTAAAAACTTAAAACTAATTAATCAATAAACCAATTAAATAATAAAAACTCAATAATCTTCATCTTTAACCCCAATTTTTTTAATAAAAACTCAACAAGCTTTATCATCAACCCTAATTTCTTCATCTTCAAATCACAAATTCTCATATTTGGACCCAAACCCTAAAATTCTAATCTCTCATTTTTCTTACACCACACCTATAATCTTTTCCATAACCACCGTAAACATAGATAAATAAGCCAACCAACACAACTCTTTTTCTTTTATTCTCTTTCTATTTCTCTTTCTTTCTTTCTCCATCAAACAATTAGATGATGAATGATTCTGCAAGTCCACAAAAAAGTCAGAGCTAGATGATGATTTTGCAAGTCCACAAAACTATGAGGAAACTCGAAAATCAGATGAACCAACAAAACCATAAGAAATAGGAAAATAAGAGGAACTAAACACATCGGAGGAAACAAACAAAACCACAAAGGAAAAAATTGTTAACGTCATATCAAGTCAAGATCATCTGGAATCTATAATTGAATGAAATTACAAATCATCTCATCCAGACTCTTTGATTATAGGAAACAAAATTGCTCTTTTGAAGAAAAGATATGCTCTAAAAGATAAATCTTTGTTTGGTCTGCTCTCTCAAGTCGAACTAACCTCAGTGGATGAGGCCTTATCAAATGATGGGTGGGTTCTGCAAATGCAAGAGCTTAACGAATTCAAGAGGAATGACATTTGGAATTTTGTACTCTGACCAAAGGAAAAGAAGCTCATTCAAACCAAGTGGATATTTAAGAATAAGATGAATGAGAAAAGAGAAGTTATAAGGAACAAAGTTCGACTGGTAGCTCAAGGTTACAGTTGGCAGGAAGGTATAAATTATACCGAGAAGTTTGCTTTGGTGGCAAGGTTAGAAGCAATTCACTTTTTATTATCTTTTGTTGCATATAATAGTACCATTTTATATCAAATAAATATGAAAATGCATTTTTAAATGGTTATATAAATGAGGAAGTGTATGTTAAACAACCTCTAGGTTTTGAAAATGTTGAGTTTCTAGACCATGTTTTTAAACATAGAAAATCCTTGTATGGTTTGAAACAAGCACCAAGAGCTTGATACGATAGACTAAACAATTGTTTACTTCAAAATAATTTTGAAAGAGGATAAGTTGACACTACCCTATTTAGAAAATCATCTAAAAATGACCTCCTCATAGTTCAAATTTATGTAGATGATATTATCTTTGGTTCAACTAACAACAAACTTTGTCGAGATTTTTCTAAGTTTATGGAACAGGAGTTCCAAATAAGTATGATGGGAGAACTGAAGTTTTTCTTAGAGATTCATATCCAACAAAAAATTGTGAAGGAAATGTGGAAAACAAAGGAGCATCACAAAAGACAAAATCAAGTTTTATTTGTCTAATTTTTTGTCAGTTTAGTTCTAATTTTAGTCTTTTAATTTGTTTATTGTTATATTTGTATTTACTGTTGTATTTGTTTTAGTGTAGCATCGATTCGAAAATCTAAACCTAAAAGTTTAAAACTAAAAAAAAATGATGAAATTTTATCAAATCACAAAAGTGAGTTGTAAATAAATTTATCAAAACAAATAAAAAAGTAAATTTGATAATTTAGGTTATTGTTCATGGAATGAACAAGTTAACAATGAAGAAGTTAACAATATTGAAGTAAACGAAAATAAAATTAGAAATTTATCCTAGTAGAAATTTATTTTTAGTTGTTAACAATGTAGATGAAGTTAACAACTTAGAGTATGATGAGAATACAAATAGTGATTTATTAATATTAGAATCAATAAATAGAGAGACCACTAAAAATATATATGATCCACGTTAGTAGACGAATAATAGTATATGTTTCTGAGATTTATTAGTAGAAAAGGTCCAATAAGAGTTATTGATATAGATTTCTCTAAGATTGAATCTTCAAGACACTTTTCTTCTTCATTTTACATTCAAAAGTTGTCTAATGAAGAAAAACGTGAAAGAAAATAGTTAATATATTCTAAGATTTTGATAAAATAATTTGTTTTTGATGTAAATTGTTTAATACTCTTTCTAGTACAAGCAAATTAGCAAGTGATGGTGTTAAGAGATTGCAAAAATATTTACTTCTAAGTTGAGGAGTCATGAGATGAGTAATGATGACATAATTAATATAAGTTCATAGATTCATTTATAAATGAGATTGTTAAAAATTAAAACAATCGGCATACATATTCAATAAAAATAAAGAGAAATAAGGAACATTGGAAAAATGCATTATTCAGAATAGCTGTTGTTGTTGTTAAAACTCTTGAAAAAAATAACTTAGCTTTTCGTGGAACAAAAGGAAAAGATTTATCAAGAACAAAATAGAAATTTTTTAAGCCTAATTGAAATTATTGTTGAATTTGATCCTATAATACAAGAACACATTCCTCGAATTAAAAATATTGAAATCCACGGTCATTACCTTGGACATAGGATATAAATGAATTAATAAATTTGATAGCAGTTGAAATTAAAATAAAAGTTATTCAAAAAGTTATGAATGCATAACTTTTTGAATTATACTTGATTGTGCTCCTGATATAAGTCATCAAGATCAAATCTCTTTAATATTATGATGTGTAGATATTTCTACCATTTTAATACAAATATTTGAACATTTTGTAGAATTTTTAATATATAGTAAATGATACAACTAGAAAAGGTCTTTTTTGATGCAACTATAAATGAAATAAGTAATATTGGTCTTGATATTAGTAACCTAAGAGGAAAACATCAAGGGTGTGCAAGAGGTTTATTGATATTAATCTTAGATCATTTTATAGTTCATGTGGTTGTCATAGTTAAAATTTAGTATTATGTGATATGGCTAATTGTTGTTTCAAAGTTACATCTTTTTTAGAGTGATACTTCATATATATACAATATTTTCTTCTTGTACTAAAAGATGGAAAATTCTACTAGATCATATTCTTAGTCTAACACTTAAATGAGTGTCACAAACACGTTGGGAAAGTCGTATTGAAATTAAGTGAAGTTAGTAATGAACCTATAGTAAAAAGGGAAGTAGATTGTTTAATGACTTATGAACTAGAAAATTCTGAATTTTTGTTCGGCATGACTATTTGGTATGAGATATTGTCGGCAATAAACTCTACTAGTAAAAATATGAAATCAAAATATATATGTATTGATATTACTATAGAATAATTGAAATGTCTTATTTCATATTTTAAAACATATAAAGAAGATGGATTTGAAAATGCTATAGTTTTTGCTAGAAAAAAATTGCTATTGAAATGGATGTAGTGCCCAAAATTTGTGAGAAATGTATTATTATTAGAAAGAAACAATTTGATGGGATTATTGACATTGAAGTTATAAAATATCTTCCGGAATCATATAAAACATATTATTTCTTATATATAATAGATCAAACAATCATTTCATTTTAAAGTATATTTGAAAATTTTAAATATATAGCAAATTTTTTGGTTTTCTATTTAAAAGAAAATTATTTTAACCTTGACCAATCATTAAAACATAATGAAAAATCAAATATTGATGAATTAGATTTATTTATTGAACTAAATTTTTTACAATAAATAATACAAGTGAAAAATGATACACCAATTTATATATTTAATTATATAAAAAAACTTGACTATTTTCCAAATGCATATATAATATATCGAATAATGTTAACAATTCATGTTACCGTTGTTTCAACTGAAATAAGTTTTTCAAAATTAATAAAATCTTATTTAAGATCAATAAATTCTCAACAAAGATTAAATGAAATGAATTTATTATTGATTGAAAAAAAATATTAAACGAAATTAATTATAATAATTTAATAAATGATTGTGCATTTAAAAAAGAAAAAAAAAATTAATTAAAATTATATAAATTTTACTATTAACTTCAAAAGCTCTAGTTTTAGAATTAGCCTTAGACCTCAATTTCTATTGGGCCAACACTACCCATCTAATCAAATACGTTAAATTTCGCGGACGAGCTTTTTTTTAAGATGGTAGTAATATGACATCTCCATTTTTTTTAACTAGGCAATGTGTGTATGAAATAAATTAACAAGAAAATGTTATATAAATTAAAGGTGATAATTAACTAAATAATACTTATGTATTATATTATGAATTTTTTGATATAAGATTTTTTATATACATAATTGTTATAAAAAGGAAGAGGAAATGAATAAACCTTGTTGAGTTTGTTTTGTGTTAGTGTATAAAATTTATTACTTATTTATGCAAAATTACCAATCATATTACAAAGTTATGTGTTGGTTATATGGCTTCTATCCTTAGGAAATTTTATACAATATTATCAACAAGATTATCTAATTCTTTCCTAAGTGATGAATTAATATCAAAACCAACTTGTTTAATATTAATTCCTATTTTAACAGCAAAAGATTCAAACAGTTTGTTCACAGCGGAATTTCACAATCACATGCAAGATCAATATAAAAAGTAAAGAGAGAGAGGAAATAGTGCACCAGAGATTTTTATACTGGTTCAGCTATCACTTTGATAACCTACATCCAGTCCTGAAATCTACAACAGATTTCAGCCTTTCACTAGAATGATTTGAGGAATATTTTTACAGACTTTCTAGAGTCACATCCTATCCATCCAACTCACAACCACTTCTATCACAATACCAACCTATCCCTAAGAGATACTCGTCAAACTCTAGCGAGATCAAGCTGAGGTTTCTTTTAGATGAACACAAGTATCCTAAAAGATAACCACCAGTGTACACTACTGGATTTCCAAAACTTCAATTACAGAAATTGTTCTTTCACAAAGAATTAAAGAGGACTAAGAAAATTTGACTCAATCACAATATAAGATCTCACACAAAAGTATTAGCCAATGAGTATTTGTGTGTTGTAACAATTTTTCTCTCAAGGTGTTTTTCAGTCTTCTGTGTTTATGAAAAAGTGTTATGATTGTTATAAAAAAATATTGTGATTGATTCAATTTATATATTTTCAGAAAAACATTATATAAATCGATTTCGTAATCGATTTTATTAAAGTTTAATACTAGCTTAATCGATTACCTAATCGATTATCGCGTGTCTTGTTTTTCTTGAATCTTGAAAATATAAGAACTAATCGATTT
>NC_021161.2:16817125-16820156 GCF_000331145.2 Cicer arietinum | reverse complement strand
TCAATTGATTTATCAATTGATTTATTACTTGATTGATTAAAACTTATTTTATGATTTCATTGGCAAATACTATATGAGAACTCATTATGATTAAGTCTACCTAATTGACCCTATTAACACTAGACACTCTTGTACATCAGTCTTCAAGCCTTGTAGGACATCATCCATCTTTGCTTGATTGCTTGAGTTCCAAGTTTTGTCCAAGTGTGTAGTGTTTGTTTATTTGCTTGAAATGTTTCTCAATTCAAATAATTAGATCAATCAAATAATGCATATTCATTGTATGTTTGGAAATTATATCAAAATCATGATCAAGGAGGCATATGTCTTACAATCGCCCCCTTTTTGATTAAATGACAAACATAGAATTTAACCTTGAGTTTATAACTTTATAATAATAACTATTATTTAAAATCTCCCCCTGAATTTTAGAATTCATGATTCATTTCAACAGCATAAGCACAAGCTATTCACATTAATTCAAATTTGGTATCATATTTTGACATCATAGCTTGCTATTCAAATTTATTAAAATCAAAGTATTAGAGCTTATTAAAATTTGTTATAAGAGTACACTTAATATAATCATAATAGTACATAAGCAGTTTCAGAGCACAACAATACTTCATTTATTCAACTTTGATATCAGAGCATACCACATAGAGCACATAAGATCTTTTGATATCAGAGCATAATAATCTCATTCAGTATCAGAGCATTCAACTTAAACTCTTTTATGTTTGGTATATCAAAGTGCAGTATCAAAGCAATATCAGTGCTTCTAGTTTTGGTATGTATCAGAGTACAATGCATAAGCACATGAATTTGATATGTCAGAGTACATTATCAGATATCATAGCAACATGCCCACAATTAATCAAGTCAGAATTAGATTTCAAAATTTTCAATCAGAGCAATAGCACAAGTTAAATTTGATACCAATCTCCCCCTTTTGTCATTGAATTCAAAAAGATATACAAGAGAGAATGATTAATCAAAAAGCTATTATAAGATATATACAAAAACATTAGAAAGCAACAAAGAAAACAAAATCCTAAATAACTAATCTAGGGCTGCTCCTCATTATCACCAATGGGAGAGGTAGAGACTGTTGTATTAGTCTCAACAAGTGTCTCTTCACCATGAGGTTCAGTACTATCTAGGTTGGTAGGATTTGGTTCTTCAGTTGCTTGATTGCCAAGTTCAACAATGTCTTCAAAAGACATTTTGAGACCCAAGTGTTCTTGGATGGCAGCAACATATTGAACCAATGAGTTTAAAGTTGCTTGGAGTTTCTTAAGAGAGGCTTCCACCATAGCATTGTGAGCAGCCTGGGACTCCATCAGTTCCAGCAACTTAGCCAAAACCTCAGATTGGGTTTTAGCTGGCTCAAGTTGTTCAGCACTTGGTTGTGCCCTTGTCAAAATGCCATTGATCCGTTTCAACTGCATTTGGTTGACAGTTGATTCCCCAAAAATGAGAGTGGTTTTGATAGATTCTTCATTGACAACTGAGATTTTAAAGTGTCTTAGAATCTTTGTGATAAGTTGAGGGTAGGGGAGCATTTGTTTACCTTGTGCCGACTCTAACATGTTAGCCAGCACAATCCAAGCCCAACTCATCTTCAGTTCCTTGTAAAGGCCCCAAAGAAGAGTGATATCAAGCCTTTGAATCACAACATGATTCCCTGATCTGGGTACTAACATCCTAGTTAGCACATACATCAACAATCTGTGCTGAATCTTCATTTGACCAATGTGAAGAGAGATGCCTTCCACAAATCCTTCAACCATGAGGTCTTGAATTGCTGTGTGTCTATCCATTGATGTTTCCCAAGCATCACCAGTGGAGTCAGGATTGGTCCTGCCATCCACAGCTTCTCCATAAAATGCCAGTCCTGACAGCCTTGAGAATTCTCTAAAGGTCATGGAGATCTTCTTTCCTTTCACTTCAGACTCAAATCCAAAAGCTGTGAGTGTGAAGTTGGAGTAGAAAGCTCTAATGAGCCTTGGATAGATTTCTAGAGAGCAGGATAGAAAGTCTACCAAACCATGAAATCTTGAATGGTTTTGAAATGTAAAACCATTTGAATCAAAATAGGCAAAATCCAGAGTTCTTGCCTCATGGATTTTCCTTTTTAAGAAAGAAGGTGGAAGAACAACGTCTTCAACAGGTTTGCCTTTGGGAGGCTGAACCTTCTTTGGTTGGGGGGAAGATATAGCTTTCTTCTTTTTATGGGTTGGCTCTTTCATGGCATCCCCCATTAGTTTTTCAGATTGAGGAACCTTCCTCTTTTTTGTTGTTCCTTGATTAGTTGCAATAGCCTTCCCTTTATCTTTTGCTAATACCTTATGAATCCCTTAGACAATTCTGCAATTTTACAACCTTTGTTTCTCAAGTAGAACCTAAGAATATAAAGGAAGCTCTCTTGGACAATGATTGGATAATTGCCATGCAAGAAGAGCTTAGTCAATTTGAGAGAAACAAAGTGTGGATCCTAGTTCCTAAACCAGAAGACAAACATGTCATAGGAACTAGATGGGTGTTTAGGAATAAAATGGATGAGAATGGGGTAATAACCAGGAATAAGGCTAGACTAGTTGCTAAAGGTTACAACTAGGAGGAAGGCATTGACTATGATGAAACCTATGCTCCTGTAGCCAGATTAGAAGCCATTAGGATTTTGCTTGCTTATGTTTGCTTATGCTTGCATAATGGACTTTAAACTTTATCAAATGGATGTAAAGAGTGCTTTTCTAAATGGAGACATCCAAGAGGAAGTTTTTGTTAGTCAAACTCTAGGATTTGAGGATCCTGTTTTTCCAAACCATGTCTTTAAACTAACAAAAGCCCTATATGGATTGAAACAAGCTCCAAGAGCTTGGTATGAAAAGCTCAACAATTTCCTCATACAAGAAATTTTTTTAAGAGGAAATGTTGATAAAACACTCTTTAAAAAGAAAAAGGAAAAAGACATTCTACTTGTCCAAATTTATGTTGATGACATAATTTTTGGATCCACAAACAGTAA
>NC_021161.2:16815250-16816768 GCF_000331145.2 Cicer arietinum | reverse complement strand
AAAGAATCCTGTTATGCACTCTAGAACAAAGCATATAGAGAATATCCATCATTTCATTAGAGATCAATACCAAAATGGTAATATCATGCTTGATTATGTTAATACATCTGATCAATTAGCGGATATATTTACCAAAGCCTTACCCAAGGAAAGTTTCCTCTATATTAGAATGAAACTTGGTATTATGGATCAAAATGAAATATGATCCCTGTGAAAAATCGATTGAGACATCGATTATCCTGTGACAAAATAGAAAATTAGCATTACCAAATCGATTGCATAATCGATTTATGCTACACAGTGTCTTAATTGTCTAAGTCACAAACACGATAATCGATTTAATAATCTCAGATATCAAAAATGCTGGAGTATACATCAATCCAATCGATTGAGAAATCGATGGACGATGTGGAAAATCTTTTAAAGAATCGATTTCATAATCGATTATTTGTTTCAAGACATCCACAAATGTGAGAAATTTTTCCAAACTCCAACCCGAGCATCGATTGGGTAATCGATTGTGTCAAGTTTTAAAACCTGCAATCAAAATAAATCGATTTCAAAATCGCTGCTGCTATGAGAAGGTTTTCTGAACTGATAAGGAAATCGATTTGGACATCGATTTATCAATTAAAGGACCACTTACAAAATCGATTTGAAATATGACTGTTGCAAAAAAAAATAACTAGCCGTTGAAAGTGGTTGTAACGGAAACCTTTCATTTCACTCAAATAACGGTAACAAAATCGATAGGACAATCGATTTTGTGCACCCATATGTGAAATTACATCGATTGAGAAATCAATTCTGAACAGTTTTATATAAATCCCTAAATCGATTTCTCAACCCATTTTCACCATCAGTTCACATTTTCTCTCCCAAACTCAAATTTTTCTGTGCCTTAATCCTTCTCAATCTTCTCAAACATCTCAAATTTCCAAAATCTTTCAAATGGCAAGAGTAAAGCAGACTAGTGAAAAACCTCAAACATCTTCTTCAAAATATGTTTCCTTAGATTCTTCTTCAACATCTAGTGGAAGAACACCCTATCCTCAACCTCCTTCCCCTCCTGCTAAGAGAGTCTCCTTAGGTAAGTCATTTTCCCTAATAGGTTCTATGTACTCAATGTCAGTTGGAGGCACTGTTTCATTTGGTTCTTTTGGATCTGATTCTACACATTCATCAACAGAATCATTAACTATAAGAGGGGTACTGTTTAAGTTTTTTGTAAACATTTCATCAAATTTTACATGAACAGATTCCTCTATAGTTTTGGTTCTCTTATTGTAGATCCTATAGGCCTTACTAGATTGTGAATATCCTAGAAATATTCCCTCATCTGCCTTAGAGTCAAATTTCCCTAGATGCTCTTTTCCATTATTCAATACAAAATACTTGCATCCAAAGACTCTAAAATAGGCAATATTTGATTTTCTACCTTTGTATAGTGCATAGGGTGTTTTTCTAAGGATAGGCCTAATGAGAACTCTATTCATCACATGAGCAGCTGTGTTTATT
>NC_021161.2:16814325-16815182 GCF_000331145.2 Cicer arietinum | reverse complement strand
TGTTGTGGAGTTCTTGGGGCTGAGTAAATGTGGTGAATTCCTTTTTGATCACAATAATTGTCAAAAGATTCATTTTGAAATTCTCCACCATGATCACTCTTAATGGAAACTATTTTCTGATTCTTCTCATTTTGAACTTGATTTGCAAATTTTTTGAAAATTGAGAAGGCATCACTTTTGTGAGACAGAAAATAAGTCCATGTATATCTAGAGTAATCATCAACTAACACATAACCATACAGATTTCCTCCAAAGCTTTTTACTTGAGATGGACCAAACAGATCTATATGAATTAATTGTAGAACTCTATCAGTTTGTACTAAGTCTATTGAGGGGAAGAAGGACTTAACTAACTTACTTTTCTCACAAGAGTCACATAATTTTTCTTTTGAAAAATTTCTGTTGGGAAGACCTAGCACTAGTTGTTTACTAACTAGTTTATTAAGATGATTAATATGTATGTGAGCAATTCTTTTATGCCACAACCAGTCTTCATCAGACTTAGATAATAAACAACAGATATCATTTACAGGTAAAGAATCAGAATTAATCATGTATATATTGTTTATTCTTTCACCTACCAATTTCATGCTTTTGTCTTCCTTATGCTCAAGTGTACAAGACTGAGATGTAAAGTATACCTGGAATCCTTTATCACACAGCTGGCTAATCCTAAGCAAGTTGCGTTTCAAACCTTTGACATATAGAACGTCCTTGATAACTGCAGTTGATTCACTTCCTATGTCTCCAACACCAAGTAACCTTTGTTGTTGTCACCATATTTTACATATCCACCATTTTTTGAATTGAGAGACAAGAATTTTGATTTGTCTCCTGTCATGTGCTTGGAACATCCA
>NC_021161.2:16812217-16813577 GCF_000331145.2 Cicer arietinum | reverse complement strand
TGTTGGCCATGAGACACAAGTTAGCTTCTTCATCTTCTGAATCTTCAGATGAATCTTCCTCATTGTCATTCCAAGCTATGTAGGCTCTCTTTGTTGAAGGTTGTTGATCCTTGCCTTTAGCCTTAACAAGCTTGTTTCTGTTTTGCAGTTTAAAGCACTCAGATCTGATGTGGCCTGATTTACCACATTCATAGCAAGTTATTACTTTGCTATCACTTGTATCACTCTTGCTGAAGCTTTTTGTCTTTGAATTTGGTGATTTTGTTGATTGGTTTCCTTTCTTTTTCAGAAAATTCTTGAATTTTCTGACCAACATACCTATCTGAGCCTCTTCATCAGATTCACTTTCTGGATCATCAGTATCTGGTTCAGATGTGAGTTTGAGCCTTCAGTGAAAGTCCTTTTCTTTTCCTATTAGATTGTTCTAACTCATCTAATCTGTGCAGTTCCATCTCATGCTCCCTGAGCTTTCCAAATAGTGTGGCAATAGTCATGTTTGCAAGGTCCTTTGATTCAGCAATGGCAGTGATCTTGGGTTGCCATTATCTTGTCAAGCACCTCATTACTTTTCCTATTTGTTGCTCATTGTCCATAATTTTTCCTAGAGCATGTAGATTGTTGATGATATGAGTGAATCTTGTCTGCAAGTCATTGATTGACTCATCCTTCTTCATGTTGAAAAGTTCATACTCATGCATTAGAGTATTTGTTCTGGCCCTTTTGACATCTGTTGTGCCTTCATGAGTTTCCTGAAGTATATCCCACATTTCCTTTGCAGTTTTGCAGTTTGACACCCTGAAAAATTCATCAGCACTCAAAGCAGAGGTTATTATATTCTTGGCCTTTGCATTATAGCCAACTTTCTTTTTGTCATCATCAGACCAATCAGCTCTTGGTTTGATGATGATGGATGATCCCTCAGTGCCTGTAAGTTTACGCACATAGGGACCATTTTCCACTACCTCTAAGATGTCAAACCCACATGCCTCTAGAAAGATGAGCATCCTTACTTTCCAGTACATGTATGCTGACCCATTAAAGGCAGGGGGTCTAGTTAAAGATGCCCCTTCACCCAGAAATTCAATAGAAGTCATTTTCTTTTTGAGAACTAGTCTAAAAGATCAGGCTCTTGATGCCCATTGTTGGTTATATGGCTTCTATCCTTAGGAAATTTTATACAATATTATCAACAAGATTATCTAATTATTTCCTAAGTGATGAATTAATATCAAAACCAACTTGTTTAATATTAATTCCTATTTTAACAGCAAAAGATTCAAACAGTTTGTTCACAGCGGAATTTCACAATCACATGCAAGATCAATATAAAAAGTAAAGAGAGAGAGGAAATAGTGCACCA
>NC_021161.2:16805038-16811367 GCF_000331145.2 Cicer arietinum | reverse complement strand
AGACTAAGAAAATTGACTCAATCACAATATAAGATCTCACACAAAAGTATTAGCCAATGAGTATTTGTGTATTGTAACAATTTTTCTCTCAAGGTGTTTTTCAGTCTTCTGTGTTTATGAAAAAGTGTTATGATTGTTATAAAAAATATTGTGATTGGTTCAATTTATATATTTTCAGAAAAACATTATATAAATCGATTTCGTAATCGATTTTATTAAAGTTTAATACTAGCTTAATCGATTATCGCGTGTCTTATTTTTCTTGAATCTTGAAAATATAAGAACTAATCGATTTCCTAATCGATTCCTTTAATGCACTTATCAGAGACTGATACTCAGTTTGTATCAGAATCGATTGACTAATCGATTATACTTGTTTTGTTCAAACAACGAGATCAAAACAATCGATTACTCATTCGATTCATATATTAACATAATCGATCAGGCAATGGGCTAAATACTCCCTGTAACTTAGACATTTTACTCCAATCGATTCGTCAATCGACTTGGCTGGTGACAGTGACTAAGGTGTTTTACTCCAATCGATATGCCAATCAATTTGGCTGGTCACAGTGACTAAGATGTCTTACTCCAATCGATTTGGCTGCTTACAGTAGCTTAGCTATTTAGTTAAAATCGATATGCCAATCGATTACGCAATATGTTTCTGATAAATGATTAACCAGTTCATTCTTTCAATCGATTACCTAATCGATTGATGCAAAGCTTGCAACACAAGAAACGTCTATCAATCGATTAATGCAAAGCTTGCTACTTAAGAAACTTATTTCAATTGATTGTCCAATCGATTTCGTTGATCACATAACACATGTCTGATGAAAAAGTATTTTCATAATCGATTTGCCAATCGATTGACTTAGTATGAGCTTGGTTCTGTGAATCACAAAATCGATTACTCAATTGATGTGCAAGTCGATTGTCCAATTGATTTGTTTAAACACAGAACACAGGTTTTGATAAAACCTTTAAGTAACCAATTTCCCAATCGATTAACTTAGTAAAACCTTTATTCTGTGAGTCAGACAATCGATTGCTCAATTGATGTATCAATTGATTTATTACTTGATTGATTAAAACTTATTTTATGATTTCATTGGCAAATACTATATGAGAACTTATTATGATTAAGTCTACCTAATTGACCCTATTAACACTAGACACTCTTGTACATCAGTCTTCAAGCCTTGTAGGACATCATCCATCTTTGCTTGATTGCTTGAGTTCCAAGTTTTGTCCAAGTGTGTAGTGTTTGTTTATTTGCCTGAAATGTTTCTCAATTCAAATAATTAGATCAATCAAATAATGCATATTCATTGTATGTTTGGAAATTATATTAAAATCATGATCAAGGAGGCATATGTCTTACATTATGCAAACTTAAAAAAATACACCTCTTGATGGCAAGGTGGAAAAGGTTTTGTTGGTTGTGCAAGGGTTCATGCGTTTGTGTAACTTGTTTGTTCTGGTATGAAGATGTGGTATGATGCATAGATTTAACAAATTCAAAATTTCAATCATCTAAATGTTGTATTTGTTCCTAAACTCCCTTGTTTCATCTCAATTTGACAAGACCATATTGTGTTAGGGCCTTAGAAGGGTGAAGTATTTATTGTTAGATGTTGGGAAAAACTAGAGATAATAAGCGATAATTATCTCAATAATGCGGAATATGTTTTTCTCCACCTGTGCAGATAAATGGCCAAACAGAAAATACAATTCCACAGAGCCAAAATAATTGGTAGAAAATTAAATATGAGACAAACACAATTTTTAACGTGGAAAACTTCCCTCAAATTGAGAGAATAAAAACAACGGGACCTAATCCAGTAAAACTTCCACTATAATAGTTAATGGGTACACCAGAGTCTTCCTAATAACAATAGGGAACATGAATCAACAATAACAACCTTATAACAACTTTCCACTAAAGTGGGTATGCCAAAGTAACTCTCAAAGAAGATAAAACTACTCAAACTGTATATTAAAATAACAAACTCAGTGGTAGAAATAACATACTAAATTTGTAGATCAAATGGAGCAAGTTTGCTACACACCTGTTACCACCCAATTAAAAATGACTTCATTTCCAGTGCATCTCGTATCCAATGATATCGCACTTCAATATGCTTCGACTTTGCATGAAAAGTCGGATTCTTGCTGAGATGGATCGCACTCTGACTGTCACAGAATAACACAAACTTGTCTTGCTTGAGGCCTAACTCATGTAGGAATTTCTTCATCCACAAGAGTTCTTTGGAAGCTTCAGTTGCTGCAATGTACTCAGCTTCAGTAGTAGATAAAGCAACACACTTTTGTAGTCTTCATTGCCAAGACACGACTCCCCCTGTAAAAGTCATCATATAACCAGAAGTAGATTTTCTAGAATCAAGATCACCTGCCATATCTGCATATGTGTAGCCATCCAACACATGTTCATTACCTCCATAGCATAAACACACTTTGGAAGTGCCTCTGAGGTATCTGAGAATCCACTTCACTGCTTGCCAATGATCTTTACTAGGATTAGAGAGAAATCGACTAACAACTCCAACAACATGAGCAATATCTGGCCTTGTGGATACCATAACATACATCAAACTACCAAACGCGGATGCATAAGGAACCTTCTTCATCTCTTCTTTGTCTTTCTCACTTGTAGGACATTTACCAGAATTCCATTTAAAATGAGTAGCAAGTGGAGTACTAACAGGTTTGCAATTCCTCATGTTAAACCTCTCTAACACATTCTCAATATAATTGTGTTGAGACAACCACAATTTATTATTCTTTCTGTCACGAGTGATTCTCATACCCATAATTTGCATTGCAGGACCCAGGTCTTTCATTGCAAAAGACTTGTTCAGATCTTTCTTTATAGATTGAATCTTCTTAGTGTCATGACCAACAATCAACATGTCATCCACATATAGCAAGAGAATAATATAATCACTATCAGAGAATTTCTTGATAAACAAACAATGGTCAGGAGTAGTTTTACCTTACCCATGTTTCTCCATGAAAGAATCAAATTTCTTGTACCATTGTCGAGGTGATTGCTTGTGCCCATACAAACTTTTCTTTAATTTGCACACAAGCTGCTATTTACCTTTGACTTCGAAACCCTTTGGTTGCTCCATATAGATCTCTTCCTCCAAATCACCATGAAGGAATGCAGTTTTCACATCAAGTTGTTCAACTTCTAGGTTCAAACTAGCTGCTAACCCAAGCACAACTCGGATGGAGGATATCTTCACCACAGGTGAGAAAATTTCATCAAAGTCAATACATTTTCTCTGATTAAAACCTTTCACAACCAATCTTGCTTTGTATCTTGGTTGAGAACTATTCTCTTCTGCCTTTATCTTGTATACCCATTTGTTCTTGAGTGCTTTTCTACCATTAGGCAACTTTACCAAATCAAATGTGTGATTTTCATGCAAGGAATTCATCTCTTCTTGCATGGCCTTTAACCACTTTTCTTTATCAACATTTGTAATAGCTTCTTGATAATACTCTGGCTCTCCACTATCAGTGATCATCACATACTCATGTGGAGGATATCTTTGAGAAGGTTGACGTTCTCTAGTAGATCTTCTCAACTCAAACTCGACTGGTGGCTCAACTGGAACCTGCTCATCATGGTGAGGCACATGATCATCAGTTACATTCTCATCATCTACCTGTATATCTCCCTCATCAACAAAAGTTTCTGCAGGGGGCTTAGGCGCAACATTTTTAATGTTACTTTTGGAATTTGATTTCTGTTTTTCAGCTTTATCAAAATCTTCAATAGTCTGGTCTTCAAGAAATATCACATCTCGACTTCTAATAATTTTCTTGTCAACTGGATCCTACAATCTATAACCACATTCTTCATCATCATAATCGACGAATATACACTGTTTGGATTTACTATCAAGCTTGGACCTCTCATCTCTTGGAACGTGAACAAAACATCTGAACCAAAAACTCTCAAATGACGGTAAGAGACATCTTTCCCTGTCCACACTCTATTTGGAACATCACCATCAAGTGGAATAGAAGGAGAAAGATTGATCAAATCGACTGCAGTTTTCATTGCTTCACCACAAAAGGATTTCAATAATTTTGCATGAGAGAGCATACATCTGATTCTGTCATTAATCATACGATTCATTCTCTCTACAACACCATTATGCTATGGTGTCTTTGAAACTGTTTTCTCAAACTTGATTCCATGTTCTCTACAATACTCTTCAAATGGACCTCTGTATTCGCCACCGTTATCTGATCGAACACATTTCAATTTCCTTTCATTTTTCTCTTTCAACAATTGCATGAAAATGCTTGAAGACTCCAAATACCTGGTCTTTAGATTTCAAAGGAAATGCCCACACTTTTCTAGAGTGGTCGTCAATAAAAGTAACAAAATATGATGCACCACCAAGAGATTTACTATCCATCATACAAACATCAGTATGAACTAAATCAAGAATATTTTGCCTCCTACGAGGACCAGTATTATGAAAAGAAACTCTATGTTGTTTTCTAGCAAAACAATGATTGCAAGTTTTTAGAGACGTATCTTTCACAGGAAGAAAGTTTTTCTTCGCAAGTAAGTTGAGTCCTTTCTCACTCAAGTGACCGAGGCGCATATGCCATAAATCAGAAGATGCATCTTCAATTGCATTCACTTCTTCCTTGCATAACTTTGTAGGCATCCTATAGAGAGAAGTGGAACTTTGCTCCTTTGCAACCACTAGGGACCCTTTGGTGATTTTACATATACCACCACCACCAAAGAAAGTGTGATAAACATCAATATCCAAAGCTTTCACTGAAATCAAAATGAGACGAATATTAGGTACATGTCTAACATTCTTCAATTGAAGCTAACAACCAATCCCAGTTTCAACCCAAACATCTCCCATACCGATAATTTTACATACTCCTTCATCTCCCATTTTTACCATGCCAAAATCACCAGCACTGTAAGATGAGAAGAAATCACGCCTAGAAGTAACATGATATGAGGCACCCGAATCAATAATCCAAGTTGAATCCTGACATGCAAGGTTTATGGAACTATCATCACAAACAATGTAGACATTATTAACAGATACAACTGTTAATGTATCTTTATCATTTTTCTTCTTTTTGTCTTCATCTCTTTCTCTTGATTGACCTCTCTTAAGGAACTTGCAATTTCTTTTTATGTGACTCGCTTTGCCACAATGATAGCATATCACTTCCTTTCTAGTCCTCGACTTGCTTCTTGACTTGCTACGACTTTCAGAGTTGTCGC
This sequence comes from Cicer arietinum, assembly GCF_000331145.2. Lineage (NCBI taxonomy): Eukaryota > Viridiplantae > Streptophyta > Magnoliopsida > Fabales > Fabaceae > Cicer > Cicer arietinum. The sequence continues at coordinate 16,806,062 of NC_021161.2, read as the reverse complement.
GTCTATGGAAGTTTCTAGATTGACCTCTCCCCCGTGACTCTGTAACTAGTGCTTCTGACTTTGAGGAAGAACCAATCAAACCACGTTCCTTTCTTCAAGCTTCTTCATTCAACATGCTCTCTTTAACTATTGACATTTTCAACTTTCCACTTGGAGCTGAATTGGTCAACGTCACAACAATGACTTCCCAATTATCAGGCAAGAAACTCAACAATAACAACACTTGCAACTCATCATCTAATTTAATTTCTGCAGTTGTCAACCGATTCACTGTATTCTGAAAAAACACTCATATGCTCTGCCATTGAATCCCCATCTGTGTATTTCATATTCACCAGCTTCCGAATCAAGAATGCTTTATTTTACATATTCTTTCGTTCATACAACTCTTTTAATTTTTCTCACATCTTGTTAGCATCTATTTCAGTTTCAACATGTGGATACACACTAAGATCCAACCATTGTATGATCAACGCCACTGCCTTTCTATCCATCTTCTTCCAGTCAACGTCAAATTTATTTGCGGGTTTAGCAGTGTCACTCTCAATAGAATCATACAAATATTTATTGTATAACATGTCTTCTATGAGAGTCTTCCAAAGTGTATAATTAGAAGAGTTGAGTTTAATCATATTGGGACCTTTATTTTCCTTCTCCATTTAAATGCACAAATCAAATAACCGAGCTTTAGATACCACTTTGTTGGGAAAACCAGAGATAATTAACGATAACTATCTCAATAATGCGGAATATTTTTCCCCACCTGTGCAGATAAATGACCAACACAGAAAATACAATTCCACAGAGCAAAAATAATTGACAGAAAATTAAATATGAGACAAACGCAATTTTTAACGTGGAAAACTTCCCTCAAATTGAGAGAATAAAAACCACGGGACCTAGTCCAATAAAACTTCCACTATAATAATTAATGGGTACACCAGAGTCTACCTAATAACAATAGGAACATCAATCAACAATAACAATCTTATAACAACCTTCCACTAAAGTGGGTATGCCAAAG
>NC_021161.2:16753862-16805013 GCF_000331145.2 Cicer arietinum | reverse complement strand
TTGTTGGGAAAAACCAGAGATAATTAGCGATAACTATCTCAATAATGCGGAATATTTTTCCCCACCTGTGCAGATAAATGACCAACACAGAAAATACAATTCCACAGAGCAAAAATAATTGACAGAAAATTAAATATGAGACAAACGCAATTTTTAACGTGGAAAACTTCCCTCAAATTGAGAGAATAAAAACCACGGGACCTAGTCCAATAAAATTTCCACTATAATAATTAATAGGTACACCAGAGTCTTCCTAATAATAATAGGGAACATCAATCAACAATAACAACCTTCCACTAAAGTGGGTATGCCAAAGCAACTCTCAGAGAAGATAAAACTACTCAAACTGTATATTAAAATAACAAACTCAGTGGTAGAAATAACATACTAAATTTGTAGATCAAACGGAGCAAGTTTGCTACGCACCTGTTACCACCACCGGAACCAAACCCTTATTTTTCTTCTCTGGTAGCCGTTCTCTTTCGTTCTTCTAGGTCTTAGGATTTCTAAATCCCTTTTATTTCCTTCACGTGGGCCTAGCCCAATAATACCTTTTTTTTTTCTTTCTTTTATTTCAATAATAATAATAATACTAATAATAATACTAATACTAATAAAACTAGTGGGTTCCACTTGGAGAGTGAACCCACCCAACATTAGATTAGCTCACAAATTTTGCATGGAAAATCTTATTGATGCTACTCACCTTGAAGTGGCACTTTGAAGTAAGTGTGAAAATAAGAAGTTTCTACTGAAGTTAAACGTTTAAATTGAAAAATTTGTTGTGATGTGCTCACGTACTCGCTTGAATTTTTAGTGTAAAACGACTATTTTACCTGTCCATTGTACTTGCTGCACACAAGACACATAATTTGGTACATATTTGTAGATTGTTCTAATATTATTGATTAATGTTTGGCTATTGGAAGGAATGTAGACCTTGATTCAAGAGTTGCACATGACAACTAAATGTTTTTCAACTTTTATCTTTTTGATTTGCAACAATTGTCTCGTATCAAGAGGAATAAATTTGCTATGTTGATATGTTCAATTTGGTCTTAGAGGAATTAGAAAATTTGAGATAATACTCAAGAAAAATGCTTTGCAATTATAGTTTGTGGTCTCACCACTTTGGAAGAATGGTCACATGTTTTACGTGGTGAGACAAAGGTACTTCTAATACTTTGACCTCTAGAAACGCTAGTTGTACTAAGCCACCACATTGATATTTAAAATGTAATATAAATGGATCGTTTTTGTTATGTCTAAGGAACGAGGATGGAGGTTTTATAGTTGCTAAAATGTTATGTTCCTCATCCTGTGAAGTGTTCATGATGGGGACATATTGAGACTATATTAGGCAATGTTGAAGATGTTGGAGTTTAAATGTGAAAAATGTTATCTTTGAGTTGGATGCAAAGTTTCTGGTGGATCCTTTTCATTCTTCAAAGACAAATTTATCTATGTTGGGTGTTGCTTTAGAATATTTGTAGAGTTTTACTTGGTAAATTCTTATGTTTAATTTTAAAAGAGGGAAGGAAGAAAAGTTATATTGACATATATAACCCTTACAGATCCAATTGCATCCACTTAAAAAAATACCTACAAAACATGGGATAAAAACTCCCGTGATAGATATAAGTGTTGACAATCATAACTACTCGTAAAAATAAGCAGACATTAGTGTAGGTATCCGCCTTGTACATGCATAACATATATGTTATTTTTATTTATATTATTATATAAAAATACTTGTATATACATATATATTAACATAAAATAAGTACAATACAAAGATATCAATAAAGATATAGATTAATTTTTTCATGACAAATAATATTTAGTATATCAATCTAATATAAACATATACATATAAATTCACAATAAAATTAATCAAATTATTTTTCCATTTACTAAGACATATATAAAGTTAACAATTAATTTCATAAAAGATGCTAATTATTTTCTAGATTTTATTTTATTTTTATTCAAATAAATTTGTGTTTAGTCTTGTAATTAATTTTATTTTAGTTTTGTTCTATTTGTAAAATATTTTCATAATTTAATATAGTTTTAAATAATTTAAATACTTTAGTTTGTTATTTTTATGAATTAATATTAAAGAATTTGAAATATTTTTTAATTGAATTAAAATGATATGATATTTTATAATTTAACAATTTATTTTAATTCAATACGAATAACCGTTACAATATCTAAAATGTAGGTAAATAATAGGATATCTAAAAGAAAGAAAATTTAGTTTATTGTAGGTAAGGGTGTGCAACAGAAAATGTAGGGATTGCTAACAGCAACTCTCTAACTTGCTAGCAACGTGAAGATAAGCAATCTAAGTAGGCCCAACCCAACACAGCACTGTATCTACGTGTTCTCTGTAGCATGTATTAGACCCCTCATTCCAATTTCGAAACTCTTTCTACATCCACAAAAATAACTTCCATATCTGTTAATTAATTATAATATTAAATTGACGTATATAGATTTGGAAAGAGAAAAACAAATAAAATTGTGGCATAGAATTGAAGTAGATCGATATGAGTTGAAGTGGTGAACCAAACAGAAACTAACCTGACATGGCAACAATTGCAACAAGAGGAATTGGAGTCACAAACATCCATCATCATCCCTACAATCCCAAGCAAAAGTCACTCTTTCTTGGTCAAAAATTTAGAATCAAACCCTCAAACAATGAATCAATATCATGCAATTCAACAAGATTCAGTAGTGTATCAAACCCAAAAGCACTACTTGGTGGTGAATTGGTTGACTCAGTTCACAACCTATTTGTTGGTGTTGGTGTTGGACTTCCATGCACTGTTATGGAGTGTGGTGACATGATATATAGAAGCACTCTTCCTAAGTCTAGTGGTTTGAATATTACTGTACCTGGTGTTGTTTTGGCTTTTGGTGCTCTTTCTTATCTTTGGGTTACACCTGGTGTTGCTCCTGGTTTCTTTGATATGTTTGTTCTTGCTTTTGTTGAAAGGTTGTTTAGACCTACTTTTAGAAAGGTTTGTCTAATTTTCAACTATTATTTTTATTTTAGAGTAAATCTTCAATTTAGTCTTTAAATTATAATCCTATCTTCTATTTGCTCCTATTCAATATAATAAATAGTTGTTAAAGTATAGTCAATCCATCAAATTAGTTGTCTAGTTACTTAGGAGAGAGATATTTAATTGACAAACTTGATAAATCTCTTAAGAGTAGTGATTCAATTTGTTTGTTAAAATTGAATAGTTAGCATTGAGTTAGTTAATTGTTGTATGTTAGTTAGTTTTTCTATGTATAGAGAACTCTTTATCTTTTATCAATATGAATTCTAAGGATTTTTTTCCTCTGTCAAGCTCTCATGCTTATTTTCAATACGAGATTCATCTTCAACTTTGATTCTCTTATTTCTAACAAGACCAAAACTAGTTTAGGAGCGAGTGGTAATTTAGGAAATAAATTTGAGGTTTACTCTATTTTATTTTATTTTATTGCTGTTTATGAAATAGTATTTCGGGAGTTTGCTTTATTTGTTATTATTGAGAGTGGTTTATTATGGCAGGATGATTTTGTTCTAGGGAAGAAGCTAGGGGAGGGATCATTTGGAGTTGTTTATAAAGTGACACTAGCTAACAAGTCCTCTTCAAAGGTATGACCATGTATTTGGATACTTTGGGATTATTCTGAGATTTAATTTGTATGCTAATGTCGATATGGTGAAGTCAGGCTACAACATGTAATTTATATACTGATGTAATTTGACGTGTTTGTGATCTATTAGCTTTTTCTGATTAAAATAATGGAAGTTACAAAAGTTTATGCAATTATGACTCATGGTTCTTTTTTGTTCTCACTGGAAGCAAGGTGACTTAGTCTTGAAGAAGGCAACTGAATATGGGGCTGTCGAAATTTGGATGAATGAGCGAGTACGAAGAGCTTGTGCAAATAGCTGTGCAGATTTTGTTTATGGTTTTCTTGAGGTGATGCTCAATTAAAAGCTAGTGCTATGTAACAAATTCCGGGTACTTGTATGGGGAAATTGAAGGCATTCTCAGTCACATCAATTTAGCATTTTAGTTTTGGTTATGACATATACTAATGTTTTCACTTACTATTTGTAGAGGTCTACGGCGAAGGCTCCCGAGTATTGGCTTATATGGCGGTTTGAAGGGGATGCCACCTTAGCCGATCTAATGAAGAGTAGAGAGTTTCCATACAATGTTGGTAGTCTCTTTCATTAACATGATTGTACTCGATAAATTGATAATGTCCCTATTTTTGCCCTAGATTTTCTAACTAATCTTTTCTGGTATGGATGTTTAAAGGTTCTGTGAGGATATGTTTCATATACTTTAATTACCCTTCACTATGTTTTGTTTTAGAAAAATGGGAAAGAGAGAAATTGTTACTAATTAAAGTGACACCGATGGTGTTGGGACATAGAATAAAGGAAAATTAGAGTAGTTAAAGAAGTTGAGTTGTTAGAGGAATTACAAAGTTATTTAGTTTAGTTATGTTTTCTGTTTTGGTAGTTAGAGTTTGTTACATAGTTGCTTTTGAATCCTTTAACCCTTATCCCTTGTATGGAAAGCGTAAAAATAAAGACTTCATCTCCCTTAGAAAGGATCTTTTGGCAAATTAGAATTTTTTTAATTGATATTCTGGTTGAAGAGTGCATTTGCCCTTACTCCTGTTTATCTTATCGCTCTTGGAAGAGAGATCCTCTCCTATTATGTCGTATCTTTTTTCTAAATACTAGTGTTCTTCTAAATCTTTGGAATCAAATTCTAGGATTTCTAATAGATGGCTATTTTACAACTGTCCTTGAGGCAATTTGAACTCTCCTATTATGTCGTATCTTTTTTCTAAATACTAGTGTTCTTCTAAATCTTTGGAATCAAATTCTAGGATTTCTAACAGATGGCTATTTTACAACTGTCCTTGAGGCAATTTGAACTCTGTCTACAAAGACAAACTTTTACCATTGAACTGCTCCTTCACTGTGTTTCTAAAACTCGCTTAAATTTTGTTTAAATTTTTCAGTCAAAAAAAGTTCTATTTAAATTTTATTTTTCCTTGGTAAATCATGATCGCTAAAGGTCTCAATTATCAGCCCCGATGACGGTGCCAAAAATTTCAGGTTGAAACATTGATTCTTGGTGAGGTACAAGATTTGCCAAAGGGATTGGAAAGAGAAAATAGAATAATTCAAACAATCATAAGGCAACTCTTGTTTGCATTGGACGGTCTTCACTCAACTGGTATTGTGCATAGGGATATTAAGCCACAGAACATTATTTTCTCTGAAGGTAAAAAGTCTAAATATCGCATAACTTCAAATTACTACATATTAAGCTTTAATTTCTTTCAACCTACAATATCAGGTTCTCGTACATTCAAAATAATTGATCTAGGAGCTGCTACAGACTTGCGAGTTGGCATCAACTATATTCCAAAGGAGTTTCTTTTGGATCCAAGGTATCATTTCTACCATTTCAACAAGTTAAAGAACAACTTCTTCAGATAATTACAACAGAACATGATTGTTTATTTTTGTGTTTGATTACAAAAGGATGTTTCTTTCGTTATAAGTTATGACTAACCAAATGTTATTTAACTTCTTCAACTTACCTCTTTCATTGGATGACTGCTATCACTGCAAAATGTAACTTCAAGTTTAAACCAATATTTTAAAAGCCGAACTGAATAGTTCAACTTGCTGAATCATGAACTGAAGATGTCTATAGTTTGGTTATTTAGAGCAGTTCGACTGTGGTTTCATCCCGGTTTAATTCAAGCGGTTTAAAGCAATTGAACTATGACCTGTAGGTCTCGCTGGTTCGATGTCCAGTTCAATTTTTTAAACATTGGTTTGAACGACAAACTCTTGCAGCTTCCAGGGATGATTATTGAGAGATTGAAGAACGAGTATTCTAAGGGGCCGTTTACTTTGTGAAAATGTTTCTTGTTTTCATTTCATAAAATGCATGTTTATTTTACTCGTTAATAAGAAGTTAAAGAAACTTTTGAAGTGAACAATTGTCTACATTTCTAGAAACAATGAAAATGTCAAGAAATTGTTTTCATTATTTCCACAAATGCATCTTTCATTAACTTGCATCTTATCTTATCTCTATGACAGTTGGTTACTTCAAGAGTCTCTTATCACAGTAAAATGAACACACATTTTAGAAAATGAAAACGTGAAATGTTTTCTCAAAGTAAACGGGCCCAAACTATTCCATTTAACATCCTTATAATTTAGATGAGAAATAATTAGAACTACTTAGATTAACGAGGTCCTTGAATCCATATCTTTATGAGATGCCTAACAACCTGTTGGTATATCAAGTGACTAAATAAGTCATACATTGGATGAAAAATAGATATTGAGCACTATAAAAGTGGGAGGACTCATAAACCCATTGTCTTAAGGTTTTGAGTAAAGATGTGGTGTCCAACTCACTTATGTGGTTGCTCTTGGTTTGCAACCAACTATAGAGAAATTGTGATGTGTACAATCTTTTCATTTCAGATATGCTGCACCAGAGCAGTACATTATGAGCACACAAACTCCATCTGCACCCTCGGCTCCGGTTGCAACTGCACTCTCTCCAGTGTTATGGCAGGTTAGACTTTTCCTAAGAACGATCCCTGATTAATAATATCACATATAAAACTATCTTTATCATCTATTCATGCTGACCTATGTTGCTCATGATGCATTTCTTGTGTTTCAAACAGTTGAATCTTCCTGATAGATTCGATATCTACAGTACTGGTCTAATATTTCTCCAAATGGTGAGTATCAAATTATGAGGAAACGTATAATTATCTTCAGTTGCTGTTATGTGAATTCATCAGTCAATTAAACTTATATGCTCACTATTTTGACCATTCTCATATAGGTATTTCCTGGTTTACGCAATGATAATAGTCTCATACAATTCAACCGTCAATTAAAGAGGTGTGACTATGACTTAGTTGCATGGAGAAAGACCGTAGAGCCTCGATGTGGTGCTGATCTTAGGAGGGGCTTTGAGCTGTTGGATTTAGATGGTGGAATAGGATGGGAACTTCTGACATCGATGGTTCGATACAAAGCAAGGCAAAGGCTGAGTGCAAAAGCAGCATTAGCTCATCCTTACTTTGACAAAGAAGGCTTGTTGGCATTATCTTTTATGCAAAATCTGAGGCTTAAGTTCTTTCGAGCGACACAGCAAGATTATGGAGAAGCTGCCAACTGGATTATTCAGCTAATGGCAAAATCAGGAACACAAAAGGATGGTGGATTCACTGAAGCTCAGCTCCAAGAACTTAGAGTATGTATCTCAAATTTGCAATCACTTTTTTTGGGTGCCACCTTAGACTGCCACGCAATCCTGATCTTTCGTAAGAGACATAAGCTGTTAAAACATATCATATGACGGTAGAGACAAAAAAACAACGATTTTGTATTTTGCATGGTCAAACTTTGTTTGAATATGGTTTTAGTCCCTGCAGTATATTGTTTTTTTGTTTTACTTCCCGTAAGTTTTTGTTTGGATTTAGTCCCCGCAAATTCAGAAATTGTTGTTTCTAGTCTCTACGTGATTTTACTGGGCCACATGGTGTGATTTTATTGGGCCACGTGGCATGTCAGAGACTAACGGTAACAATTTTTGAATTTGCGGAAATTGAATGCAAACAAAAAAACACTATTGCAGGGACTAAAACCATATTTAAATCTTAATCCTTTTATTTTGTTATAGTCAACATTTTTTAATGCTAAATCAAAATTTGCTTATTTGGCTGAACCCTAAACCCCGTTTTTTAGTTGTCATCTTTTATTGATCATTGTTCTTGTTGTAGGAAATTAAACCCAAGAAAAAGGCTAATGCACAGAGAAATGCTCTAGCTTCAGCTCTTAAAGTACAGAGGAAAATAATAAAAACATTAAACGAGAGTATGGATGAGCTCAGCAGAAGCAGGAAAAGCATTTGGTGGAGGAGATGGATTCCAAGAGAGGAATGAAAGCTGTAAATACTTAAATACCCATTTTTCTTTTCAAATTTTTGTCTATAGTTTGTATATGGAAATCAAATATCTTGTTTAGATAGAGCAATGTTTTATATTAAATTAAAAAAAAAAAGGAAATGAAACTGACTTGAATCTTATATACTTTGCCATAAACTAGCTAGAACATGATTGAATGCATATATACCTGGAATCTTTTGACAGCACGTGCAAGTATGCAACCACATTAATCTTAGAGAATAAATTTTACAACAAGATCAGTTTGTTATATCAGCTAACAGTTTTAGCAAAGTAAAATCTATTCCATTTGAGTACCGACTTCCTTTGAGGGGATGAAATCAAAGAGAAGATGGGTATGGAACATACTCCCTCTGGTCCTTTTTATGAGATAATTTTGATACAAATGAGGCTACAGAAGTTGATGTATTTGATTCATAAAAAGGACCGGAGGTAGTACCATTTTGTAAAACCGCCAATGTTAGTTCGACTGAGAATGGAAGTGATGAATGAGTCTTGAGATTAAATGGGTCAGCTGGTTTTTCTGTTAGTTCTTGTTACCATCATCTCATGTCTGTTCAGTCTACAGACCATTATAGCCCTTGCTTGTTGAAAGTACTTAAAAGAATATGGGTATGTGATGTGCTGACTTGGATGCTAGTTCAAGGAAGGTTAGCTACCAAAGAGGACTTACGGAAATGGGAGCGTGGGTGCTTTCTTCTAACTTTGATTTAGGGTGTGTCATATGTCTTAACCAAGCTGAGAGCTGTAACCATTTATTTTTCTCTTGTGAATTTTCATTTGGGGCTATTTATTTTTCTCTTGTACCTCAAAAGAGAAATCCAGAGATAAACATGGTGAAAGGAAGAAGAAGAAAATTATTTTGGTAGTGAAAAAGATAGCTGCGAAACATGGTATTTATAGCAAAAACTAAGATAATATGAAGTTTGCTAAGTATAGCTCATAGGTAGTATCAATTGCACTTTAGCCCAATTGTTTATTGTAGGGGGACAACTAGGGGTTGCAAGAGGCAATAGTTTTCTGCGGTATGGTTCATGGGTATTGTTGTAATCTAAACTTTATTACTAGTATTTAAACACAACTTGTACTATGTAAATCTTAATTCATTCATCTAATAAAAGAGAATTACATTCGTTGAACTTCGTTACCAAACGTCTTACGATGTTATTTGTAATTTCGTTCTCTCTATTCTTTTAACATCGCATTGCTGTTCTAACAACTGGTATCAAATGACAAGTAACTCTGGTGCAAAATTCAAAGTGATAAGGTTTGACGAAAAGAGAAACTTCACGTTATGGCAAATGAGGGTTAAGGATGTGTTGGCACAACAAGGTCTTGAAAAGGCGCCATGTGGGGAGAAACCGAGAAACATGATAGAACTCGATTGGACAGAGATGAAGGATAAGGCTGCATGCATGATTTGTCTATGTGTATAAGATGAAGTGATGTATCACATCCTAGACCTAACATCTCCAAATGAGGTTTGGGAGAAATTGAAAAGTTAATTTCTATGTAAAACCCTTAGGAACAAACTGTTTGCGAAGCAACGACGTTATAGGTTTAAGATCCAAGAAAGATTCAATTTGGAACAACATGTCAATACTTTCAACGAAATAATCACCGGTTTGGTGAAGCTTGGATTGAAGGTCCATGACGGAGATAAGACTGTTATTTTGTTGTGTTTGTTACCAAGTTCATTCGATCACCTATTGACAACTCTAACATACGAGAAAAACACTATCAAGCTAGATGATATTACTGTTGAACTTCAGTCTCATTCTCAAAGGAGACAGGATGTAGAGGAAGGATCTTCACGCGAAGCTCTGTATGTAAAAGGAGGTCAAGAATGTGGGAGGAACAAAGGTAAAGTAGGTTATGGGAAGAACAGGTCCAAATGCAAGAATAAAAAAATAAAATAGTGCTAAGGATTGTCCAAACAAGCAGCAGGGTTAATCTAATTTTGAGAATGTGGTTCAAACTGATGACTCTGTCAGTGAAGGAGATATCCTTTGTGTTTCATCTAGCAAATGCCCAGAAGTGTGGATTCTTGACTCTAGTTGTTCTTATTTCATGATGCCACATATGAAGTAGTTTAACACATTTAAGTCAGAAAATTTTGGTTTTGTTTATTTGGGTGGTGATAAAGCATGTGCTATCAATGGAATATGACAAATTAAAATTTCTATGGACGATGGTGGCGTGCAAACTTTGAATGATGTCATGTATATTCCATAGTTGAGAATGAATTTGATCTCTCTGGGTACTCTACAAGAAAATGGTTTCTCACATAGGTCTGATAGAGATAAGGACATTCTAAAGGTCAACAAGGGCGCATTAACAGTGATGCGAAAAAATATGACTGTAGGTAATATCTACAGACTATTGGTTGTTCTATTGTAGGTGATGTTGTGTCAACTCAATTTGATGATGATGTAACGAAACTATGTCACATATGTTTGGGTCATCTTAGTGAGCGTGAAATGACAAAACTTCATAATAGACATTTGCTGAAGGGTGTTAGTAGTTGTAAGATGGATTTGTGCAAGTAATGTATACTTGAAAATAGTGTATGTTCGTTTTAAATCCAAGAAACAAAAAAACAAAAGGAACCAGACTATGTGCATTCTGAAATTGAACATACTTTTAAATTTGAAAATTCAGGTGGAGTAAAAGATTACTCTCTTGTATGTTACTAAGAGCGCCGTCAGATCAAGCCACTTGAAATATATGGGTATGAAGACTTGGCAACTTATGCATTTCTTACTAGTTTTAGAGATCCATCCATGTTTCGGGGGATTATAGCTAGGCAGGAGAAAGATAAGTGAAGAAGACCTATGGTGGAGGAGATTGAGTCCTTAAAGAAAAATCAGACATAGGAGATTATTCAGCTTCCTAAGGGGAAAAGGGTTATTGGTTGCAATTGGGTGTACAAGAGGAAACAAATAGTAATAGAAAAAGAAAGGGAAAAGTTCAAGGTTCGTCTTGTAGTAAAGGGGTATTTACAACAAAAGAGGATTGACAATGATGAGTTTTCTCTCCGATTGTCAAACATGCTTCTATCAAGGCAGCGTCAGCCTTGGTAGCTAGTAGTGACATTCATTTACAACAAATGGAGTTGAAGACAACATTCCTTTGTAGCAATATAGATGAGCAAATTTACATCAAACAACTAGAGGGTTTAAATGATACTAGACTGGTTTGTAAATTGAAGAGGTCTATGTATGGTCTAAAGTAGCCTCCAAGGAAGTGGTACAAGCGATTCAATTCCTACATGCTTTAGATTGATTATAGAATGCCAATATGATTGTTGTGTTTATGTTGAAGCCTTGATAACGAATTTTTTATTTTCTTATTTTTGTATGTTGATAGATTTTTAGGTACTTGAAGGGTATATAACATGTCATTGTATCATGTTTAGTAGTAGACAGGCGATCCTTCAATTGTAGGATATGTTGATTCTGATTATACAAGTGATATGGATGATAGAAGGTCTACAATATAACGTGTCTTTACCGTTTATGAAGGTCCTACAATTGAAGTAGAGTACACGACAATAGTTGGTGAAGGTGGAAACACGAGAATGGAGGTTGAATTGTGTTTGAATAGTTGAATTATTTTTGCTAATTTATTTAAAAATGGTACAAGTTTGGGGACTTATTTAGAATAAAAGTAGTAGCAATCAAGTTAAGTAATTAGAGGCAGAAGTAAAACAAGAATTGCAGAATTAAAGTGACACAAGAATTTATCCTGGTTCAGAAGGATTTAATCAAGTTAAGTGATTAGAGATAAAGTCCTCTCACTCAGTAGAATTTAATCCACTAATTCAAAACTTGAATTACACAGTATCTGACCCTACAAACCAGACTTCTCAAAACAACTTGACACCTATAGACTTTTTGAGGAACATAAACATCTTGACTTTACAATCCAAATGTTTTCAACACAACCAGAAAACCTACAAATTGTTTGAGGAACACGACTGCCATTATCGAGCTGGGTTACAAGAGTTTGGAACAAATTGATTTGCTTCTAACAAGTCGATTGTAACAATGACTTTCACACTATAACACACTTTTATAAAATATTTCTTTTGAGAAAGTATTTCTCAAGACCATAACCTTATGAACTCTAATAACTTAGGAAATTTTGTGTTTGTGAGTTCTCTTGTTTTCTTCTTTAGATTTCAGTTTTATTTATAAAATAGGTTAGGGTTTCTCCTTTGTCTTTGCAAAATCTGAATCATATCTTTGCAAATAATAAATGTATTTTCTTGTGAGTGTTTCTTCTTGTAAACAATTATTGATTATATCTTCTTGTAAATAATTCATATCTTTTTATAGATAAATCTTGATCATATTTTTTTGTAAATAATTCATATATTCTTGTGATAAATCTTGACCAAATCTTCTTGTAAATAATTCATATCTTCTTGCTATAAATCTTGATTAAATCTTCTTGTAAGTAACCCATATTTTCTTTTTGATAAGATCTTGATCACGTCTTCTTCAAATCTTGATCATATCTTATTTTCAACTTGGTCAAAGATTTTCTTCAATTATAAATATGAATTAAAACTTATTTTAGATTGTCTTCAAAAACACGAATCTTCTTTCGCACTCTTGCTTGATTTGAGCTGGAATGAATTCAGGTTGTTCTTGGATCTTCAAAAGATTTTGATTCGACTAAGTTTTCTTTTCATACTTAACTCTTTCAATTTCAGTCGTTGACTTATGATCAGTGGCATTGAATTTCTTGTTGGAGTGAGATGTTGTGTTTCTTGAATAATGATAGTCAAAGGCATAATTCCATATTCTCATGTTGCTTTTGAAGCTTAGAGTTCATGGTAGCTAGCATGATGCAGCTAAAATCCAAGGCATCATCTTGATGCTTCTTATAAGCATCCTTTTTAGCCTTAGAAGTAGAAACAACCGGTGGCTCTGGGACAATGGATCATTCGAAAGTTTGTGCCGAACAACTTATCCTTCTCATGGATTGATCTCAAAATGTTGTTAGATGTGTTGTTTCCTATCGTAATCTAGATTTAGAAAATATGAAGAAAAAAATATGTATCGTGAAATAAAATATATAATTAGGTCTTTAATTAAATACGACTCCCATTATTTTACTCAAACCAAATGACCTTCAACATTTGATTAGGAAAATCTTATTGGAAGGTTTTCTAGCAGGTCAAGATTCATATTCCACTTCATTTTCAACCTTAGCCGATCACCTAAAATTTAGTTATTTAGGTAGGAACACCCTTTCAATTTTATCTTATACAACTCTAAAAAAGTTGGGTGAATTACTCTTATTCCAATCTATCACATGGATAATTTTCAACTCACTTACTTCTAAACCTTTCAATCATATTATACTCAGTTTAGTTAAGATAGACCCGAAATTTAGATATTACACTTCTCCCATCACATCTTATTGTATAAGAAATGTACTTAACTTTAGCAAATCTACATTATTTTACTAGTCTTGATGAATGCTACTTATGAAAAGCATTCCACTTAATATATTGCTTGAAGGATTTTAATTAAACTTATCTCACCATATTGCTAAACTATATAATCTACTATATTCATACATGAAAATTATACATAAATTTATATTGTAAATAAAATGACAGTGGTTATGAGATCTAACACATTTATTCTCACAATACAATGTGAGAATCTAAGCTAAACTTAGGATCGATCTTGCTTCTCCAAGCATGACCTCCAAAGTTGTCCTCCTTTGAATTTGTCTCCTTATCTTCATCATTACATTACGTAAAAGAATACCCCTTTGACATACGAGGGATTGAAATAAGAAGAGAAGGTACAAATACAATTTAAGAGAGAGGCATGACAGGTAGGCCTTATGTAATAATTTAAAATAAAAGCAAACTAGACCATAACCATTAACCATGCAATCACAAATTAATGGCATATAATTAATCAAATAAAATATTTTTATAAGAGGCAAGTCCTTTATTGACCACTTGACCACTAGACTTGATCCACTTGATCCGAGTCCTTTTTTGGTCCACCACTAGACTTGACCCAGTTGATCCAAGTCCTTTTTGCTCCCCCATCAAGCCAAACCAGGCTCTGATACCACTTGTTGGGGAGTCCGGGGGAGCCCGAAATTCAGAATGGGCTAAACAAGGATTCATAAGAGACGTAGACACCACATCTCAATCCAAAACCTTAAGCCATTAGGTTTATGGGTCATTCTCCTTATATATCCAATATAGCCTCCATTCCTGGTCAATGTGGGACTAACCACTCATAATTGAATTCCAACAATCTCCCCCTCAATTATGAGTCCCACCACTAGACTTGATCCACTTGATCCAAGTCCTTAATTGACCACTTGACCACTAGACTTGATCCACTTGACCCGAGTCCTTTTTTGGTCCACCACTAGACTTGATTTACCACTTGTTGGGGAGTTCTGGAGAGCCCAACATTCAGAATGGGCTAAACAAGGATTCATAAGAGACTTAGACACCACATCTCAACCCAAAACCTTAAGGCATTAGGTTTATGGGTCATTCTCCTTATATATCCAATATAGCCTCCATTCCTGGTCAATGTGGGACTAACCACTCATAATTAAATTCTAACAATCCCCCTCAATTATGAGTCCCACCACTAGACTTGATCCAATTGATCCAAGTCCTTTATTGACCACTAGACTTGATCCACTTGATCCGAGTTCTTTTTGGTCCACCACTAGACTTGATCTACTTGATCCAAGTCCGACTTGATCCAAGTCATTTTTTGCTCCCCGATCAAGCCAAACCAGGCTCTGATACCACTTGTTGGGGAGTCCGGGGGAACCCAACATTCGGAATGAGCTAAACAAGGATTCATAAGAGACTTTAGACACCACATCTCAACCCAAAACCTTAAGGCATTAGGTTTATGGGTCATTCTCCTTATATATCCTTTATAGCCTCCATTCCTGGTCAATGTGGGACTAACCACTCATAATTGAATTCCAACAAAATATATATATATTCATATGCATAACAAAACATATTTCATAAATCACCATTTAACACAGAAAACACATGTTTATTTCTACGATTCACAATCATAAACATTAAATCACAATAAATTAAATCAAGGTTTCATAAGTAGCTTTGATACCACTGAAGGAAAATCGCTAGAAAAATAAATAAACACAACGGATATCATAAAATTTTCCTCCACGGATCCTTACGAATGGTCATGAATCAAGGTTTATTAGATTACCTCTTGTAGCATGATAAAATTTTGATGATGAATGATGATCACAAACGTTTCTCTATCGACAATGTCTCTACATAGTCCACACGAACATAACTCGAATGAGGACAACCTCAATTTCGGTGCAAGCTAAAGGCAATGACTAGGTTTTCTTTTTTGATTGTTTTAAAAAAGTATTATGTATAAGGTTCTATTTATAGACCCTTATATTGACCTAGCACATCGAAGCTAGCTACTTATTTACACTTTTAACTCCTCTTAATTTATTCTTGTGTGTGTGACCTTGTAGTTTCTTGTAACGTTGGTAATAATATTAAATCATTTATCAAATATTATAAACTACAAACGATATTTAGAAACACATCATGACTACCCAAGTGACAAAAATGTCATGTGGTTTGACGTAACCTTTTCTTGATAATGATATTGTATATAATCTACCTTTTTCCCTCATAGAATGTGTCATCCTTGTATAGTTCGATGTCAAATTCCTTGATACCCGAGTAAACTTTACAACAATCAATATCTTATATTGAATTATCTCAACATGGTTATGCATTTAATAGTCATAATGTATCAAGGGGCTCATAGATATTACTCCCATTATGTGGGAGGAGAAAATCTCATCTAGGTCACTCATGTCTCTCGACATGACTTGTTGAATGTCCAGTTAATTGACTTTATATTGTTCTGTTATAAACAATGTTTGACGACAATAAAACAATCAACTCCTTATCTAGATATTATAGTCGTTTCAAGTCTAAGAGTGGCATACACCTATATCACTATGAGAATAATTTATGCCACTTAATAACACAATATGTAGTATTATTCTCATGGCAAGTTAATCCAATATACGTTCATCCTAATGTATACTTATGTTGTAACTTGATATCTCATATCCATAACATGTTAGATAGGATTATCAGTTGACACACATGGTAATCTCAATTGTATTATTATTGCTCTCTATAATAATACTCGACTATAAATGTTTGAGAGTGAAGTTCTATAACATCTCACAATTGAGTCATCCACTCGATGTCTTATCAAAACGAATTTCACTCAAGGAATTTTTACAAACATAATAATTAAAATGCCTTATATTATAAATAAATAAAACGATGCAAGTTTTGAATTCAAAAGTAAAACATTGGCCTCTAGGACTTACACCAACACATTTAACAACTCTATTTCACTAAAAGCGCAATTAAAGACCACTTATGACAATGCTTTTAATGTTTTAAAAAAGCATCGTTAAATGCGTTAAAAAAAAGTTGTTAAAGTCTTTTTTTTGTTGGTGTACTTTTATTCCAATGCTCCAAGAAAAAGGTTTATATATGATCAATAAGAAAAAAGAAAGAATTATTGATCAGAGAAAAGAGTAATTCAAAATTGAGGTTCAAGATACTTTTGGAAATGACTGAGTGTTCTAATTGTGCCTTTACTGAGTTTAAAGGTCAATGGATAGGTCAATTATATATGATAGCGTTAAGATCCAAGATATTAGGTTTAGTCGAAGTAATTAAGCTAAATAATAGTGGAAAATATTGTGTATTGTTACACAAAAATTGAGATAGATTTGGATCCTTTTTAAATAAACGTGTTTGTTCAGTTTAATGATAATCAATTATACTGATGAACTAACCGATGCATTTGATAGAAATTGATCATAATTGATTAGATATTAAAAGGTTTAATTGCAATTTTAGTCTCTCGATTTTTACTGATTCACAAAATTGGTCCTTCTATTTTAAAAGTCGACAGTTTTTGTCCCTCTCTCTGATTTTTTAGCTAAAAAATGATGACGTGAGATGTTTTAAATAATGTAATATATGATTGGATGATGTAGAATGATTAATACCTATGAAATTGGAATAAAACGTCGTAAAAACTTAGATTTCAACTTCGAATTTTCTCTCTCCATATTTTTAATTTAATTAATGACATATGAATAATTAATGTATCTAGATGATTCTATATTATAGAATTGTATGTCACGTCATTAAAAATATGTCAAACCGTTGTTTTTTAGTTCAAAACTATGAGAAATGGACCAAAATTATCGATATTGAAAATAGGGGGACCAATTTTATAAAATAGTAATAATAAAGGGATCAAAACTGCAATGAGGCCACGTTAAAATCTAATCAGTTAGCACACAAAAATGGTTGTCCCAGAATGACTGAACTAGGACACTTGGCTTAGGCTTATCCATTTTCTTAGTACTAAGGTACTCTACAATGAATATTTGGTGGTACAAATTACATGAAGGTTTAACATAAAGTTTTATTTGTTGAATAAAATTTGGTATATATATGGGTGATGATTCGTTGACTCTAAGAGTAACTCTGTGATAAACTACTTTGTTTAATAACTCAATATAAACGATGAATATAACCGACAAATCAAAAGTTTTTATTGAGTAGATGAACTCCATAATTTTTTATAAAATTTTAAAACTATTTGATTATTCATTAAATAATTTCAAGTGAAGGTATAATATGTTTTTAAAAAATATAAGTATATATTGATGGTTAGATTGCATAGCTATGAATTTCATATTTATATAAAATTTTGTTTGCTTGATCATTAATATATTATATCAATAATCAACCGATGAATTAGTGAAATTTATCATTTATATTTAGTTATTAAGCGGAGTAACTCATAACAAAATTATTCTTAGAGTTAACTATTCCAAACCTATATATTTATGAAGCATATCAAATGAGAGGAGTTTTCTAATGAGTACATAATCATACATGGATGGTCAAGATTTTTTAAAAAAAAAGTCATGTGACTTTTTTAAGTGATCATGTGTCACTTGAATAATTCTTGACCATCCATGTATGGTTGTATGATCAAGATCTAACTCTCTCACCCTCTTATTGTAAAACTCTTTTCATTTGATATCTTATATATATATATATATATATATATATATATATATATATATTGTGATGGTAATGCAAAAAGTCAATCAAGTCTTAATGTGTCTATTTATATTGTTTCATTGGGATAGTACAATCTTTAAATTATGTTTGTTTATGTATTAGAGTAATTGAAACACATATTATGATGCGAAAACACCAATAAGATCATCTTGCAGCTATATTATGATGCGAAAATAGTTAAAAAGTTATATGAATTTGTATTGAACAGTCAATAGATTCTTTAATCAAATAACTTTTGCATGATTAATTCTCTAAAAAAATAGACAATTTGTGGGAATATAGCTCTCAAATTGTGAGAATGTAGCTCTCATATCTGTAAAATGTACATAAATGATATTTATGAATAAATACACCGATGAATGAACCATTTATATATTTTACGATCCTAATTGATGCAATAACTAAATAAACACAAGTATTTATTGTCAATTCCCAAC
Source organism: Cicer arietinum (assembly GCF_000331145.2). NCBI lineage: Eukaryota > Viridiplantae > Streptophyta > Magnoliopsida > Fabales > Fabaceae > Cicer > Cicer arietinum. The sequence goes on along the minus strand of NC_021161.2, from coordinate 16,786,329 downwards.
CAAAAATTTGTTAGATTATTTGTTCAATTAATTTGACGGAGAAATATTTTTAAATTATCCAAAAAGTTTTCTATAGATGTAGATCAGCTGAGTTGTCGACCCAAGTCCTGAAATTAGTTCCTGATGTCCATCAAAAGAGTAGAAATATTCAAGTTACCAATAATGTGGAAGTCTAGTTTTAACATCATGTACCTCCTTTCCACAAAGCATGAAAAAAAATCTAGTTGCTTTTATTATATGGGGTTAGGCTCATCATAATCTGCTTCTTGTTTAGTTTCTTGAGTAATCGACCACCCAATATTGTGCAATGTTTTCTGGTTTTTGTAGTATTGAACGGACACAATTTTGATACAAGAAAATGATAACTTTGATGCAGATGACTGGGGCCCTCCATTATGATCTTAAAACTTTCTAGAGGTTCTTATGAATTAATATTTTCTTATGTATGATATACTCAACTAAACTGACCCCCATCCATTAGTAATTACATTGCAAGTTGGAATGCTAGAGAGAAATGGGTGTTGGAATTAACTTAATAATTAATCATACAAAGTTTTCTATATATTATATATTAAATAGCGAAAAATTAATACTCAAATATAAACATACTATAAACATAAAGAACAATCATAAAATTTTGTAACATTTTAAGAATTATAATACGTTGATTTATCAAAGATATTAAAAATAATTAAATTTAATATTGCTAATAATATATTCATTTGTTGTTCTTTATTAATCTGAACTCCTTATGTCTTAGTCACTCTTCAGATAAGAAAAAAAATAAAATATGTAATGTGTCTAATATATTAGAGATCGTATCAATTTAAATATTAGGATTCTCATTATTCTAAAATCATCCCATCAATCAATGACGTTAACTCATATTTGAGCATAAATCAATTATGTAACTAATTATCCTATTAAAAATTTAATTAATTAGCCTTATTAAATAATTTGATCACCAATTAAAACCTTTTAATTGATAAATAGTTAATAAACTAGTATTAAGATATTTGTCTATATATTGAAATATAATAAAATGAGAAAATATTCCAACGAAAAGCTTGATTCCATTTCATGATTTTTTTATTGGTTCCCCCTAATCGTGGTATTGCATTAATTCCCCCAAATGGTGAGGTGGGGTCTAATTGGTGTTTGTCTAGGCTGGTTGGGTTGGAAGCAATTCACACCCTTTCATACCACATTGCTAGCGCTTTAAGTACCCACCTTTCAACAATTTTTCTAAACAAACCAAGTCAGAACCAAGTTGAAAGCTTTAAGCTTAGGATCAAGAACGAGGGGAGAAACGAAATTTAAGAAAACAATTAATCTTCATGGGAGGATCAAAATCAAAGAGAACTACTAGGCTATCATCAAACATAGGACTTGGAGGAGTCCTTAGAGAGCAAAGAGCAAGGCTATACATAATTAGAAGATGTGTGGTCATGCTCCTATGTTGGCATGAGTAGTGTTTTTAGTAATTTAGAATAGTGTGTGTGAGGACTTGAAGTCCAATTCAGCTTGCTTCAATTTACTCGGCAAATGCAGCATATATGGGTTCTTTCTTGGAATAGCTTGCATCAAAATTATAGTTAATTATATCAAGAGTTCATACTTATGTCCAAAAGCCACTTTAATCTATGAGCTTTTCATTGATGATTAGCTAAGATTGAATGGTCATTTTGTTGGTGGATCTCATCCAAATTCCTTGTATCTTATATTTTCTTCCACTCACCCTCCTATTTGTTTGTGGTATACCATGCATAGGAACCATTTGGAAAAGATGCTCATTAGTAATATGTATATGTATGTATTTGTGTTTTTTCGATTGATTGTCTACTGACTCTTAACGATGATTTTTTTTCTTCATGCGATTACGTCAAAAAAAAAAAAAAAAGAAACAAGTACCTTTGTTGTAGGTTATTTGACTCCTCCAAAAAGTATTAAGTACAGTATTGTGTTCTTTAGAGGAATACATAACTAAGAAAAACATAAGCAATGAAAGTTCGAAAGATAAAGATGAATATGCGAGTAAATAATGTGTTTGATTGATTGTGTGTGTGTGTGTGAAATGAATTATACAAGCACTATTTATAGGCAAAATGACATAACATGTAATCCTATTGGCCATGAGCATGACCTTCAAATACTCAGCTTTGACTATCGTTGTTCGACAAAACTCTCAGGTAGTGTGTCAAAACATGATTGTTGTCATGTGTATGTGGTACCCCATATGTTTAGCATCCATTTTCCCTCATTTTGCGCCATTTTCTAGCAATAAAATGACACGTTTTTTTCCTACTTCATAGTCGTGTTTGTCATCTTGATCTTTAAACAAAGAAATGAACTTTAAAGGTCGAAGTATTTGTTCCACGTGACTTTAACTATTCATACAACCCCAGTCAAACTCTTTAGGAACTAAGGAAGAATCGACTAATGTCACAACCCAAAAACTAAACGATGTGACCAACACATAAGGTATACTCCTAACCTAACAAGCCTATCAACTAACTTAACAATTAAGCAACTAAATCGTTCTCAATAACCATTATATATATATGTATATATATAGATATATAATTTCTCAAAATTTCGACAAAGTATCCTCTGTAACTTCAACGTTTCCAAATTTGTAAAATTTCTATTTAAACTCTCAATTTAGTCATAATCTAAAGAGTATAATCTAAATATTCAGTACATCTCCCAAAAGACTTTCTAGACTCAAAATAGCTGTAAATTACATCATGACTCAATAAACTTTACAAAAAAAAAAAAGGTCCTCGATCAAAGAGGCGTACCAAAACAAATATGATCAAAACTTGAATCTACTAACAGCTTGCTACTCAGCTGCATGTGAATCTGAAGAAAAAAAAACAACATGAAGGGGTAGGTCACAAAGACTTAGTGAGAAAACAACAATCACCATCAACTAGAAGGGAAACACAAAAAAAGGCACGAATAATTGTTTTGTAATCTTGTGGGAATTATCTTAAACAATGTTATCTCAAATATAGATAATTCTCAAGTAAAGTATACACATATAAAATCAATAAACTTATAATTTAACCATTCAGATAGAAATATTAAAAATTCAATTAATAGCGAAGTGAAATCCAAATGAATAACCTTAAAATCATCATAGACAATCAAACAAGTAAAAATACAAATTCTTGAGAACCAAGAGGCAGCTTCATCTCACTGATATCCTTTTCCTCCTAAGGGTGGCATTTCCCTTAAGGGTGGCTCCATCTAACGAATAGCCCTCTCCTCTCAATCCCGCAACACATCATCACACATCAATTAGGGATCTTACATCTCTTTCATAGTCCTTTCCTCCTACGGAAGACATTCCTCATACGGGCAGCTCCATCTAACGGGAAACTCTCCATAATCAAAAGGAGGTAACTAGGTTCCCCTAATGCTGTTAACGATTTCACAATTATAACAATGATTTTCACAACATATATTTAAAATCCATAAATAAATCAAACTACAAACATATCACATAACAAAGACCATGAAAATAATTAAGGATGAAATCGAGAAAAAAAATCAAAGGTTGTGTTCCCCAATTTTTCAATAAATACTTTAGTATAGAAAACAAGTAAAATAATAATTATAGCATTATAAAAATATATGACGATGACCATCGTCAACTCACAACTATAGAGAATCGACTACGTTTGTTCTCCAACAACTCCCAGAGTAGTCGACAGGACCTCAGCTGACAAATCTGAGTATCAAAAATATTTTCAAGGCTTTAGAAAAGTTATTCTAAGTTTAGCTAACTCTAGGAAATCATAAAAATCATTTAAATCTACTTTAAGCACAAAATAAGATTTATAAACAAAACTACATTTTTCTAGAGATTCTTACTAGCTTTAGAGTTGTGTATTTACCTAAAAGATTCTTAATAAACAACTTTCAAGAAATGGGTACCCTTATCCTTCCTTTACTCACTAATCCTAACCCCTAAAAATCATAACCAATATTATTTGTAGGAGTATTAGAAATTATGCTCTTGGGGATGTTAAATTCCTTTTAAGGGATGAGGGTTTAAGTATTGTGGAGTGAGAAGAAGCAATGAGAAGAAAAGAAAAAAATATATAATAAAATGGGGGAGAGGGGGTTTTGCCGAGAGAGAGAAGAATGGGGGAGTGAGATAGAAAGAGAGTGAGAGTATGTGGTTGGTTTGTTTTATTTATTATTTATTATAACTATTATTATTAATTAATTATTTTATTAATATTATTTTAGAAACGGGGCATTTCAATCTCCTCCTTATAAAAATTCGTCATCGATTTTATTTGACTTTTTATTCTTCTAATACTGACCTTGAGTTTCAACATAAGTGTAGGTAATTTGCATGAATGGCTTCTTCGGGTTCCCAAGTAGTTTCTTCATCGAATGGACCACACCAAAGAACTTTTACTGAAATGATATCTTTTGAGCGCAAAAGTCTCACTTGGTGATCTAATATAGCTACCAGATGCTCAACGTAGGATAGACTCTCATCTAACTGCACATTTTCATGATTAATCACATGAGAATGGTCATGAAGATACTTCTGAAGCATCGAAATATGAAAGACAGGATGAACTTCTGAGAGATCTAGTGGAAGTGTCAAGCAATACACTACCGATCCGATCCTTTCTAAAATTTCAAATGGTCCAATGAATCTTGGACTTAGTTTCCCCTTTTTACCAAACCGCAAAACCCCTTTCATTGGTGAAACTCGTAGGAATACATGTCCTCCCACTGAAAACTCTAAGAGACAACGCCTCTTATCTGAATAAGATTTTTGTCTATTTTGAGTTGTCACTAAGCGATCTCGAATCAGTTTAACTTTTTCAATGGCATATTGAATCAACTCTGGACCGACTAGTTTAGCTTCTCCAACTTCAAACCATCCTATTGAAGACCTACACCATCTTCCGTCCAAGGCCTCAAATGGAGCCATCAAAATACTAGATTGATAACTATTATTGTATGCAAATTCCATCAAGGGAAAACGTTGATCCCAACTACCTCAAATATCCAGAACACAAGCACGAAACATATCTTCTAATATTTGAATAGTCCTTTCAGTTTGAACAGTAATTTGAGTCCCACATTTAGAAATAATAAACACCGGTACACCATGTAAAGAGACAATTTCGTCAAAATAAAGTTTAGCATACTGGCATGCAGTATAAGTAGTCTTCACAGGCAAAGAGCGTGCAGATTTTGTCATTCGATCTATAATCACCCATACTAAGTCATAACCCTTTTGGATTCGTGGTAATCCTCTAACAAAATCCATAACAATGCTTTCCCACTTCCACTCAGGTATTTCAACAGGTTGAAGTAACCTCACAGGCTTTTGGTGCTCAGCGTTTACTAGTTGACACATTAAGCACTTAGAGACAAAATCTGCTACGTCTCTCTTCATCCCTTCCCACCAATACAACTCTCTCAAGTCTTGATACATCTTATTAGAACATAGGTGAATAGTATAAGAAGAATGGTGAGCATCCTCTAAAATTTTCCTTCTCAAGCCACCAACATTTGGAACACACAATCGAGACTTCAACCTCAGCACACCATCATAATCAATTGAAAAGTCTGAAATTTTACAATTCTGAACATTATTTACCATATTCAACAAGTATGAGTCTTGACTTTGAGCTTCCTTGATATCATCAACTATGGTTGGACGAATTTGTATGTGGGCTAAAAATAACCTCGAATGACCAAGTTCAAATTGAATTCCACATTCAACAACTTCTTGAAATTCTTACATTGTTGGCCTATTTACTTATGCTATATGAGTGAGACTGCCCATGGATTTCCTACTCAAAGCATTTGCAACAAAATTTTCCTTCCCTGGGTGGTATAAGATTGTGCAAACATAATCTTTCAAGAGTTTCATCCACCTTCTTTGTCTTAAATTTAAATCTCGTTGTTGAAAGATATACTTAAGACTTTTATGATCAGTATAAATCTCGCAAGTTTCACAATATAGATAGTGTCTCCAAATCTTAAGGGCAAAAATCATTGCAACCATTTCCAAATCATGTGTGAGATAGTTTACCTTATACCTCTTGATTTGTCTAGATGCATAGGCAATAATCTTACCTTGTTGCATAAGTACACAACTGAGACCAACTCTAGAAGCATCATAATAAACTGCATAACTTTCACCACCTAGGGGTAATGCCAAAATAGGTGCTGACATCAAGTACTCCTTTAATTTTTGAAAACATTCCTCACATGCATCAGTCCATTGGAACTCACCTTTCTTCTAGGTCAACCTAGTCAACGAAGATGAGATTTTAGAGAAATCCTTCACAAAACGTCGGTAATAGTTAGCTAAACCAAGAAAACTTTGAATCTCCTTTATTGTGGTAGGTCTGGGCCAATTCTGCATTGCTTCCACTGTACTTAGATCAACACTTATTCTCTTCTTAGACACAACATGACCTAAAAACGCCACACTATACAACCCAAGTTGACATTTAGAGAGTTTGGCATATAATTGCTTATCTCTTAGGATTTGCAAAACCAATCTCAATTATCGCTTGTGTTCTTATTTACTCTTGGAACAAACAAGGATATCATCAATGAACACAATCATGAATTGATCCAAGAAAGCTGTCGGGGCATTAGTAAGCCCAAAGGACATAACCAGAAATTTATAATGTCCATAACGTATGCGGAAAGCTGTCTTCGTTATATCATCCCTCTTAATCTTCAAATGGTGATACCTCGTATTAAGACAAACTCTCAATTTAAGTTTTGATGAAAATAAACAAAAGTTAATTAAGAATGTTAATTATGATTCTAAATCTTATGTTAATTTAACTTGTGCTTTTGAATGGATTAGTTCAAAGATAGGACTCAAGCAAAGCAAAGAAATCAACAATAAAAAAAAAAAAAAAAACTAAACAGATAAGAAAGGAGAACATTTTGGACAAAATCTGTAAAAACGAAGAATGATCTCCAGAACCAAGACTGATCATCACAGCCCAAAGATCAATCAATCTCCACTAGTTAAAAGAGATTTTAGCCTTTGGATTTTACATCTATATTATCAGCACTTGGCAAGGAACAAATTGAGATGATCAGATTCAAAGAAACTACTCGAATTATTAAGAGAGAATATCACAAATTAGCAAGACCAAATAGATCTGAACCTTCTCCAGCTTAAACTGACAAGAAAGATAAATGATCTTGAAATGTACAAGACGTCTAGATTAATTAGGAAGACATCCAGAATAATCAAGACTGAACCTCCAGATTGATTATCAACCTTTAGGATGTTCAAGACTAAGCCTCCAAATTGATCATTAATCTCCATAATTTTCATTAACCAAGCTATTTTGACAGAACCCAAAATTTAGATCAAATCAAAGACATTAAAAAGCATATCTGAAGTACAAAGGATCATCAAACTCAATGGAAATCTGATAAAAAATCAAAGAACTCAACCCAATCAATAGAGTTCAAAAAGTGTTCAAAGGCTGGAATATTTTTATTCATATAAATTAGTTTTTGTCAAAACTGACAGAGCACTACCAACAACTTTTTTGACCATTATTAAATGCTCTTAAACGCCTATAAAAGGAAGGCACATGCTCAGGGAAAATGCACAAATTCAAGTGCTAACAAGTCTAAAAATCATTCACATTCACATACTTGAAACTATCTCATTACTCAAAGAAGAATCAGTTTGATCACTTTTCATTACTCTGTTATTATTGTAATGAATTCTTTGTAAAGAATCGAATCTCAAAATAGAGTTGAGACATCTCAGATTCTATCAAAACTATCTCATCATAATTGTAAAACTCGAACTATAAGAGTTTAATATAGTTTTGGTAGATGGTAAGAAATCCTATCAATCTGAATTGATTAAATCTCTTTCTGGGTGGAAAAGATTGAAGTTTGTAATAGATCAAGATTGATCTCAGCTAGGTGCTGTAAAACCAATAAGATTCTTTGTTTTAAGCACTTATTGGAAAATCTCACAATTGTGAGGACTGGACGTAGCTCGAGTTGGATGAACCAGGATACATCCGTGTGTAGTACTCTTTCTCTTATCTCCTTATTTATCAAGTCGGATTAATCATTTAAGTTAAAAACGTAAAACTAAATTTCTAATTTTAAGCTAACCAATAACGTTCTTTGTTTTCTGGTAAAAACCAATAACATTCTCTGTTTTTTGTTTTCTGAACCAAGATCATTCTTGAGTTGAATTTTTAAGTATTTTCAGGAAATTTTTAAATAGGGAGATTTACCATTCAAACCCCCATTCCTTGTAAATCGACTTCTCTACTTCACCCTAATCGTAAATCGATCTTAGAAAAACATTGAGCTCCATGAAGTTGATCAAACAACTCATTAATACTTGGCAAATGGTGTTTATTCTTTACAATTACTTGCTTATAGTCTACACACAACCACATGGATCCATCTTTCTTCTTTACAAATAATATTAGTGCTCCCCAAAGAGAAGAACTTGGGCGAATAAAACCTTTATCAAGAAGATTTTGAAGTTGCTCCTTTAACTCCTTAAGCTCTATTGGGGATATACGATAAGGAGGTATGGATATAGTATGAGTGTTATGAACGAAGTCTATAGAGAACTCAATATCCCAATCAGGTGGCAACCCAGGAAGTTCTTCCGAAAATCATTTGGAAATTCACATGCTATTGGAATTTTTTCCAATTTCTCCTCAGCCACTTGTGTATCTCTCACCAAGGCTAAGTACGCTTGACAACCTTTTCTCATTAACTTGTTAGCTCTCAAGGCTGAGATATGGTTATGTGGGACCCAACAATGTTCTCCTTGAAACGAGAAGATTGATTGCCTCAGTATCTCAAATTTCACCACTTTTTTATGACAATCCAAAGTGGCTGATGAAAAGCCAACAAATCCATACCCAAAATCACATCAAAATCTATCAAGTCAATAACTACTAAATCTACTGGCAACACCTTGCCCTTAATAGTTATATCACAAGAACGATACACCGACTTGCAAGCAAATTTCCTCAAACATGTGTAGCTACAACTAAAGTCTCTTCTAAAGAAGATGAACGTTTACGAAGTCAAGTAGCAAGCCACAAGGATACAAAAGATGGACTAGCTCCAGGATTAAATAAAACATGAGCATCTCTCGAACAAATAGAAAATATACTTGTAACTACTGCATTGGATGTATGAGCATCCTAACGAGTCAAAGAAATCACTCGAGCCTGACCTCTTCTTGCTGGTATCTAACCTCGACCACCAAATCCCCTACCTCCCTGTTGAGATGTTCCTAAACTCTGACATAAGAATTTCCATTTTGTCGCACAGATGCAGAATGAGCCTGAGAAGATGCCAAAGTTGCTGGTACTGATGAATAACTAAAGGGTGGATGTGTCATGTCTACAGGACAATTCCTCTTGATGTGACCTACTTGGCCATATTAATAACACGCTTTACCATTAGCATCTCTAGAAATATTTCCAAAGTGAAACCTACCACAAATAGAACATCGTGTAGCTGAAACACCAGAATGTCTCTAAGGAAATGTGGATTGTGATGCTGCTTCCGAATCTGATCTACGACTCTACACTTTCCCAGAAAACTACCCGCTATGACCACCTCTTTGAGACATGAGTCTTTGTTGACCTTGATAACCAAACATAGATCCACCATCGCGAGTTGGATAGTTATTGTAAGATCCTTCAACCCTTTGTTTCTTTTGTGAATCTTGTCTATTACCTCATTTTTGCTTCTGTTGTTGCTCAATCTGAAGTGCCAAACTCAAAACCTCGGCAAAAGTAGAACAATTCGACCCAACTACATATATAAATAAGTAATCCCTTAATCCTCTGATGAACCTTTTGACACGCATTTCCTCAGTGATATGGTAAGGAGCGTGTCTAGAGAGCTTTGTAAAACGATCACTATACTCTAAAACTGCCATACCCTCTGTTTGCTCCAATCGCTCAAACTCATGAGCTAATCCATCTCTAACACTCTCTGGAAGAAAATTAACCATGAACAATAGAGAGAACTCTCTCCATGCTAACAGAGGTGACCCCACTTGTCTACCATGTGACACTATATCAAACCAATCTCGGGTCACACCTATTAGCTAAAAGGATGTCAATTTCACTGCTCTTACCTCGGAACAACCCAATTCTCTCCAAAGCCGCTCTAGACTATCAATGAATTGTTATGGATCCTAAGTCGCCCAAGACCCAAAAAAAGTAGGGGGTTTAAGCTTCATGAAGTCTGGTAAAGTAACCTCAATACCCCTCGTTGCAGTAGTCTTCTGATGCTCAACTTGTCTAACCTCTTATTGACCATTGGGATTTTCATGTCTTTGATCATCCTCATATTGTTTTCCAACGATAACCCCAACATGTTGTTGCACAACCTGTTGTAATCTATGCAAACCAGCGGCAAACTCTTCCATGGTTGGATTTTCGCGCCTTTTCCTAGGCACCTCAAAAGCAACATCAAACGATACCCTATGTAAACTCATTTAACGAACATGGTTCGTGAACTCAGTTCACATACGTTTTTAAGTTTGAAAATGGGTTCACGTACGTGAATTGAGTTCACGTAAGTGTTTGACATTGAGTTCACATACGTGAATTGAATTCACGTAGGCTTGTTGTTTTGATTTTTATTATGACTTTTGTTTAGCAAATATGGGGAACATTATGTTTACTGATAGAGAGGGTTGTGTTATACTTAATTAGGGTATTTCTAATATGGAGGGTCGTCGTGTTAGGCCAATTGTTTCTGCACGAGCACAACGACGACGACTATAGCAGCAACAAGAAGAATCCCAACCCAAAGCCCAACCTGAAGCCCAACCAGATAACATAGATGAAGCTCCACTTGATGATGGATATCTTGGTGGTGCGGTTGATATTTTTTTTCTTAGGACATTCGAAGATCATGTGGCAACTCGACTCTGAGACAGCGTGGTAACTTTCTCAATCAAATAAAGTTAATTTATATTTTTTCACTTAATTAATTTCAGGACCGCGGGGAATTGAGGGTGTTTAGCAATGGTAAAAAATTAAAAGAAATTGTTATTGAACACGAAGAGGTTAAGCAATTGGTTAAAAGCTCGGGAATGTATTCTTTGCTAAAATGCAGCTACGAAATGATCGACAAAAGGATCATTTCTGCATTCGTAGAGAGGTGGCATCGTGATACCAATAACTTTTATCTCCTAATTAGGGAGATGACAATTACTTTGGACAATGTGTCATCTCTGATGCATGTTCCCATCATTGGTGCATTCTTCAGTGTTAATGTATTTAATAAGGATGATGGTGCAGATATATTGGCAGAGCTTCTTGGAGTTAGTCACACTATTGTTTATGCTGAATTTAATGTCACACGGACTGCCACAGTTTGCTATAGATGGTTACTTGAGGTATACCATAATCACTGTCGTGACCAGCATTGACAGATGACTGCGAGGGCATTTCTTTTGTTTTTGATCGGTTGCACACTGTTCAACGATAAGAGTGTCTACACAGTTAGTGTTGCCTATCTTGGCGGCTTCTAAGACCTCAATTCTTGCGGGGGATATGCATCGGGTGCAGCTGCTTTTGCTTACCTATATGACAATCTTCGAGAAGGCAGCATGCATTAGACCAGAACTGTTTTAGGCTATCTGACACTTTTACATGTAAAATGTATGGTTGTTTATTGTGTTTATAATTTCTATTATTAATGATTCTAAACTAATGATATGTTATTATATATGTGCAGGTGTGGGTCTATGAGGAGTTTCCTACATTATGTAGAGATTGTTGTAGACTTTCTTCTAGTTATGTTGAAGACTACCCTAGAGCACTTAGATGGAAGCCTAAAAGGGATAAGGGTCTGGTTCTTCCATTTAGGAAAGCTCTTGGCGAGGTTGGCATTGATGACGTATGTTGGATACCATATGAGGAACATCGAGTGAAGCGACCTTTTGAAGAGGTTTCTTTATTTCGAGGGTGGATACGATGTGGTCTGAAGATGTATGCTCATCTTCCAAACAGGGTATTGCGTCAATACGATCATGTCCAAACTTTTCATGGCTCACCGTTAGGTAGTGGGTTAGACGACCACACCAGATGAAATGGATATTTTGTTTACACAATATGTTGTGTATGTAGTGGATGTTGGTGCAGTTGTACATGGACATATAATCTGCTCGATCCATCATCATAAAAAGTTAATTTAATCCACCAAACATGAATAGCGTCTAACGGAATGGAACGGGAGGTCATACTATACCTGGTTATTTCACATGCACAAGGTAGATCATGTGTTCTCCTAACTGTGCAACGACATTCAGACTTATCTATAACTACATACTTCACATGATCAAACTATGTCGCAATCTGATCTATTGCATTTTTGGACACAACACCATGCAAGTTGGCGTACAATCTGTTACTATGTCGATGAACCTTTTGAGTTATGCTCTTTTCAAACGATGTTATTATCTCACTGTGTTGTAATACAATCATGTTATTGATGGTTTCCCAAACACTGCATATATCACCAATGTTGTCTTGTTATAGTGTTCTCAAAGTGCATAACTATATTTGCCCACGCCTCAACAAATCTTTCCTTGTTAGAAATTAACCACTGGTCATGTACATAATCATTAAAGATAGAAGAGCTACTACAAACTTATTATTTGCCCTTGCTTCTTTTTTGGAAAAGTAGTCATCATGCATTTCTGTTTGACATTTTTGCATACATGAAACAAGTATAATAAATTGATTGCTTTTGGAAAAACATATTGAATTGTGCTTATCAAAGCAAGGTCTCTATCAATAGCGATTGCTTCAACTTCACCACATGTAATATGTTATTGCAACATTTGTAGTGCCCACATAAAATTATCAGCACGCTCAATCTGTAGATAAGCAAATCCCACACAAAATGTCATTTCAGTAGATGTAACAGTAATAATTTCAAGTAATGGTATTCGATACCTTCATGTCTTGTATGTACTATCCATAATCAATATTATGTGAAAATTATTTACAAGAGTGATAGCGTATGGATGAGCTCAAAATATGTCCCTCAACTTATCTGAACCTTCTACCTTCCTATATCGATAGATATATTTGTCGCGTTCTATCAATGTCAAAAGATGTTGTGTTTATGTTCTATTACCTCTAAGTGATGAACAATATGCTTGACATGCATTGTAAACTTATTTTATTGTCGTCAAACTTTTAACATTATGATCCTTTAGTTTCATCAATATGTTTCTTGGTTTGATCATGTTCTTCGTCATATCACCAAGTACAACTTTCTCTTCTTGAGACGGCCGGCCTAAGAAAGCATGATCAGTCAGTTTTTTTGGCCAATTCATGGTTATGGACACCACATATTACATGCAGATACCATCCCTCACCAACATTTGATGGTGTACCTCTCAATCTAAACGGGCATTCACATTTTCTACTCCAAGTACTCCTCCTAGGTTTATAATTATTCCAAGGTCTATATTTACCGCTTCTTTCACAACCAATAATTAATATTGTCTTTGTTCTTGGTCGTGTTGTCGCGTTTTCGGATCTAAAAATGACAACGACAATTCTATTTTCCCTTCCAACATTTCTAGCCCATTTCAATAAATCATCTCGTGTATCAAACATCATGTCGATGCTAAACACATCAGTCAAATCAACCATAACAGGTTCACCTTCGTTGTTCATAATGTCATTCATTGCATCAAAATCATCATACATTTCGTCGAAATCAAGCTCCAAACCATCATCCATATCCTCAAAATCAGGTTTTAAACCTTCATACATTTCATCACTATTGTCTTCCCCTTGGTCCATTTATCTGCATCCAGAAAGGAACAAAAAAAACTAAGGATTTTGCTTAATATATACGTGAACTCAATTTCATGTAAGTTAACGTGAATTGAGTTCACGTACGTTTATGTAAACTGAATTCTAGCAAATGTACGTGAACTCAATTCACGTAAACTTACGTGAAATTGATTTAACGTATATGGTTTAATTTTCAAACTTCATTGATTATGTAGTCTTAATTCACGTAAAAATACGTGAAGTTTGCTTACATGCTGAGATTTTTAATTTTCAAACTTCATTGATGACACAATCTTAAACTACGTACATTTACATGAATTAAGATTGCGAACATTCTAAGATTTTTAAATTTTTTTCAACATACGGGAATTCAATTCATGTAACAACACAACGTACGGGAACTCAGTTCACATACAATCCTCAGATTTAGAAATAAAGTTCGAACTCAAAAGCATAGCAACAAACATACCTTTTTAGGTCACTTTAACCACAATGTGATGAGAAAACTGATGGGGTGTAGGTTATGAGTGAGTGATGTGAGTTTTGAATGATTATGAGTTAGGGATGGTGATTTTTTGATATGTGAGTTATGAGATGTTAAGAATGGTGATGAATGGAGAAATGAAGTTAAAAAAAATATTATAAATATCAAAGGGCATTTTGGGTATTTTGGTGTTTTTAGAAATTTGAGGGGTATGGATAGTAATGTGAGGGGTGCGGGTAGCAATATTGTAAAATTTTTAGAGACGCACACAATCGTCACCCATTTTCACACAAGATATTCATTCATTTTCTCCACATTTTGTTGACAAAAAGAAAAACTTATCCAAATTTAAACACATCACAACTCTCCCCCTCCAACTCTGTTTAGAAAAATTTCCCTCGTAAACCAAGTTATTTCGCTACTTTTGTCTAGTTCCATTGCATGTTAGCTTCTTTTCTATTCTTCGTGCAAGCACTTTATTTAGTAGAAAACATATATGAGCTTCAGCATTGAAGAAAAAATGCAACTTTACATCTCATATGTTGAAGGTATTCCAGATCTACTCAAGTTTTGACATTTTCTTAAGAAGAAGAAGACTGAGACAGGGGGAATGAGTATTCCTTAAAGTTGATTTTTAGTTTATTTTTTCCAAGGTTTGTAATTATTTTTGAATGAACTTTTGTATGTAATTGAAGATTTTGTGAACAAAACTGCATTTGAAACAAAATTGTAACAAACGACCTGCAAATCCAGCAAACCACTTAAACATTCACCCGCTTAATCTGATGGTACAAGTGGTCGGGAGTGGGCATGATATTCCTCCCCTATCAGTTGTCTACCCCTATCACTGATAGTATAACATATCCATCCTCAACGATTGATGCACTGAGATTTCCTATTCATATTTTTTTCCACTCGTTATCATTAGGACCATCAAGAGGAGGTAGGTTTGTAAAGATCTTAAAGGGTAAGAAGTTTATGCTTCACGAAGTTATTTCTAACGAGTTGGGTTGCGATAATCTGGAACAGTGTCCCCTATATGATGGAGCAATGACTTTGATATCGAGCATAGTATCCGATGACCTTTGTCAACGAGTTTTTAAAGCTTCAAAACGATTCTTTTATGGTTGAAACTTCTTGAAACCCTTTGTTCTATAAATGAATGTGTTTTCTTTTGAAGATCTTGTAGATGATCTTTGTACTAAGATAATGAGTATAAAAAATACAGTTCTTCTAGAACTCATTTTATGAGTTCAGTTTGTAGCAATGGACTAGTGTTCCTCGATTTAAGGTAGATGCTCAAATTATAGATGAAATGTTTTCTCCTTTTACGTTCTCGGGATTTTTTCTCCTTCAGTGCTCTATAGTTGTATTGTTTCAAGTTTCCCCAGAATTGTTGGATTGATGTGTCTCTTTAGTTTCTCTTCTTTGAAATCATTCATATAAATACAAAACTTTGACTTTTTAGAGGGTTTCTTGCATTTTTCTCGTTCTTCTATGAGTCTCCCTCTGCATTTGTTCTTGTTCCTACATACATGATTGTTTTTGCTTTCCAGTTTCAATACTCTTCATACTGGTAAGTTTCCCCATTCTCCTTGTAGAGTTCCAATACTATGAGTTTCCCCTGCATTCTCCTTGTCCTCATGGCCAAGGTGGTGGCGAGGAGGTTGAACCTTTTTTTTTCCTTCGTATGGGAAATAGGTGAAGTAGCAATATCAATCACAAGGAAAAGAGGTATGAATTGTGATCCTCATTTGAAAATATTGATCCCTGCTTTTAATTTATAATTCAAGATCAATCTTAGTTACTTATAAAAAATCCAAAACGTTCTTCGATAGTTAAAAATAAATTAAATAGATTATTTCAATGTGATTAGTGATAGTGAGTGAAAAATAATAAATTATAGCGATAAGAGAATCACACAATGATGTATCTTGATTCACACAAGGTGGACTACGTACAGTCCTCACAATTTGTGATCTTTTACACTAATGTGTTTCACACAAGAACGTTCTTGCTTTCACACAATCTTTCTTGATCAGTTACAACATTCACCTTAAAACCTTGAAAGGATTTTTACAATTACCTTTCAGTCTAGAGAGAATTTTTTACATGTTACATTTCAATCACAAAAAGGATTTTTACAATACACTCAAACTATCTTTAAGAAATAGACTTGAGTTTCAAATAGAATTATGAAATAAGGTTGTAGGATCAAAATCTACTCAACACTTGTTTGCGATTGATTACGAGAAATAACTAAATAAAAGATCATTGAATCTACTATAAGAAAACTAGAGATTTTGCTTAATTGAAGATTTTTTATTTCTCGAGTATGATTTTTTAAGTGATGAATTGATTTCACGGAAAAATCTTGCTATTGTCTTTATTTTGATTTTGTTTTTATATTCATGATGAAGGTTAGACACAGCTCATTATAGTCGTTTGATCCTTAAGAGTGATAGTTTTTCAGATTTATAATAAATAGACATGTTTTATATTTTATCCAAAACGATATTCCTTTGCAACCAGAATGTTCTAGGTTTTGTGTTTGAATGAATATCATGACTAAGATTTTATGTAGTTGTTTGGTGTTAGTTTTATGTCTTGCACGCATGTTGGGCTTTCTACAAAAGGTGTAACAACGGGGTCTTTTTCATCCTTGTTGTCATAGTTGTACTTGTTCATAGCCCATTAATCTCGAGATTGATCTGGTTATTGTTCTTGATGTTGTTTTGCTTCTTTGGGTCTTTAGCTAAAATTTTGGGCTTGATCATTTTCCTAAGTTGCCTTGATATTTGTTTCACTTAAGATTTGGATATTGGAAAGTGATTCATTTCATTTTTATCCTTAAAATAACTTATCTAGAATGATCTTGATAGACATGAATGATACTAGTTTGTCCAGACTAATATTCTTATAAGCCAGAATGATCTTGATTTGCCAAGACTAATCTTGTCATTAATTTCCAGTTTAGTCACTCTCCTAGATGTACTTGTTCAAAGCCCATCAATATGAAGATTGATTAGGTTATTGTTCTTGATGTTGTTTTGCTTCTTTGTTGCTTTCGCTAAATTTTTGGGCTTGATCATTGTTCTGAGTTGTCCTGATATTTGTTTCACTTAAGATATGGATTTTTGGAAAAGATTCATTTCATTTTTATCCTTAAAACGAATTATTCAGAATGATCTTGATAGATCAAAATGATACTGTTATAGACCAGAATGATCTTGGTTTGCCCAGACTGATATTCTGGTGAGCCAAAATGATATGTTATACACCTGAATGATCTTGATTTGCTCAGACTAATCTTGTCATTGATTTCCAATTTAGTTAAGACAAATTTGCTTTGATTGTATTCTCTCTATCTTGACGGACTTACCTATCAATGATAGCTTGAAGGGTTGTAAAACTCCTGGGAATACCCTTGTATGTTTTTGAAATGTCTTTCTCTAATTTTTGGAGTGTTTTGTAGAACGAGGGTTTTCATTCACATGCTGAGAATTGGATAAGTCTGTCCGGGATAGGAACAACTGTAGTTATTGGATAAGTGCAAAAGGAAGACAATGTGGCAAACGTTAAGCAAATAGTAGGGAAAATGTTGGACAAGGATTGGGCTTGAGGAATAGAGGAACCATAAAGATCCATATTTGGAAAAGCAAGGTATTTGTTCATGTCAAACAAGGAAGATAAATATTTTTGAGGGGAGATAAATCTTTCTTCATGTGGGAGATGCTTTAGGGGAGATTAATCTTGAGGCAAGTACAGAGTTGGTGGATCGATGAATCTTTCTTCATAAGGGAGATGTTTTGGGAAGAGAATTTGGAAATTTTGATGATTGATTACTCATTTTTGAGAGGGACGTTGAAGTATTTGAAAATTTTGGTGAGAACCATGTCATATGGAAGAATTCTCTGAATTTAGATTCGTAATATTCCAATATTTGTCTATAATCGACATAAGAGGAATTGGATTTTTTTTATCAAATGTTTGTTCATTTTGTTTTTTATGTATTCCTTTTGTAATCTTGATTGGTGGAGGCGATCGTGTTTTGGATGATGATACATGGAAGGTTGAGTTTTTGGAAATGGAAAATGTGATAAATGACTAGGGTATCGTTGTCAGAGACATACTCGTGACTACCACAGTGGGGAAGGATTGAATATGGGTTGATATTGTAAAAAAAAATTGGAAGGGGTTTCAAATCTGCAGACACATAGTTGGTTGAGCCAAGAATGAAGAGTTCATTAAAAATCGTATCTTTGTTGACATTAAGGACAAAGTACCAATCTTTTCCTAAGAACATTGGCCCTTCAGTGGGTAGATGCAGGATTTCAGCTAAATTTGCAGGAATGATTCATATTTCAACCCCTTTTAAAGTGGAGACAAACAAAGCTTTGTCAAGAAAGGCTTGAGCTTTGTAGTAAAATGGATGAATGACTTCTAGATTGAAAGAGTCTGAGATTTCCTGGAACTCTGACCATCCAAATGCATTAGTGTTTTATTTGATTGATATTCCTTCAAATTGAAGATTATCAAACACAAAGACTCGGTCAACTCAAATCGGTTTTTTCAGGTTTTTTTTGGACACATGGTGGAGTTTGACTAGTATTTGGAAGAATACATTGGAATAGAGGATGGAGTACATTGGTGAGATAGGCGAGTGAAATAAGAGGTGGACTAGTTATAGGAGATGATGAGCGATAGTTAGAAGGAGAAGCAGATCTTAAGGAAGAGATGAGGGAGAGAGTGACACACACGGGTATAAAGGAGTAGGTGGTTGGGAAGTGACAAGGGATATTGGGAAGGAGAAGAGTAGTTTACGATAAGGCTATGGTATTCGTTTTTTAAATGAAGGAAAAAGCCTTTACTTTTTTTGTGCAAATTAGAAAATTTTGAAACTTTTAAACTTTACTTGGATTGACACGAAGACTGGTGTGAAGAAGAGAGAATGGAGAACATTTTTCATAATGGTCAGAACGATCTGGTCATGCTTCGCAAAGGAAAATTATCTTCAACTAGAGGATTAGTAAATATGTCAGCAAGTTGATTTTTGGTGTCAACAAGGATTAATTTAACTTCTTTTTTATTAACATGATCTCTAATAAAATGGTGTTTTACTTCAATGTGTTTTGATCTTGAATGTTGAATGAAGTTTTTTGATAGATTTATTGCACTCATATTACGACAATAAATTGGAACATTTGTATAACTTACATAGAAATCTTCAAGTTGATTTTTGATCCACAAGACTTGAGAGCAACAATTTGCAATTGAGACATATTCAGCCTCAGTTGTTGATAAGGAAATTGTGTTTTTCTTTCTACATGACCAACTTATCAGATCTTCTCCAAGATATTGACATGCACCACTTGTGTTTCTTTTAATTTTATCCCCAACAAAATCAGCATCACAGTAGGCTCCAAGATCAAAATGAGTTCCTTTGCTATAACAAAGGCCAAGATTAGTGGTACCAATAAGATAACGAAAAATTATTTTTACAGTAGATAAATGAGATTCTTTAGGCAAAGATTAAAATCTCACACATAATTCTACTACAAAAATAATATTTGGCCTACTTGTAGTTAATTATAACAATGAACCTGTTATTCCTCTGTACTCCTTTTCATAAATGAATTTTCCTTGTTCTTCTTTGTCCAAACGAGAGGATGGATGCATGGGAGTTGTCATTTTTTTGCTTCATTCATTTTGTATTTCTTTAAAAGATCTTTGGTATATTTTTCTTGACATATAAAGATTCTATCTTCATATTGTTTGATTTTTAAGCCAAGAAAATATCTTAATTATCCCATCACGCTCATTTCAAATTCACTTTGCATGAGATTTGAAAACTCCTCACACATTTTTTCATATGTTGATCCAAATATGATATCGTCAACATATACTTGAACAATTAACAAATCATTTTTATCAAATTTTTTAAAAAGTGTAGTATCAATTTTGCCTCTGGAAAAATCATTTTTGATTAAAATGAACTTATTATTTTATACCAGACTCTAGGGGCTTGTTTTAGTCCATACATAGCTTTAGTAAGTTTGAAGACATGGTTTGGTTTGTTTTTTAATCTTCAAAAATAAGAGGTTGATTAACATATACTTGTTCATTTACAAAACCATTTAAAAAGGCACTTTTAACATCAATTTAGAAAAGTTTAATAAGTTTATGAGATACATATGCAAGAAGGATCCTGATACCTTCTAACCTAGCAACTAGAGCAAAAGTTTCATCATAATCAATACCTTCTTGTTGGTTATACCCTTGAGCCAACAATCTTTCTTTATTCCTTATTACTTTTCCTACTTCATCCAGTTTGTATCTAAATATCCATCTTGTGCCAATAATTGTTTGATTTTGTTGATTTGGGACACGAGTCCAGACTTGATCCTTTTCAAATTGGAGAAATTCTTCTTGCATTGCTACAACCCATGAGTTATCAACTATGGCTTCTTTGATTGACTTTGGTTCCATTTGAGCGATCATTGCCTTGTTGTTGTCATCTTTAAAGGACATTCTTTTTCTAATGACATCAGATGTATTTCATATGATTTGATTTTGTGGATAATCTTCTATGGTTTTCCAACTTCTTTGAGGAGTTTGAAATGGAGATTAATGATCAATCTTGTGTGTATGAGTAATGATCTGTTACTGTAGCTCAAATTGATCTTCTTCTTCATCATCTATCTTTTGTATATCAAGATCGTCACATTCATAAAATAGTACATGCATACTTACCTCCACAGTTTTTGTTCTTAGATTAAATATGTGGTAACCTTTGGAATTAGTGGAATAACCTAAGAAAATGATTTTGTCTAATTTAAAATCAAACTTTCCTTGATTGTCTTTGTTATTTAAGATATAACAATAGCAACCAAAAATATGAAAGTATGAGATGTTTTGCTTTCTCTTTTTCCATAATTCAAAAGATGTTTTGTTAAAAAAAAAATTCTTATTGATACATAATTTAAAATGTAACAAGAAGTGTCGATTGCTTCACCACAAAAATATTTCTCTACATTTGATTCTTCCAAGATTGTTCTTGCCATTTCTTGTAATGTTATATTCTTTCTACCAACAACTCCATTTTGTTTAGGAGTTCTTGCGCAAAAGAGGTTATAAGAAATGCCATTTTCATAAAAATAAAAATAAATAAAAAATCATTTGAAAGATGCATTTATGAATTCTCCTCCATGATCACTTCTTACAGAAATTATGTTAAAGTCTTTTTCATTTTGAACTTTTTTACAAAATGTTTGAAAAGCATCAAATGAGCCATCTTTTTATTTTAAGAAAAGTACACATGTATAACGTGAGAAATCATCAATAAAAACAAAGACATATCTCATTCCTCCTAAACTAGTAGTTTTGATATGACCAAAAAGATCAATATGAAGTAATTCAATAGGTTTTTGAGTTGAAACAAAATCTTTTGAATGAAAACTACTCTTGACTTGTTTTTCGTTAGCACAAGCTTCACATACCCTATCTTTATCAAAACTTATTTTTAGTAGAGACCTCTACCAATATCAAGTTTGGATAATTTTGAAATTGTTTTCATGCTAACATGCTTAATTCGTTTGTGTCATATCTACTTATCTTTGTTTATGGACATAAAGTATGATTTAGTAGATAATTCTTCAAAATATAAAACATATAGATTTTTCTTTCTTGAACCAAGAGAAAATAATTTTTCCAAAAAACGTCTGCTTGACTTCACATATATTTGTTTTAAAGATAACCTCAAAACCATTGTCACAAAATTGACTAATGCATATAAAATTATGTTTTAAACCTTAAATGTATTGAACATCGGCAATTTTTGTAGAGTTTTCTTTACCTTTGATTTTTGTATGATCATTATTCCCAAAAGTTACAAATCATTCATATTTCTTGACAAAGGAAAGAAAACATTGTTTATCTCATGTCATATGTCTTGAACAGCCACTGCCCAAGTATCATGGTTTTTTCTTGACATTTTAAAAACCAACCTGCATTTGATATTAATAGATTTTTAAGTACCCATTTGGTCTTGACATTTTCAAACGAGTAATTCTTGACATTTTGAAAACCAACTTGACATTCAAACGAGTAATTCTATGGTGATAACTATAAATGAGAAATCATCTAGGCATACACTAAACTACATATAATTTAATTTCATCAATAATAATAATAATAATAATAATAATAATAATAATAATAATAATAATAATAATAATAGTAATAATAATAATAATAATATTAATAATCACTACGCCAGAAATGACATTTAACAGCGCCCATTTTACAGCGCTTTCTAAACACAAGCGCTGTTGTAATTATATTTTAAAAATAACGGAACCTATTACAGCGCTTTTTATGTAAAGCGCTGTAAAACAAGCGCTGTAGTAGGTCATATAACGTTTGCGCATCACGTTATAAGGATTTTACAGCGCTTGTCAAAAAAGCGCTGTAAACGGAAGCGCTTTCGCGAATCAGTTACAGCGCTTTTTTCACAAGCGCTGTAAAACACATGCGCTTTCATTGAATTTAACTACCTATTACAGCGCGTTTTTCACAAGCGCTGTAAAACACATGCGCTTTCATTGAATTTAACTACCTATTACAGCGCGTTTTTCACAAGCGCTGTAAAATACATCTTTCAAATAATTATATACGTTGCGAACCCTAATATCCTCTACGTACTGTGCGGCCATCTACGTTGTCTAAGGTATTTTTTACACATGATCTGTTCTGTTTTGAAATTGTCAAAAATTGTCAAAAACTCATACCACATGATCTGTTCTGTTTTGAAATTGTCAAAAATTGTCAAAAACTCATACCACATGATCTGTTCTGTTTTGAAATTTTTAGTTGATATTGGTTTCTTTTTGAAACTTGTTGATATGTTTTGAAAGCTTATTATTTTTGTTACTGCATTTATATAGGTGGTATAATATGGATAGGAAATGGATTTCAGCCAATCGATTGTCAAAAGAGTATGAAATTGGAGTGAAGGAGTTTGTTGAGTTTGCAGTGAAGAATGCAAAAGATCCAAATAGAGTAGTTTGTCCTTGTTTAAAATGTTGTTTTGGAAAACGTGTTAGAGAAGATGAATTAGAAGGACATCTAGTATGTAATGGAATTGATCAAAGCTACACATGTTGGATAAGACATGGTGAGAAAAAAAAAGGAAACATTAATTTTGAGAATAGTTCTACATATGCTTCAACTGATTTCGATACAGATACATATGAGCCGGACCGAGTTGATGAGATTGCAAAAGCAGTTGAAGAAGATCTTCGAGATTGTCCTAAAATGTTTGAAAGTTTGTTGAGTGATGCAGAGAAAGAATTATATAATGGTTGTACTAAATTCACAAGACTGTCAGCGATATTAAAGTTGTACAACTTAAAAGCGAGTAATGGATGGTCTGATAAAAGCTTTACAGAATTATTAACACTCATAAAAGATATGTTGCCAGATGATAATGAACTTCCCAGTCGAACCTACGAGGCTAAACGGATTTTGTGTTCTATTGGAATGAGTTACGAAAGGATTCATGCGTGTCCTAACGATTGCATTTTATTTCGAAACGAATATGAACTACTTAAGGCGTGTCCGAAATGCAATGTCTCTCGATATAAGAAGAAAGAATCTACTCCAGCAAAAGTCGTGTGGTATTTTCCTATAATACCAAGATTTAGGCGCATGTATCGCAGTGAAGAAGATTCAAAACACTTGACATGGCATGCAGATGAAAGAATTAGAGATGGAATGTTTCGACACCCTGCAGATTCCCCACAATGGGCAAAAATTGATCACGAGTATCCTGAATTCGGGATAGAGTCAAGAAATCTAAGACTTGCACTTTCTACTGATGGAATGAATCCACATGGTCTTCAAAGCATCTCACATAGCACGTGGCCTGTGATTTTGGTAATATATAACCTACCTCCATGGTTATGTATGAAGCGTAAGTTTATGATGTTGTCTCTGTTAATTTCTGGACCCAAACAACCGGGGAATGATATCGACGTATACTTGACTCCTCTAATCGAAAATTTAAAAAGTATGTGGGAGACAGGTGTGGAAGTTTATGATGGGTATAAGAAAGAATGTTTCAATTTGAGGGCTATGTTGTTCGGCACAATTAATGATTTTCCAGCATATGGTAATTTATCAGGATATAGCATTAAAGGTCAGTGTGCATGTCCTATATGTGAAGAGAGTACAAATTGGATGCGGTTGAAACATTGTAAGAAGAATGTGTTTCTTGGACATCGTAGATTTTTACCTTATAGTCATCAGTATCGTGGGTGGAGAAATGCATTCAATGGAAAATCAGAGGAAGGTAAAGCTCCTTTAGCACCGACTGGATATCAAATACTTGAAAAAGTACAAGGTTTGACCAATAAATTTGGCAAACCTTTTGCGGGAGAGCTGGTGAAAACTGGGTGGAAGAAAAAGTCAATTTTCTTTGAATTGCCATATTGGAAGTCATTGTATGTAAGACATTTCCTCGATGTGATGCATATTGAGAAAAATGTATTTGAAAGTGTTATTGGTACGTTACTCAATGTTCCAGGAAAGTCTAAAGATGGCGTCAATGCAAGATTGGACTTGGTCGATATGGGAATAAGAAATGAACTGGCTCCAGTAAAGAAAGGAAATCGCACATATCTACCTCCAGCCGCTCATACTCTATCTAGAAAGGAAAAAATTGTTTTATGTAAATTTCTACACGAAGTTAAAGTTCCAGAAGGATACTCTTCGAACATTAAAAATTTGGTTTGTATGAAAGACCTCAAGTTAAAAGGTTTGAAGACCCATGATTGTCATATTATAATGGAGCATTTGCTACCAATAGGTATACGTTCCATTTTACCTGAAAAAGTTCGACTAGCCTTAACTAGATTATGTTTCTTCTTCAGGGAAATTTGTAGTAAAGTGATCGACCCTCAGAAATTACCGACATTGCAGAGGGAAATTGTTGTTACTTTGTGTGAGCTTGAAATGTATTTCCCACCATCGTTTTTTGATATAATGGTTCACCTTACTGTTCATCTGGTTAAGGAGACACAACTTTGTGGGCCAGCTTATATGAGATGGATGTATCCGATAGAACGATATATGAAAATATTAAAAGGGTACGTAAAAAGTAGAAGTCGACCAGAAGGTTGTATTGCTGAACGATACATTGTTGAAGAGGCTGCTGAATTTTGTACTGAATATCTGTCCAATGTTGAATCCATAGGGCTTCCCATGTCTCGTCATTCGGGAAGACTATCAGGAGAAGGGATAACTGGAAGGAGACTACTGACTATATCAAGGACAGAATGGGAGCAGGCACAATTGTATGTTCTGCACAATGATGATGAGGTTCAACCGTATGTTACAATACACATTGATCAGTTATCTCGTTTGAACATGAATAGGAATCAAAATTGGATAACTCGAGAGCACAATCGAAGTTTTGTAACATGGTTAAAAAATCACATAATGTCAAAATTTGATATAGACCCCGGATCAATTTCAAATAGATTGAGGTGGCTAGCAAATGGTCCGAGCTTACATGTCTTTTCTTACACTGGTTATGTTATTAACGGCTACACATTTTATACCAAAGAACAAGATGATCAGACCACTATGCAAAATAGTGGAGTCACTCTCGTAGCTGAAGCGATGCATGTCTCAAGTGCAAAAGACAAAAACCCAATATATGCAAATCTATCATATTTTGGGGTTATCGAGCGCATATGGGAGTTAGACTACACAATGTTTCGTGTTCCCATATTTGGTTGCAAGTGGGTCGATAATAATAATGGCGTTCGGATTGATGAGTCAGGATTCTTGCTTGTCGATTTTAATAGGGTGGGATACAAAGACGAGCCTTTTATTTTAGCGTCGCAAGCTCAACAAGTGTTTTATGTCACTGATCCTTCTAATGATAAATGGTCTGTTGTCCTATCGACCAATAAAATAAGTGATGATAACAATAATGATGAAGATGTTGGTAATGATCTTTTATTTGCAACATCACAACAACCACATGAAATTGATTCAACTGATGATGGTTTATATCTTAGAGATGATCATGATGAGGGAATTTGGATTAATCCATCGTTTCGTATTGTAAATGGACAAACAAATGTGAATGTCACCAGGAAAAGAAGAAGGGCATCTTAATGTATATATATGTTTAATTGTTTTATATAAGCTATGCATGTAATCTGAACTGTGTTATTGTAAATATGCATGTAATCTGAATTGAGTGTTTTATACTAAGTTCTGATTAATTTATTTTCTGATTAATTTATTTTCTGCTTATATTTAGCTTGATTTGAGTGTTTTATACCAAGTTCATGTAACAATGAGTGTTTTATATTTAGCTTGATTTACATGAACTGAACTGAATATAAATTAGTAATTTACATGAACTGAACTGAACTGAATAGAGAGATTCTCTTTTGCTCAGTGCATATATATATATAGATTCTTCAGAATACTCATTTCTAATAATTCATCATCTCCTAAAGTATTGTGATAAAGACAATGATAACAATATTTTTAATCCAATAAACAATGATAAAAATGTTTTTAATGTCATCCCAACCCAAATAAACCAAACACAAAAATAAAATAAAGAGACATTTTACAGCGCTTATCTTAAAAAGCGCTGTAAAAGATCCTTTTAAAAATAAAATAATGAGTGTTTTATACCTTTTACAGCGCTTTTCACACAAAGCGCTGTAAACGACTCTTTTGAAAGTGAGTAAAAAAGACATTTTACAGCGCTTATTTGACAAAGCGCTGTAAAAAAGCTTTAAAAATAATATTCATCAGACACCTAATTTCTTCAAACACCTTGTACGCATCATGGGAATCCAAAAAACATCAGACACAAACCCATTTCTTCAAACACCTTGTACGCATCATGGGAATCCAAAAAACATCAGACACAAACCCATTTCTTCAAACACCTTGTACGCATCATGGGAATCCCCAAAAACACCAGACACAAACCCATTTTTCGCAACATGGCAATGATCCTGAATACCAATTAAGTTTCGATTTAAGAAGGAAAGAGAATGTAAAGAGATAAAAAGGGTGTTGAGGTGGAGATTGAATTGTGAAAGAGTAAGCTTTGATGTTTGTGAAGAAGATGCATAAAAGGAGAAGAGTTTGGTGAAGAGGAAGGGATTTTTGTGGTGACCAGTTACTACTATGTGGGTTTTGCATGCATGTTGAGCTTGTTTAAAAAATAACATAACATAACAAAACACAAAAACAATAAGGCCTTTTACAGCGCTTATTTGGAAAAAGCGCTGTAAAAGAGCCTTTTAAAATTAACATAAAGAGACATTTTAGAGCGCTTATGTGGAAAAGCGCTGTAAAAGGCTTTAAAAAACATTCATATAACATAATAACACACGGAGGTCTTTTACAGCGCTTATTTGGGAAAAGCGCTGTAAAAGAGCCTCTTAAAATTAACATAAAGAGACATTTTAGAGCGCTTATGTGTAAAAGCGCTGTAAAAGGCATTCAAATAACATAATAACACACGGAGGTCTTTTACAGCGCTTATTTGAAAAAAGCGCTGTAAAAGAGCCTTTTAAAAATTTAACTAAAGAAGCCTTTTAGAGCGCTTATGTGTGAAAGCGCTGTAAAAGGCATTCATATAACATAATAACACACGGAGGTCTTTTACAGCGCTTATTTGAAAAAAGCGCTGTAAAAGAGCCTTTTAAAAATTTAACTAAAGAAGCCTTTTAGAGCGCTTATGTGTGAAAGCGCTGTAAAAGGCATTCATATAACATAATAACACACGGAGGTCTTTTACAGCGCTTATTTGAAAAAAGCGCTGTAAAAGGCATTCAAATAACATAATAACACACGGAGGTCTTTTACAGCGCTTATTTGAAAAAAGCGCTGTAAAAGGCATTCAAATAACATAATAACACACGGAGGTCTTTTACAGCGCTTATTTGAAAAAAGCGCTGTAAAAGAGCCTTTTAAAAATTTAACTAAAGAAGCCTTTTAGAGCGCTTTACAAAATAAGCGCTGTAAAAGGCTTATAAAAAGCGCTGTAAAAGTGTTACGTATATATAACAGTTACCTCTTCAGTTTCCTCTTCATTACGTAACCTTCATCTCAACCTTCATTTCTTCTCTTCTTTTGCAAACCCTATCATCCCGTCCTTTACGAACCTTATTTCCACGATCATCTCCTTCATTTCGAACCTTATTTCCATCCAAGATCATCTCTCCCATTTCACACAATATATTTTCATTGAAATACGTAACCCTCATTACGTATTTCTTCAAACCGTATTTCTGTGAACCATATTTCTGTGAACTTTCTGCAAACCCTCTTTTCTTTGCATTTCGTCTTTCTTCGAACCATCATTATTCAGGTATTGATGTTATTAAATTTTTGTAATCATTAGAATGCATGTTGAGCTTTTTTAAGATATACTGATACATGTTGAGTTTGTTTATAATAATGCATGATCCATGTTGAGCTTGTTGATGTTATACTAAAGTGCATGTTGAACTTGTTGTAGTTAAATGGATACAAACAAAGATTTAGAAGTTCAAAATGAAGAAGTTGGCACCTCTAAGACTTACGAAAAAGAAGTCAAACGTGGTGCAACTATCATGCAAAGGGTGATTAAAGCACGGAGCAGTGGCATTAAATTTGAGGTATACTATATATACTCTGTTTGCTGTGTGTTTTTTTATCTTTTTTTAGGGTTTAGGGCATGTACTTACTATATGAGTTTATTAGGTTGGCTGGAACGAGAGTGGTCAGCCAGTTGACCCCAACAGCTCCATGTTTGTAAGCTACATTGGGGCTGTTGTTCGTCAAAATGTCCCAATAACAATAGACAACTGGAGAGATAAGGCGTTGAAGGATGCCAAAGATATCATCTGGAATGACATTCAAGTAAATATTTTGATCTACTCTTTTGTCATTTATAATTTTTTTTCTGTAAAATACATTACTTATAATTGTTTTCATTGCAGACCACTTTTGTTCTTGATGAGGAACGAAAGTCATATGTTTTGAGAGTTGCTGGGAAAATCCATCGTGGATTTAGATCCCATCTCTCAAATTTCTATCTAAAAGATAGAGAAGGAAACACAAATGCTGAACCTCCAAAGATATATCAACATTATATATCAAAGGATGAATGGAGTGCATTTGTTTCCAAACGTTCTGACCCGGCGTTTGTCGTAAGTGATTAATTTATTAGCATTTGTGTTTTATTATTCATATTCGTAGCGTATTTTAAATTTTTACACAATTGCTATTTTTTTTTTATATAGAATATTAGTAAGGCAAATCGCGAACGGGCAAGCAACCCAAAACACCCATACAAGAAATCACGTATGGGATATGCACGCCTTGAACAAAAAATTGTAAGTAATTAAACATCACTTGTAATTTGTATTATAAACTATAGTGTGTAACTAATTTGTATTATTTTGTTTATGATTTTAACGAATAGAGAAAAGACACCCAAGCCGATCAACCCTTGGGTCGTCATATCTTATGGAAGGAAGCGCGTGTTAACAAAGAAGGAGTGGTTGATAATGAAAATGTCAAGAAAGTTGTAGAACTTTGTGTAAGTATATTATCACTTTAATATTTTTTAATATTGTATTTTAAAAATGCTATTGAACTTATCTTTTTAATGTTACATGTATTTTAGGAAACTATTGAACAAAGTTCTGAAACTCAAGAGGGCAACAAGGATACGTGCAGGGACATTCTTGGGAAAGTGTTTAATGTCCCTGAGTATTCCGGTCGAGTGAGGGGGAAAGGATTTGGCGTAACTCCCAAAAGCTTTTTTCCTCAAGAGAAGCGCCAAAAACCTTCCAACGAGGAAGTATTAGAGAAGCTCAGAATCTTATCGGAGCAAGTGGCACTCTTGGTGAATACGAATAAAGACAAGCAACTTCCGGTTCAGCTCCAACCTGAAATACAAATGGAGAGTGAAACCGGGAGTTGCAACGTCGGTTTGAAGAGTATTCCCGAGGTAATTAATTACTTACTACTTACTTGCTTATGTAATTACTTATGTATTAAACAAACTTATATATTAACTGTACTTATGTTTTAACTATTGATGTAGGGTGTCACTACATGTGTCCTATACTTGTCCTCGCCGACTCAACGGAAGGTGGGAAAAGGAATATTGCACAATACTTCGGGAGAAGTATTGCACAATATTCCGATCCCCGCGGGCCATGTCAAAGTATCGCCTACGGTTGCTTTCGAACCAACTGCACCGTTGCCCATACCGGACAACGATGGAGATATGAAGTTCTTAAGCGACGCTATTGGCAGTTACGTGGCATGGCCCACACACCTTGTTGCCCTCGAAAAAAAGATTCCCAAGGACAAATCAGTTACATCTCCCGAAAAGGTTTGTCACATTTATTGCCTAAGGTTTTTTATTTTTTCAGATTCAATAAACTAACATTTTACCTCATTTTTGTAGGTCCAAATAAATAAACCACCCCTACAGCCAAAAAAAGGCAGCAGACCTCAAAAATTGGAGGTTAATAGGGCTGCCAAACTACAAAGGCTGGAGGGTTAATAATAATAATAATAATAATAATAATCATGAATAATAATAATAATAATAATAATAATAATAATAATCATGATAATAATAATAATAATAATAATAATAATATTAATAATAATATTAATAATCTAGTAGGATTACCTAAATTATTTAGTGAAAAAGTTAAAATGAATATTAAATCAAAAGTTAATGGAATAATTCCTTATGGAACATTAACCTTATGACAAATATCGAATTTCGTAGTGGAAACCGGAATAGGAATATGCACAGATTTTAAAATACATAATAAAATTAGATAAGAAGTAGTGCAAAGTAGGAATTAGGATCATTTTGTGAATAATTCGGAATAGAGACAATTAAAGCTCCTAGAAAAAACATAAAAAAAAGATATCCAAAACAAACATTTAGACATTATAAGAAAAAAAGAATTATAATAATAATTACGCCCCAAAAGAACCAATAAAGAAAACACAAAAAATTAAAAGAACTAATAAAAAAGTCTTTAATAAACAAGAAATTAAATGTTTTACATGTGGAAGACTAGGACATTATGCAAACAAAATTGTAGAGTAAAACAAAAAATTAATGAAATTAGTAAATTAGAAATACAAAAAGATTTAAAAGAAAGTATTATTAATATCTTAGAAGGAACTATGTTGATTGATGAATCCTCTAGTTCTTCGGAAGAATCATCTTATGAAGAAGAATATGTTAATAATATATCAGAAAAATCAGAATCAGAAGAAAATTATTGTTTAGGCCCAGAATTATGTAATTGTAATGATTGTATTAAGGGAATTAATATGATTACTACATATCAAACTAGTACTCTTATAGAAATATTAAGAAAAATACCTGATTCAGATCAAAAGGAAGAATTTATGATTCAGATACAAGGAATTATAGAAAAAGAACAAATAGAACATGAAATAGTTCATAAAGTAGAATTTAAAGAAATAATGAATAGATTTAAACCCACTATTACCCCACCAATTACTATTAAAGACTTGCAGAATGAAATTACTTCTATAAAACAAGAAATTCAATTATTAAAACAAAAAGATTTATAATTAGATGTTAAGTATTTAGAATTAAAAGGAAAAAGTATATTAGAACAACAACATAAGTTAGAAAGTAGTAGTAATAATAATGATATAAAAGAAAAAGAATCTTATTTATTTTTGTTAAATAAATTAATTGTATGCAAATGGTACTGCCCAATAACTATAATTATTAAAAATAAAAAATTTGAGTTTATTGCATTATTTGATTCTGGTGCAAACTCTAATTGTATCCAAGAAGGATTAATACCCACTAAATATTACGAAAAAATCCTTGAAAGATTAAGTGGAGCCAATGGTTCTAGATTAGGTGTTACTTATAAATTACCTGATGCAAAGGTATGTAAAAATGAAATTTGTTATCATACTTCATTTTTATTAGTAAAAGACATTAGAGAAAGTGTAATTATAGGAAACCATTTCTTAGCATTAATATACCCATTCACAGTATCACATGAAGGTCTTACTGCAA
>NC_021161.2:16714318-16753580 GCF_000331145.2 Cicer arietinum | reverse complement strand
CTAATTGTATCCAAGAAGGATTAATACCCACTAAATATTACGAAAAAATCCTTGAAAGATTAAGTGGAGCCAATGGTTCTAGATTAGGTGTTACTTATAAATTACCTGATGCAAAGGTATGTAAAAATGGAATTTTTATCATACTTCAGTTTTATTAGTAAAAGACATTAGAGAAAGTGTAATTACAGGAAATCCTTTCTTAGCATTAATATACTCATTCATTATATCACATGAAGGTCTTACTACAAAAGCATTAGGAAAAACAATAAAATTTGAATTTGTTCAAAAACCCAAAATTAAAGAATTAA
Source organism: Cicer arietinum (assembly GCF_000331145.2). Lineage (NCBI taxonomy): Eukaryota > Viridiplantae > Streptophyta > Magnoliopsida > Fabales > Fabaceae > Cicer > Cicer arietinum. The sequence continues at coordinate 16,753,272 of NC_021161.2, read as the reverse complement.
ATATGTTATAGGAAGCATCAACATCAAGTCTTAATAAAATTAATTTAATCTCTCAAAATAAGAAACAAATAGGAATGATAAACAAAGAGATTCATTATAAAAGAATAGAAGAACAATTACAAAATAAAATTATACAAGATAAAATAAAAGAATTACAAGATAAATTTGAAAAAGAAATTTGTGCAGATCACCCCAATGCTTTTTGGACAAGAAAGAAGCATTTGGTCTCATTTCCTTATGAACCCAGTTTTAATGAGAGAAACATTCCCACTAAGGCAAGACCAATACAAATGAATCAACAATACCTAGATTATTGGAAAAAGGAAATACAAGAATACTTAGATAAAAGATTAATAAGACCCATTAAGTCTCCCTTGAGTTGTGCAGGATTCTATGTAATGAACTCAGCAGAATTAGAAAGAGGAGCACCCAGATTAGTTATAAACTAGAAGCTAACCCGCGTATTGCGCGGGTATACTTTTATTTATTAAATTTAAGTGGATTTAGAAGAAAAAAATATGAAGTTTTATGTCCTAATTAAGTATTTATATCAATAATATATATACAATTTTACCAATATAATTAATAGAAGAGAAGTACCAATTTAGATGAATGACTTGAATAAATAAAGTACCGTATTAATATTGAGATCGTTGGATATGTTAAATATTGAAGTAATATATTTGATAATTGAAATTAAGATATACAATTGAGTTACAAAATATATTACTTTATTGTTGAAACTAAAAATGATTAAAGTAAAATACTTGGAAATACATTCATCTTGTATTTTACTTTATTACTTTTTTGTTGTCTCATTCGATCATTTTAATCATACATCTTTATGATAATTGTGAATTTTTTTATTTTAAATCGGATATATTAGAATTTTAATTTACAAACATTCAAATTGTTATTAACATTAATAGAGTAATCATAATGATTAACATTTTGGTAATTTACAAACATTCAAACTATTATTAATATTAATTGAGTAATCATAATCATTAATATTTTGATTTCTAAACCGAAATCTAAAATTTATAACAATTCAGTTACAAACTATTAAATTGTTAAAAAATTACAAGTATACATCAAATACAAATAATTGTAAATAAATTACTTTAATTTCATATCAATTAAAACTATAAAACAACAAATAAATATAGGCTAAATTACATTCGTGGTCCCTTAACTTAATTTCAGGTAACGTTTTAGTCCTTTATCTTTTTTTTTTCCCGACTTGGTCCTTTATTTTAATTTTAAGTGACAATTTGATATTTTATGTTTTTAAATTTCAACAATGTTATCCTTTTTTACTCAAAAATTCAAAAAAAAGTTTAATCAAAACTCATAAAATTAATTATATTCTTCAATATAATACAAATTTCATCAAATTCGTAACGCAAATCTTCAAATAAACTCATATTTTCATACTTTATTTGATATTTATAGGAATAAAGGACTAAATCGGGGAGAAAAAAAAGATAAAGAACTAAAACGCTACCTGAAATTAAGTTAAGGGACCACAGATGTAATTTAGCCTTAAATATAATTAGTTTCAGTAAAATAAAACTAACCAAAATTCAAAGAGAAATGACTTTGTCCATCATTTCTAAATATTTATATATTATATATATTTACCAATATTCAAAGTAAAAAATTAAATACAAATATTGTTTTTTTCTCTCACTATCATTTTAATAATCGATCTTTGTGGTAATTTTGATTTTTTTTAACTTTAAATCGGATATATTATAATTTTAATTTACAAACATTATTTCTTAAATTAATATTAATTGAGTAATCATAATCATTAACATTTTGGTTTCAAAATCGAAATCTAAAATTTATAAAAATTCGGTTACAAAATATTAATTGTCAAACAATTATAAGTATACATCAAATACAAATAATTGCAAATAAATTACTTTAATTTCATGTCAATTAACATTATAAAACAACAAATTAAATTTAATTAGTTTCAGTAAAATAAAACTGACTAAAATTAAAAGAGACATGACTTTGTCCATCATTTCTAAATATTTATATATTATATATATTCACCAATAATTAAAATAAAAAGTCAAATAAAAATATTTAAATATATATAATAGATGAAATTAAAGTAATTTATTAATAATTATTTGTTTACTTATAATTGTTTGACAGTTAATAGTTTGTAACCAAAATGTTAATGATTATGATTCATTGCCAATATTAATAATAGTTTGAATGTTTGTAAATTAAAATTCTAATAAATCCAATTTAAAATAAAAAAAAAATTCACAATTACCACAAAGATGGATTTAACATTTGAAAAATTTCTACAATACATTCAGATTTGTGTTCTGAAATTTAAAATGATCTAATTTACTCAATTCAATTCAATGGCAGACATCTTTTAAACATGCTTAAAATTATTTGAGTCAAACTTTTTCAACTGCAATTTGTAAGCTACTCAACATATACTACATTGAAGTAAAACTAAAAATATGAGACACACAAAGCAAAGTGACACTTAAAAACAACTAAAGAAGGAAAAGAGTTTAGAAGAGAGATGGAAAAAATATTGATGTATAAATATACCTTGTCATAACATTGAAAAACACTAATTCCTTGAATTTTTCATGTACCACTTTGCTCTGGGTATGATGGGTAGCGAAATTTGTCGGCTGGTCCCATCCCAACTTGGATTTCCTGGATAGTCGCAATGATAGAATTTCATGTAAGAAACTATACATAGCATTAAGTCACTATGAGCCAAATTGATTTCAAATATTGTATAGAATATAATTGAATTTATGACAGCAAAATTAGAAAAAGACAAAGAGAATAATTTTTTTTGTTGCAACGAACCAACTTATACCTCTTTCGGTGTATCTTTGGAGTAGAGTCGGCAATTTCGAAGAATAAGATGATTTTGCGAGGATGGCGAATGATTGGGAAGTCATTAAAAAAGTTAGGGATTAGAGGAATTAAAAGAGGAAAAAATTATTTAGAAACTAAGTAGAAAAAAATGAGGTGAACATGGCACCAAAATTAGAAATAGACAAAGAGAAGAATTCTTTTTGTTGCAACGAACCAACCTATACCTCTTTCAGTGTATCTTTGGAGTAGAGTCGGCAATTTCGAAGAAGAAGATGATTTTGCGAGGATGGCGAATGACTGAGAAGTCATTAAAAAAATTAGGGATTAGAGGAATTAAAAGAGGAAAAAATTATTTAGAAACTAAGTAGAAAAAAATGAGGTGAACATGGCACCAAAATTAGAAATAGACAAAGAGAAGAATTCTTTTTGTTGCAACGAACCAACATATACCTCTTTCAGTGTATCTTTGGCCAACCTATACCTCTTTCAGTGTATCTTTGGAGTAGAGTCGGCAATTTCGAAGAAGAAGATGATTTTGCGAGGATGGCGAATGACTGGGAAGTCGTTAAAAAAAATTAGGGATTAGAGGAATTAAAAGAGGAAAAAAATATTTAGAAACTAAGTAGAAAAAAATGAGGTGAACATGGCACCAAAATTAGAAATAGACAAAGAGAAGAATTTTTTTTGTTGCAACGAACCAACCTATACCTCTTTCAATGTACCTTTGGAGTAGAGTCGGCAATTTCGAAGAAGAAGATGATTTTGCGAGGATGACAAATGACTGTGACGTACACAAGAGGGAAGAAGAAATTGTTGGAGGAAGTCATTAAAAAAATTAGGGATTAGAGGGATTAAAAGAGGAAAAAAACTATTTAGAAACTAATTAGAAAAAATGAGGTGAAACATAAAAACACAAAGAACTCTCTAAGGCGTACACATAAGTTTTTTTGTTGAGGTGGGATAAGTTTGCACATGTGGAAGAAATACTATGAGGTGGCATGAGAGTTGACATAGGAGTCTGTTTTAAATATATATAATAGATTATAAACCATTAAATAAAGTATTACAATGGATTAGATATCCAATACCCAATAAAAAAGATTTGGTAAGTAGATTACACAGTTCATCATCTGTATTCTCTAAATTTGACATGAAACTCGGGATATTACCAAATACAAATAAAAGAAGATGATAAATATAAAACAACCTTTGTAGTACCCTTTGAACATTACGAATGGAATGTTATGCCCTTCAGATTAAAGAATGCACCCAGTGAATTCCAAAATATTATGAATGACATTTTTAATAATTACCAATATTTTACTATTGTATACTTAGATGGCGTATTAGTATTTTCAAAAAGTATTAATCAACACTTTGAACATCTGGAAAAATTCTTTAATATGATTAAAGAAAATGGATTAGTGGTTTCAGCCAAGAAAATGAAATTATTTCAGAATAATATTAGATTTTTAGGATTTAACATTTATCAAGGAACAATAACACCAATTAGTAGGTCAATAGAATTTGGAGAAAAATGTCCTAATGAATTAAAAGACATAACTCAATTACAAAGATTCTTAGGATGTGTGAATTATGTAGCAGACTTTATTCCCAACCTTAGGAATGTTCACCTTTATTTAAAAGACTAAGAAAAAATCCACCCAAATGGGATGAGACTATGACCGATAGTGTCAAAACCTTAAAACAAATAATTAAAAAATTACTTTGCTTAGAAATTCCAGACCCTCAAGCCCTATTAATAGTAGAGACTAACTCATCAGAGTTAGGTTATGGAGGAGTGTTAAAACAAAAATTACCAGGAAACCCAAAAGAGCAAGTAGTGAGATATTACTCTGAAATATGGAATACAACCCAACTAAAATATAGTACTATTAAAAAAGAGATTTTGGCAATTGTTTTATGCATTACAAAATTTCAAGATGACTTATTTTCAAAGAAATTTTTATTAAAAACTGATTGAAAAGCAGCAAAAGATGTTTTGCAAAAGGATGTTAAAAACATGGTTTCTAAACATATTTTTGCCAGATGGCAATCTTTACTTTCTTGTTTTGATTTCGAAATAGAACATATTAAAGGAGAGAATAACTCATTACCAGATTTTCTTACAAGAGAATTTTTACAGGGAAAGCACAACGAGTCATAAAGATAAGTATGGACCCTCAATTACCGAAGAAAAAATTACAAAAACACCCACTATGAAACAGGTATTACAAACTTCCTCTTCTTCCTCCCAATTACCAAACCAAAACAGGTTTACTCCATTAACCCCATTAGCATTACCATCTTTTTACCCGACAACTTCCATACAACCAAAAACAATAAGACCCGCAATCCAATCCCAATTAATCTCACCATTACAATTTTTCTTAAACACGTCGTCCCAATTAAATACTACAACACAAAAACCAGAAAAATTACCCTCTTACACACCCCCTAGTAACTTAAATTGTCCATTTATAGAAAAGGATTACAAGAAAATACTTTTTCTTGTGAAACCTAAATATTCATTAAGCAAATCATTACTTCAGATTGTTTCTCATTATTACCCTCACGAATTTCATTATCTACCAACCGCCCCTGAGAAAACAAGATTATTCTATGAGTTTGTTTTAGTTGATACTGATTCAGTAGAAATAACTCATACATACAACAAGATTGATAAACAAAAAATTATTTTTTCAAAATTTAAAATATTAAAGGTATTATCACCAACAGATTGGAAAGATCACATTCAACATTAGAGAAATTTTCCAGAAGATTTACTCCTCGGGAATATTCTTATTATGATTATATAGAAGCATGGACAAACATGCTACAAGAACCCAAGAACCCTTTGAACATTCCTGGTTCATTTGGTTTAAAAAAGACATTTCGTTACAATTCCCATTATGGTTTATTAAATGGTTCAATGAATGGGGACCTGAGCCAGAAATTTATCCAGAATTTGCTGGATCAGCATTCCAAGAATTTATTAAAGAAACTAATTTTCAGGATCATATGAAGATATTAATGTTTCATGCAAGCTTTGGTATTTCATGGATTACTTCGTGGACATATAGAAAAGAATTATCAACTCCTGATTCTAATATTAACTGGGTATTCAGAGTTATTAAAATTAAATGGTAGAACAAATTTAATCCAGAATTATTAAAGGACTCTACACTCTTAGAATGGTTTAGAAGAAATCCTAAATTTCTTATTAAGCCAAAAGAGAACATTAAAGAATGACAGTTCTTGGCTTAAAAATCCAAGATTATGACAGAATTATCATCATCTTCTAATAAAAAGGATTTTTTGAAGAAATTACAAGCGGCAATATCTAATTCTGAAAATAATAATAATGAAGACTCTAAAGGATCATCCCAAATCTTTACTTAGCATAACGAAGATGATTGTTACGGAATAGAAGGCATTTAAATTATTGAAAAATAAAATGTGACATTAAAAGTAGCTGAATTATTAAGGAGATAGGATGAATTTGAATTATTGAAAAACAAAAAATGACATTAAAGGCATCTGAATTATTAAGAAGACAAGATATGACAACACCTTGTTATCATTAAAGATTCTCCGACAAAACATGATGGTCACTTTTGACTAAAGTAATGAATGATTAGGTTACTTTTAAAAATGACAATGTATTATTATCTTTTACTGTTTGCTTTATTGAAAGATATCTTCAATAAAGCAAACAGTAAAAACTAATAATACATTGTCATTTTCAAAAGTAACATAATCATTCATTACTTTAGTCAAAAGTGACCATCATCATAATAATAATAATAAATAATAATGATATTTATAATAATAATAATAATAATAATAATAATAATAATAATAATAAATTATTCTTTTCTCTTTTCATTTTTTATTTGTAGACACCTAAATTATTTAGATTTATGATTGTAACCACACAAGCTTTACTTCACTCAAACAATAAATTGAATGGTTTCCTATCCAGATTTACACTTTCGGACTATGTCGATTTTACAAATATTTTATATATATTTGCTTGGCATGTTGTAGAAATGGAGTCAAAGACAACGTTGGTGGTCGTGTTAGGCAACAAGCACATGAGGCGTAGCATCTACTAGTGTAAAAGTTAGTAAGTTGGTAATAAATAAATTAATTAATGAAAGTACATTGAGTGTGATAGAGTAAGAGAGATAAAGTAGATAATGGTTTTAAAAATTCTGATACTAACGCATTCAGATGTACACGTCCGAAACATGGCAATTTCCTCAGAAAATAGAAAAGAAATATCACAGTTTGTGCCAAAACCAAAATATACTTGCAGCAGCAAAAGTTCAATAGTATCAAACTCTTAAGTTCACTGCTACAGTCCAATTTGTCAAACAAAGTAGCAACAGTTCAGTAGTTCACCCCATATGTCAACAATAACGAGGCAACTAATCCACAAAATAGTTACAACAAAATCCACAAAATAGTTATAACAAATATGCATCTCAGCTGATGTGAAAAGTTCACTGCTACAGTCCAATTTGTCAAACAAAGTAGCAGTCGTTCACCCCATATGTTAACAATAACATACAACTAATTCACAAAATGGTTACAACATATCTGCATGTCAGCTGATGTGAAGAAAAATAATATTACTTTAATGCCTTGCTGTAACCCCAAGCAATAAAGCTATCTTGCGAACTAAATTCCTATATAAACATGAAAATAAATCCGTTAAAACAACAATTAAATGAATCCATTTAAGGATTTAATTTGACTGTGCGTGTAAAACTTTTTTAGACATACATCCAATCAAATGACTCCACCTAGGTCTTTGCAGAAATATTGTGTGAACTAACCTAAGAAAGTGGCATTGGTGTGATTTGATTAGATGTGTAAAAAGTTTTACACCGTCAATGCATAGAAATTAATCTCTTCACTCAAATGAAAAATCATAGGAGAACATAGGAATACCAGTTGACTTAGTCGTAACTCCGAAGGAGGTGCGTCGTGCTCTGCTGTATTTGCAGGGTCAAGGACAAGATTTTGACAGTCTTCAATATCCTTTTTCAGATGCTCTGGTCCAAGCTGGGCATAAACCGAAAGACTGGGTTGGTTCTTATGTTCTCCATGTTCGTCATCTCTTTCGGGAGACTGGCTATGAAGTAAATCATCGCACAAGGACAATGCTTCAACCAGTTGTTGTGAATCCAACAGATTTTGTGATTCACTATCCCACCATTTTTGGCCTTCATCAGCATTAATTTCTTTATCATATGTCTCTTCATTATTTTCAGTTTCTATCATGGATAAATCATCTATTGCATGCTCTTCACAATCAGCTTGTATTTCATCCAGACAATCCATCTGAGGAGGCTTTGGTACAATATAGTGCACAACACAGAAAATAGATCAGGAATTGTAAAGAGTTATTTTGAAATTCATAATACTAAGTCATCACAAGTAGTACTTGCAGAAGCAATATTATAATAATTAATCCAAAGTTAGAAGTGTAGCCAAATTGCTAAGATACAAACAATCCTTAAACAAAAGCATAGAATAGTAAACTTATTTCAGCAAAGTGGCACTGTAAAGCACAAACACCTCTCAAATTAGGCGTGTTCGACACTGACATCTCAGACAAGTGTCCCAATTTTATTTTATTTTTTGCTTCAACACACCTTTGACACTCCTGGAATGCATCTCAAACACATATACTGAGGTTAAAGATGTGTGAAAGCAATGATGATCAAGGAGGAGTTAAAGATATTAAATTTGAATATATCAAGTTAAGCTTTTCCCACAAGCAGGCTTAACTACATTATTTAAGCTAAGTGATAATCCATATACCAAATCTTGTCTAAAGCTAAACTATTTAAATTTAAATACTAAGTTGTTTGGCCAATGATATTTGTCTTAGAAAATGGAGTTCAAACTTATCAGATAAAACAAGTATTGCTACAAAGTACTCATGCACTACATGTATTTCTATTACTAAGCAAGTACAAATTATCTGATATACTTCCCTTACAAATAATTAAAACACACCAACACAGTACACACTAGCGTTCATGGCGAGTCATAATTGAAAATAGAGTTTAATATTTTATTATAAAAAAATGTAGTTGGAGATTTTACCTGAGGAATGGCAGGTGTTTCTTGTCCTAGATCTACATCTGAATACTGCCTTTCATTATAAGGAGGCTCAGGAGTCACAGATTTGGGAGTAACCGGATCCACTTTAATAATTGTTGCTTCAGTGGCTTCAGGAATGTCCAATTCATTTTTATCACCCAATTTGACTTGCTGCTGCTGGTAAAACACTTTAGAGACAACAAACTCCCCATCATTTTCCTCTTCATCTGTTCCTAGATGATACTGGTGCATAACCCAATTTGTTTTCTCGGCTTTTCCTCCTCCGACACTGCTCATATATAGAACCATAATCTTCTTAAAGCCTTTTTGGACTCCATTCAGAATTACTGGTTTAGTTTTTCCAGTTTTGTGCCAACGGACATCACCAAAATCCTGATCATGTATTTTTCGGCGCTTTCGGGTGCCAGTGTTATAAGCCTTAACTGCTCGGTGGAAGAAGTGGGATGCATTTCCATCTTGCATAACACCTAACATTTTCATTGAACTTATTAGATTGATTGAAAAATAATCATAGATTCAAATGAGTAAAAGGCAAGCCACCAACCGGGTAAGTTTTGAGGATGAGTGTAACAAATTCCATCATCCACTTCAAGAGTAGTAATAAACTCGTCAACGAAAGGATGAGGTTTTGAATTTCCTACACCAACTTTTGCAAGTAAGTGCCAAATTATCTCCTGATCAGATGGATCAAATTTGACCCCTTTTGGCAAGCCGGGCCACTCTTGTGCAACCTTACAACAGAAAAAAAAAAACAGATTAAATGTCAAACTTTTCATAACTTTTAAATACTATACATTGACAGGTAGTCAGCCATTAAAACGATAAACCCTCAAATTAATTCAAAAACATAGTAAACAATTTAATGAATTGTTCAATATTTGTAACACATCGACTTGCCATGACAGGTCCAACACATTGCAGAGCTATTGCAGTCAGTAACTACAACCCACAAGTTCATGTTCTTGCGTTTCACTAGAAGTTTAGGAACATTATTATATAGGGTAATCGGTGTGAAGAGTAAAAAGCCTTGTTGCTTCTACATGAAAAAGGCATCATGCTTTCCAAGGTGTATCACATCCATTGGCAAGAATTCATGTTGAAGTTAAACTTTAAAAATCGTTCACACAAAGGCAAATAAGTAATTACATATGTGCAGGCAATACCATATCATGATAGTATTTAGTTTAAATGTGAAAGTAAACTGATGAATTTAATCAAACAATTAGATGGAATAATATTAAGGTATATTGATGGATGATGAAAACAAAAAATTGCAAAAGAGCCAACAAAAGAAATCTGAAAGATCAACTCTGCCAGCCCAAGCCAAATGAACCCTTTTACCAAAAATACTTCTCGAAAATCCCTCTCTTTTTTCTAAAATAGAACTTTAAGAAGATCCCCTTCTCTCTGTTGTTCCTAATATTACGAATTGATTCCCACTCGTCATTTCTCTCACTCCCCTGCCAACCCAGTGATACGAGGTTGAGTGTGATGTTGAGCTCAAACATAGAATTGACCAAGTGGGTCTAATCCCTAATGAGACCGTAAGTGGAAAGCCCTAAAGAAACTTTTCAGTCTTTCTTCTTATTTCCTTGCTTTCTAGAAATGATGAGTGACATTTAGCAATATCAAGTTTTGTATTTAGATTCCTTTCTATTAGTCGCTAAGTATTATCACACGACACCTGCCATGTGATCCGTTCATTGTGGTAATGGATTTGGCTATAACTACTAGTGCCAATTATGAATTGAGGCATAGAATAATTCATCCAGTTTTATTTTTCAAGTTCTGTCCTTCTTCCTAAATTTCTTTGGAGTTTCCCCTTTGCTCAAAAAAGGTTCTATCATTTGGTTCTTTTATTGAGAGCTTACCTACAGAAAGAGTTGCTTATAGGCTAGACTAAGGGACACTAATGAAAACTGATAGATGAGTGAAGCTGCTAAAGGGGAAACCGCTACCACCGGGTCAGCACTGAAGCATTTAAAGCCGCCTTGGAGGTCACAATGCTATAAGTCCCATTTTGAGTAGATAAGAAAGTTGAATGTGGTACTTAAGCCATTAGGCTCTCCCATCTAATGGAGTACTCTTTTGAACTGGGCTCTCATGGGTTTAAGTCATAAAAAATTTCGAGCAAAGGATCACCTATCATGTACTAGAGACAAGAAAAAGAATAGTATTTTCCTTTTAGAAAATGCACATACATCACTATTGTCTATAGCATGCTGACAATTTGGGCAAGTCTTGGATGGATTGCTTTTCCATGTAACATTTTCGGGATGACATGCTCCTGATGCACTTCTTATTTTGGTTGCAATCCTACTTTTGTCCACTAGCCATGATGGTCTGCATATAGAAGAGCAAGAAAGTGTGAAAATTCTGTCATCTTTCATATAATCCTAGTCAACACACATAAAAATCCACATGGTCCAAAAACTTCATAGAACACTGAATAATAGACAGACAAAACAACCCAAAAACTTGCATAAAAACACAAACTTTCAATGACAGAAGTTCGAATATCGCATAGACAAACTAATCGAACTTGTACTATGATGTTTCTAAGGGAAAAGCAAGTGAAAAACTGAGTTTTGAACTCAAACAAAGTGTAATGAGGAGAAGCGAACATACCCCGCCATAGGAGAGTGGTTGATGATGGTAACACAAATCAGTCAAATGATTCAAAACCCTAGTTTTTCTGCTTTTTTAGTTGTGTTTCTTTCTGTCTCCGTGTCTTTCTCAGAAACATAGTAATGATTAGTACATCCTTCATTTTTCATTTTCTTTATTTCTTATTCCAGAAAATAATTAAATTTTGCTTGACAATAAACATAAAGTCTGCCACGTCCATCGGAAAGTCGCCAACAATTGTTTTTTAGAGTAATAATAACAACAACATATTCCCTAACATAGAATTTTTAATATACTTCATTTAATGAGTTAAAATTTACATTTTAGTCGAGCTAAATTATAAATTACGTATACGAGCATTTGATAAAATTTATATGAATTTTAATTAATGAAAGAGAGTATAATTAAAAGTGTGTAATAAGGTGTATTGTTAATATTTATTTAAATTTTTTCTCTCTCAAAACATAGAAATCAAAATAATATGTTATATCTATATATCTTTTTTTCTCTCAAAACATACAAACCAAAATAACATCTTATATCTATATCTCCTTTCCTAAATTTGTTCAACTTTTCAATTTAATTCTCCTTATTTTTCTGTAGTCTTTGCAAAAACAATTGTATTTTTATTACAAATTTATAATTTAAAATTCTAATATATAATAAAATATTAAATTCAATTATTAATTAAAAATTTAACACCCAAAATATTTGTTCAGCCACCACTAACTAAGTGTAAATCATTTTCACCAACTAAAAATACAATTTGTTAATTATATAGTTATTTTATGTGATACTTACAAGTATGTGATACTTATATAGTTATCTGATTGTTATTGTGTAATGGTGTAAAATTATTTTATACTTATAGTAGTGTGTACCTTCGTTTTTATTTATTAAAAAATGTTATGTACTATCTACTTTCAGTTTTAATTTATATATGACTTAGTTTTCAAAATTGGAACGTTTGTTCGACAGCAACGACAAATGAAATTGTTGACTGTCTTTTTCTCATACTTGCTCGGTCCCCAATGCTTTTCCGGTTTCGAAATTAATAAATTCTAGATCATTATAACTTAATCTTTTTCTACATACACCCCTAAATTTTTCGATTACACCTCTAAATTAAATAGAAAATTCATTTAACCTTCAAAAAAATCTATTGTTAACCTCTTCTTAATTTACTCATTTAGACTTAATTGAAGGTGGAAAACTTGATGAAATATTGAAGCGCAATGTCTTCTAGTATCGTTTCATTGATCATATATGTAGTTATTTTAATGTTCATTAGAGGTGGTTGTAAATTTTTTATTTTGATTTTGAAAGTTAATTTTAAAATTAAAATTTATTTGCTTGGGGTTGAATTATCTTTTTACTTAATTTGAAAACAGTTTTTTTTCCTAAAACTCAAAACTATAGAAATCAGTTTTATAAGTTTTGGTTTTGTTTTAAAATTAATATTAACCAATCAGTAGAAGATAATGTCAGCACTACTCAAACAATCACCGATCACCGCCGCCATCACTAACCAATCACTTACGACCGCTGTTGTTATAGAACAAGTGGTTTTAGCTACAATTCTCTAATTGATGTTTAAATAATAACAAAAATAATAAGAATAGTTATCCCCTGACTATTTGCTAAGTTTGCATATTAAATTAAAGATAAAGATTTATATTAATGATTATCTATTTTAAGATATCATGAATTATTAGTAAATTAGAGATAATAATTTAAGTGGTTTAACACAAATAATATTATTACCTGATAAACAAGTAATTGTGTTTAATACTAGAGTAAGTCGTGATATAACAATAAAAAGTATCGTAACAAGCATATGATAATCTACAATATGAGTCAAAGCATTAATGACAAATGAAATATAAGTCAAGAATTGATCATTTGATCACAAAGAAAAAGAACGCTATAATGATCTTTTGCCTTTGACTAAAGTTAACTAAGAGATAAGACCTTTGTTGTTCCTTTGACTCAAGACCAAATAAAAAAGATCTGAATGAAGTCTCTAATAAGTTAATGTTATGGTAAAAGTCAAATCCTCTTATAAACAAAGAAATATAATTAACTAATGAAGGCAAATTCAATATGACTCTAGAAAATCAAAACTTTTGCCTACCTCTGATCAACACATTCTCAACGTACCTATGGTGAATCTTACTAATGCAAGCTAACTCTAATGATTATATGTCATATCACTTTGGTAACTCAGTTGATCATTTGGTCAACACTTCAAGTCAATGTTCTGATAAAGTAAATATTATGTCAAAAGTCAAGTATCTCTAGTCAATTCTTTGAGCCCATAAACTTTGAAGAAGTCAACTTTCTAATATCCTTTGTTCATCAAAGTTGGACTTATCCTCTATTTAAAGGAATACAATGACATCCTCTGAAAAATGTCATCCTCTAATATTTATGTCGTTTTAAATCAAGATATGTTGAATCAATTATGAAGACAAATATGGACAAGATTTAATTGCTAATTCAAGATCTCTAACACAACTATTTTCAATGGGTATATTCTTTAGTATTTAAGTATAATCATTTCTAAAATAGTGGGAAAATCGATAAGAAAAGAGCCAATGTTCTAAGAATTTTTTTTAAAAGCCTTCAACACATTAAAAGAAAATAATTAATGAAAATTCCTCACATAAGAAAGTTATTAGAATTGATGTATATCAACCAAGTTGTTTTATACATTTAAATTGATATAGGATTTGAAATGCAATATCATATCAATGAGAGTTAGAATCCTAAAAATAGAGTTTGTGTCAATTCAGACACACTAGAACTGATGTAAATCGGTCTAATAGTGACAATAACTCTTTCATCCATAAGAGGTACCTGAAGACACTACGCCAGAAATGACATTTAACAGCGCCCATTTTACAGCGCTTTCTAAACACAAGCGCTGTTGTAATTATATTTTAAAAATAACGGAACCTATTACAGCGCTTTTTATGTGAAGCGCTGTAAAACAAGTGCTGTAGTAGGTCATATAACGTTTGCGCATCACGTTATAAGGATTTTACAGCGCTTGTCAAAAAAGCGCTGTAAAAGGAAGCGCTTTCGCGAATCAGTTACAGCGCTTTTTTCACAAGCGCTGTAAAACACATGCGCTTTCATTGAATTTAACTACCTATTACAGCGCTTTTTTCACAAGTGATGTAAAACACATGCGCTTTCATTGAATTTAACTACCTATTACAGCGCTTTTTTCACAAGCGCTGTAAAACACATGCGCTTTCATTGAATTTAACTACCTATTACAGCGCTTTTTTCACAAGCGCTGTAAAATACATCTTTCAAATAATTATATACGTTGCGAACCCTAATATCCTCTACGTACTGTGCGGCCATCTACGTTGTCTAAGGTATTTTTTACACATGATCTGTTCTGTTTTGAAATTGTCAAAAATTGTCAAAAACTCATACCACATGATCTGTTCTGTTTTGAAATTTTTAGTTGATATTGGTTTCTTTTTGAAACTTGTTGATATGTTTTGAAAGCTTATTATTTTTGTTACTGCATTTATATAGGTGGTATAATATGGATAGGAAATGGATTTCAGCCAATCGATTGTCAAAAGAGTATGAAATTGGAGTGAAGGAGTTTGTTGAGTTTGCAGTGAAGAATGCAAAAGATCCAAATAGAGTAGTTTGTCCTTGTTTAAAATGTTGTTTTGGAAAACGTGTTAGAGAAGATGAATTAGAAGGACATCTAGTATGTAATGGAATTGATCAAAGCTACACATGTTGGATAAGACATGGTGAGAAAAAAAAAGGAAACATTAATTTTGAGAATAGTTCGACATATGCTTCAACTGACTTCGATACAGATACATATGAGCCGGACCGAGTTGATGAGATTGCAAAAGCAGTTGAAGAAGATCTTCGAGATTGTCCTAAAATGTTTGAAAGTTTGTTGAGTGATGCAGAGAAAGAATTATATAATGGTTGTACTAAATTCACAAGACTGTCAGCGATATTAAAGTTGTACAACTTAAAAGCGAGTAATGGATGGTCTGATAAAAGCTTTACGGAATTATTAACACTCATAAAAGATATGTTGCCAGATGATAATGAACTTCCCAGTCGGACCTACGAGGCTAAACGGATTTTGTGTTCTATTGGAATGAGTTACGAAAGGATTCATGCGTGTCCTAACGATTGCATTTTATTTCGAAACGAATATGAACTACTTAAGGCGTGTCCGAAATGCAATGTCTCTCGATATAAGAAGAAAGAATCTACTCCAGCAAAAGTCGTGTGGTATTTTCCTATAATACCAAGATTTAGGCGCATGTATCGCAGTGAAGAAGATTCAAAACACTTGACATGGCATGCAGATGAAAGAATTAGAGATGGAATGTTTCGACACCCTGCAGATTCCCCACAATGGGCAAAAATTGATCACGAGTATCCTGAATTCGGGATAGAGTCAAGAAATCTAAGACTTGCACTTTCTACTGATGGAATGAATCCACATGGTCTTCAAAGCATCTCACATAGCACGTGGCCTGTGATTTTGGTAATATATAACCTACCTCCATGGTTATGTATGAAGCGTAAGTTTATGATGTTGTCTCTGTTAATTTCTGGACCCAAACAACCGGGGAATGATATCGACGTATACTTGACTCCTCTAATCGAAAATTTAAAAAGTATGTGGGAGACAGGTGTGGAAGTTTATGATGGGTATAAGAAAGAATGTTTCAATTTAAGGGTTATGTTGTTCGGCATAATTAATGATTTTCCAGCATATGGTAATTTATCAGGATATAGCATTAAAGGTCAGTGTGCATGTCCTATATGTGAAGAGAGTACAAATTGGATGCGGTTGAAACATTGTAAGAAGAATGTGTTTCTTGGACATCGTAGATTTTTACCTTATAGTCATCAGTATCGTGGGTGGAGAAATGCATTCAATGGAAAATCAGAGGAAGGTAAAGCTCCTTTAGCACCGACTGGATATCAAATACTTGAAAAAGTACAAGGTTTGACCAATAAATTTGGCAAACCTTTTGCGGGAGAGCTGGTGAAAACTGGGTGGAAGAAAAAGTCAATTTTCTTTGAATTGCCATATTGGAAGTCATTGTATGTAAGACATTTCCTCGATGTGATGCATATTGAAAAAAATGTATTTGAAAGTGTTATTGGTACGTTACTCAATGTTCCAGGAAAGTCTAAAGATGGCGTCAATGCAAGATTGGACTTGGTCGATATGGGAATAAGAAATGAACTGGCTCCAGTAAAGAAAGGAAATCGCACATATCTACCTCCAGCCGCTCATACTCTATCTAGAAAGGAAAAAATTGTTTTATGTAAATTTCTACACGAAGTTAAAGTTCCAGAAGGATACTCTTCGAACATTAAAAATTTGGTTTGTATGAAAGACCTCAAGTTAAAAGGTTTGAAGACCCATGATTGTCATATTATAATGGAGCATTTGCTACCAATAGGTATACGTTCCATTTTACCTGAAAAAGTTCGACTAGCCTTAACTAGATTATGTTTCTTCTTCAGGGAAATTTGTAGTAAAGTGATCGACCCTCAGAAATTACCGACATTGCAGAGGGAAATTGTTGTTACTTTGTGTGAGCTTGAAATGTATTTCCCACCATCGTTTTTTGATATAATGGTTCACCTTACTGTTCATCTGGTTAAGGAGACACAACTTTGTGGGCCAGCTTATATGAGATGGATGTATCCGATAGAACGATATATGAAAATATTAAAAGGGTACGTAAAAAGTAGAAGTCGACCAGAAGGTTGTATTGCTGAACGATACATTGTTGAAGAGGCTGCTGAATTTTGTACTGAATATCTGTCCAATGTTGAATCCATAGGGCTTCCCATGTCTCGTCATTCGGGAAGACTATCAGGAGAAGGGATAACTGGAAGGAGACTACTGACTATATCAAGGACAGAATGGGAGCAGGCACAATTGTATGTTCTGCACAATGATGATGAGGTTCAACCGTATGTTACAATACACATTGATCAGTTATCTCGTTTGAACATGAATAGGAATCAAAATTGGATAACTCGAGAGCACAATCGAAGTTTTGTAACATGGTTAAAAAATCACATAATGTCAAAATTTGATATAGACCCCGGATCAATTTCAAATAGATTGAGGTGGCTAGCAAATGGTCCGAGCTTACATGTCTTTTCTTACACTGGTTATGTTATTAACGGCTACACATTTTATACCAAAGAACAAGATGATCAGACCACTATGCAAAATAGTGGAGTCACTCTCGTAGCTGAAGCGATGCATGTCTCAAGTGCAAAAGACAAAAACCCAATATATGCAAATCTATCATATTTTGGGGTTATCGAGCGCATATGGGAGTTAGACTACACAATGTTTCGTGTTCCCATATTTGGTTGCAAGTGGGTCGATAATAATAATGGCGTTCGGATTGATGAGTCAGGATTCTTGCTTGTCGATTTTAATAGGGTGGGATACAAAGACGAGCCTTTTATTTTAGCGTCGCAAGCTCAACAAGTGTTTTATGTCACTGATCCTTCTAATGATAAATGGTCTGTTGTCCTATCGACCAATAAAATAAGTGATGATAACAATAATGATGAAGATGTTGGTAATGATCTTTTATTTGCAACATCACAACAACCACATGAAATTGATTCAACTGATGATGGTTTATATCTTAGAGATGATCATGATGAGGGAATTTGGATTAATCCATCGTTTCGTATTGTAAATGGACAAACAAATGTGAATGTCACCAGGAAAAGAAGAAGGGCATCTTAATGTATATATATGTTTAATTGTTTTATATAAGCTATGCATGTAATCTGAACTGTGTTATTGTAAATATGCATGTAATCTGAATTGAGTGTTTTATACTAAGTTCTGATTAATTTATTTTCTGATTAATTTATTTTCTGCTTATATTTAGCTTGATTTGAGTGTTTTATACCAAGTTCATGTAACAATGAGTGTTTTATATTTAGCTTGATTTACATGAACTGAACTGAATATAAATTAGTAATTTACATGAACTGAACTGAACTGAATAGAGAGATTCTCTTTTGCTCAGTGCATATATATATATAGATTCTTCAGAATACTCATTTCTAATAATTCATCATCTCCTAAAGTATTGTGATAAAGACAATGATAACAATATTTTTAATCCAATAAACAATGATAAAAATGTTTTTAATGTCATCCCAACCCAAATAAACCAAACACAAAAATAAAATAAAGAGACATTTTACAGCGCTTATCTTAAAAAGCGCTGTAAAAGATCCTTTTAAAAATAAAATAATGAGTGTTTTATACCTTTTACAGCGCTTTTCACACAAAGCGCTGTAAACGACTCTTTTGAAAGTGAGTAAAAAAGACATTTTACAGCGCTTATTTGACAAAGCGCTGTAAAAAAGCTTTAAAAATAATATTCATCAGACACCTAATTTCTTCAAACACCTTGTACGCATCATGGGAATCCAAAAAACATCAGACACAAACCCATTTCTTCAAACACCTTGTACGCATCATGGGAATCCAAAAAACATCAGACACAAACCCATTTCTTCAAACACCTTGTACGCATCATGGGAATCCCCAAAAACACCAGACACAAACCCATTTTTCGCAACATGGCAATGATCCTGAATACCAATTAAGTTTCGATTTAAGAAGGAAAGAGAATGTAAAGAGATAAAAAGGGTGTTGAGGTGGAGATTGAATTGTGAAAGAGTAAGCTTTGATGTTTGTGAAGAAGATGCATAAAAGGAGAAGAGTTTGGTGAAGAGGAAGGGATTTTTGTGGTGACCAGTTACTACTATGTGGGTTTTGCATGCATGTTGAGCTTGTTTAAAAAATAACATAACATAACAAAACACAAAAACAATAAGGCCTTTTACAGCGCTTATTTGGAAAAAGCGCTGTAAAAGAGCCTTTTAAAATTAACATAAAGAGACATTTTAGAGCGCTTATGTGGAAAAGCGCTGTAAAAGGCTTTAAAAAACATTCATATAACATAATAACACACGGAGGTCTTTTACAGCGCTTATTTGGGAAAAGCGCTGTAAAAGAGCCTCTTAAAATTAACATAAAGAGACATTTTAGAGCGCTTATGTGTAAAAGCGCTGTAAAAGGCATTCAAATAACATAATAACACACGGAGGTCTTTTACAGCGCTTATTTGAAAAAAGCGCTGTAAAAGAGCCTTTTAAAAATTTAACTAAAGAAGCCTTTTAGAGCGCTTATGTGTGAAAGCGCTGTAAAAGGCATTCATATAACATAATAACACACGGAGGTCTTTTACAGCGCTTATTTGAAAAAAGCGCTGTAAAAGAGCCTTTTAAAAATTTAACTAAAGAAGCCTTTTAGAGCGCTTATGTGTGAAAGCGCTGTAAAAGGCATTCATATAACATAATAACACACGGAGGTCTTTTACAGCGCTTATTTGAAAAAAGCGCTGTAAAAGGCATTCAAATAACATAATAACACACGGAGGTCTTTTACAGCGCTTATTTGAAAAAAGCGCTGTAAAAGGCATTCAAATAACATAATAACACACGGAGGTCTTTTACAGCGCTTATTTGAAAAAAGCGCTGTAAAAGAGCCTTTTAAAAATTTAACTAAAGAAGCCTTTTAGAGCGCTTTACAAAATAAGCGCTGTAAAAGGCTTATAAAAAGCGCTGTAAAAGTGTTACGTATATATAACAGTTACCTCTTCAGTTTCCTCTTCATTACGTAACCTTCATCTCAACCTTCATTTCTTCTCTTCTTTTGCAAACCCTATCATCCCGTCCTTTACGAACCTTATTTCCACGATCATCTCCTTCATTTCGAACCTTATTTCCATCCAAGATCATCTCTCCCATTTCACACAATATATTTTCATTGAAATACGTAACCCTCATTACGTATTTCTTCAAACCGTATTTCTGTGAACCATATTTCTGTGAACTTTCTGCAAACCCTCTTTTCTTTGCATTTCGTCTTTCTTCGAACCATCATTATTCAGGTATTGATGTTATTAAATTTTTGTAATCATTAGAATGCATGTTGAGCTTTTTTAAGATATACTGATACATGTTGAGTTTGTTTATAATAATGCATGATCCATGTTGAGCTTGTTGATGTTATACTAAAGTGCATGTTGAACTTGTTGTAGTTAAATGGATACAAACAAAGATTTAGAAGTTCAAAATGAAGAAGTTGGCACCTCTAAGACTTACGAAAAAGAAGTCAAACGTGGTGCAACTATCATGCAAAGGGTGATTAAAGCACGGAGCAGTGGCATTAAATTTGAGGTATACTATATATACTCTGTTTGCTGTGTGTTTTTTTATCTTTTTTTAGGGTTTAGGGCATGTACTTACTATATGAGTTTATTAGGTTGGCTGGAACGAGAGTGGTCAGCCAGTTGACCCCAACAGCTCCATGTTTGTAAGCTACATTGGGGCTGTTGTTCGTCAAAATGTCCCAATAACAATAGACAACTGGAGAGATAAGGCGTTGAAGGATGCCAAAGATATCATCTGGAATGACATTCAAGTAAATATTTTGATCTACTCTTTTGTCATTTATAATTTTTTTTCTGTAAAATACATTACTTATAATTGTTTTCATTGCAGACCACTTTTGTTCTTGATGAGGAACGAAAGTCATATGTTTTGAGAGTTGCTGGGAAAATCCATCGTGGATTTAGATCCCATCTCTCAAATTTCTATCTAAAAGATAGAGAAGGAAACACAAATGCTGAACCTCCAAAGATATATCAACATTATATATCAAAGGATGAATGGAGTGCATTTGTTTCCAAACGTTCTGACCCGGCGTTTGTCGTAAGTGATTAATTTATTAGCATTTGTGTTTTATTATTCATATTCGTAGCGTATTTTAAATTTTTACACAATTGCTATTTTTTTTTTATATAGAATATTAGTAAGGCAAATCGCGAACGGGCAAGCAACCCAAAACACCCATACAAGAAATCACGTATGGGATATGCACGCCTTGAACAAAAAATTGTAAGTAATTAAACATCACTTGTAATTTGTATTATAAACTATAGTGTGTAACTAATTTGTATTATTTTGTTTATGATTTTAACGAATAGAGAAAAGACACCCAAGCCGATCAACCCTTGGGTCGTCATATCTTATGGAAGGAAGCGCGTGTTAACAAAGAAGGAGTGGTTGATAATGAAAATGTCAAGAAAGTTGTAGAACTTTGTGTAAGTATATTATCACTTTAATATTTTTTAATATTGTATTTTAAAAATGCTATTGAACTTATCTTTTTAATGTTACATGTATTTTAGGAAACTATTGAACAAAGTTCTGAAACTCAAGAGGGCAACAAGGATACGTGCAGGGACATTCTTGGGAAAGTGTTTAATGTCCCTGAGTATTCCGGTCGTAATATGCCCACTCGTATATGAGTTATGGGTGTGCATTTTAGAGCGCTTTTTTGAGAAAGCGCTGTAAAATGCACACCCATAACTCATATAATGGGGTGCATATTACAGCGCTTTTTGTGAAAAAGCGCTGTAAAAGGTGCATACAAGCGCGCGTTGTATTTACATGTTTTATAGCGCTTTTTTAAAAGCGCTGTTGTATCATTTACAGCGCTCGTTTCCACAGCGCTTATTTTTTTGAAAAAGCGCTGTAAATGGCTTAAAAAAAGCGCTGTAAAATCCGTTTTTTCGCGTAGTGAGAGGTGTAAGAATACTTGTGAACCTCAATCGCAACTTGTCAAAAAGTTGAGAAGTCTAGAAAATGTTCCAAAGGTAACAACCTGGAGAGGCTAAAGAAAAATACTCAAAGCCTAAAGAGGTAGAATAAATAATATGTGTATGTTATTGTTTAAATAGTGGATTAAATCCTCAACTATATTGTAACACCCCGTTTTTCAAAGCGAGGGTATATATTTTTTTTTCAAAAGGATTAAAAGGAATTAAAATAAAACAAAGAATTAAATCAGGAAAATGCCTTTGGATAAATAATTGAGTCATTATAATTTACAAACAGCGGAAGAGTTTCTCCAATTATAAATCCAAAACATTTACACAACAACAAATGGTACATGGAACCCATTCAAGTAAAAAGTCAAACTGACAATATTAGTATAAGTACAGTTTTCCAAACTAAAAATACTCCAATCCAAAAAGAAGGACACCTAGTTCCTATACATCATCCTAATCTGATCATCCTACCAAAAAGCTATACACCCTGAGTATCTCCACGCGCCCCGTGAGATCCTCCTAATGTAACTGCAATCACGCGTTCCCATCTCCATTCCCGTCCGTAGGGTACGAACCGGTAAGATCGTCCTGACTCTCATCTGAGGGCAAAGCCCAGATTTCCACAATAATTGTAAAGGGTCACCAACCGAAAATAACAGATAACACATAACATTTAAGTTTTAAATGCACAAAATAACCTTTCAACTAAGCATGCACCTTAAAAGGATTTTCCATATGCTAAAAGTTCATATAATGCTTGTCAATTAGCAATGAACTCAAAATGAAGTTCTCAAACCATCAAGTAATACATAACTGACCAAAGCATTGATAAATCAATTGAGAAATCGATTATCTAACTCAAAATAAGGATTTTTGCTGAGCCAATCGATTGCCAAATCGATTTGGTCAGTTCTGCTGAGTTTTTGCATGACCAAATCAATTTCTAAGTCGATTTTGACGGGTCAACACGATTTACTAAAAGAAAAAGCGGGAATCGTAAATGTACCACCTATCACGGGTCAGTACAGTTTACCGAGGTGTCACCTATCACGGGTCAACACGATTTACTAAAAGAAAAAGCGGGAATCGTAAATGTACCACCTATCACGGGTCAGTACAGTTACCATGGTGTCACCTATCACGGGTCAACACGATTTACTAAAAGAAAAAGCGGGAATCGTAAATGTACCACCTATCACGGGTCAGTACAGTTTACCGAGGTGTCACCTATCACGGGTCAACACGATTTACTAAAAGAAAAAGCGGGAATCGTAAATGTACCACCTATCACGGGTCAGTACAGTTACCATGGTGTCACCTATCACGGGTCAACACGATTTACTAAAAGAAAAAGCGGGAATCGTAAATGTACCACCTATCACGGGTCAGTACAGTTACCATGGTGTCACCTATCACGGGTCAACACGATTTACTAAAAGAAAAAGCGGGAATCGTAAATGTACCACCTATCACGGGTCAGTACAGTTACCATGGTGTCACCTATCACGGGTCAACTCGATTTTCTAAATAGTAACTCGTAAACGTACCACCTATCACGGGTCAGTACAGTTACCATGGTGTCACCTATCACGGGTCAACTCGATTTTCTAAATAGTAACTCGTAAACGTACCACCTATCACGGGTCAGTACTGTTTACCAAGGTGTCACCTATCACGGGTCAACACGATTTACTAAAAATGTAAATCGTAAACGTACCACCTATCACGGGTCAGTACAGTTTACCGAGGTGTCACCTATCACGGGTCAACACGATTTACTAAAAATGTAAATCGTAAACGTACCACCTATCACGGGTCAGTACAGTTTACCGAGGTGTCACCTATCACGGGTCAACACGATTTACTAAAAGAAAAAGCGGGAATCGTAAACGTACCGCCTATCACAGACCAGTACTGTTTACCTAGGTGCCACCTATCACGGGTCAGCACAATTCACCAAAAATGTAAATCGTAAATGTACCACCTATCACGGGTCAGTACAGTTACCATGGTGTCACCTATCACGGGTCAACACGATTTACTAAAAGAAAAAGCGGGAATCGTAAACGTACCGCCTATCACAGACCAGTACTGTTTACCTAGGTGCCACCTATCACGGGTCAGCACAATTCACCAAAAATGTAAATCGTAAATGTACCACCTATCACGGGTCAGTACAGTTACCATGGTGTCACCTATCACGGGTCAACACGATTTACTAAAATGTAAATCGCAAACGTACAACCTATCACGGGTCCGTACAGTTTACCAAGGTGTCACCTATCACGGGTCGACACAATTTACCAAATGAAATGCATGAGCATACACAGACTCCATTCACAACAATCGTTAAGCAAATGCAGATATTAAAAGATTCCCCATTTTTAATACCCATTTAACTTAAACGACTTTCAAACAACATTAATTAAATAAGTCATTAAGAGATTCCCCGTTCTTAATACCGATTTAACTTAATGATTTTCAAAACAAAATGTTAAGCAAACAGTCATATTAAGAGATTCCCCATTCTTAATACTCATTTACCGGAACGATTTTCAAAAACGATCGTTAAGTAACCGGGACATTAAGAGATTCCCCATTCTCAACGCCCAGTTAACTTAAACATTTTCCTCAAATACACATTAAGTAAACCGAGGTATTAAAAGATTCCCCATTTTTAATACTCGTTTAACTCTAATGGTTTTCAAATTCCACAGAAACAAATTCAAACATACTTTCACATTCAAACCATAATTCACAACAACCACACCAATTAACAAACATCAAGTACGAACACACCAAATACAACGAACACAAATCACGCAACATAACACCCAGATACATCAAATTTCATTTACCACGAAACATTCATCATTATAAACAAAACCTAACTCTAAGGTTTTTACCCATAACGCACTAGTTTCGTTTTTCCCCAAATCGATACATTTAACCCTAACAAATTCCTTCCCACACAACTACAGATAAGTCCCTAATGCAAGCTAGAAGTTTGGAAGGAGCCCTTACCTCAACGTTAGCTTTAACGTGCGTTTCCGGTACCGCGAGTAATTCCGGTAAAATCTCCGCTCGCAACGCCGCTTCCAAATTAGTTCACTAGCACCGTAGCGTGGTGGTGAGCAACTTTCCCTTCTATCTCTTCGAGAAATGAGGTTTGGATCTAGAAGAAACGGAGGGGTTTGTGTTTGGATCTCAAAAACCGTTTTTCTTCGTTTTCGAATCAAAGAGGAAGAGTGGAGTTGCGAAAACCTTGATCTAACTCTCACCCAACCTTGGGTTACTAGTTTTGAAGAAAAGAAAGCGACGAAAATGGAAACGGGGGAAAGGAGAAAAATGGGTCACGGTTAGAGGAAGAAGATGAAGTTTGAAATTTTCCTTCCTTTCTTTTTCTTTCCTTTGTTTTTCCTTTCTTCCTTTTTCCTTCCTTCCTTTATATATTATTTTCTTTTCCTTTTCCTTCCTTCTAGTTTTCCTTTCTTTTTCCCCCCAAACAAACACATATAAACATAAATATATATTTACATATATATATTACTTACTTTTAATAAATATCTCCAAAATATTATTACTTTGGCTTAAAAGCCTCCGAGCCAAAATCCAAAATACACCAAAAATACATAAATGGTACTTTAAAATTACGGGTCTTACATATATTAAGGCAAATCTCTGTAAGGGGAGGACTAGATGTAGTTAATATTTGTGTCTCTTCTCTATCTTTATTATGCATTTAATCTATGTTCTTTATGATTAAACTTTATTTTTACTTAAACTGTTTTTTAGTCATAAGTTGAATGTTTTGATAAAGAATATAACCTTTTATTTAAACAACAAAAATAGTTTTCATAAATGGTAAAACACAATTGAAACTTCCATTACCTATGTTTTCCAACACCTTCAATTGTCATAACCACCAACCACCTACATTTGACAACTATCGGCCACCATCTTTGACCACCAACCTCCAACCACCGTAGTCTCAGTTACACTGATCACCATTAACCACATCTAACCATCAATGACCATCTAACTTTGGAAATTGTCGGCCACCACCTCTGACCACCATATTTGACCACTATCACTAACTACCGCTATCACCACCGACCACCTACTTCTAACAACCGCCAACAACCACCATGTTGACCATTGTCAGCCACACTCCAACCACCACCTTCGATTGTCAATCACCTCTTTTGACTACTGCAACCACATTCGATGACCGGTCACTATTATGATAGTCACCCCTGACAACTACCACTCTAAGTCATTATTACTATAAATATATTATAATTTTATACTATTTGAATTATTTTCAAATAATAAAAAAATTATTATTTCTTTTTTTCATTTTTTTGTAATATTTTTTTAAAAAAAAATTTCATGAATTCAAAATGAGATAAAGTTAAGAGAGTGATTTAATTAAAAAAATTATAACACAAATCATAATTGAAACTGAAGATTGAAAATTAAAAACTGAAAACTAAAATAGAATTTTAATTTTTAAAATTTTTAGAACATATAATAAAAAATGACTCCTAACGAGACCTTAGGGTTCTTGTGTATTTTCTACTTTTTTTTTTGTCAATATGAAATAGTTTACGTACATATATATTTTTTCTTAATTTTTATTGTTTACGTAAATTACATTCACGATTTTTTTTTTAAAAATATAACGTATGTGAAGTAGCTCATATATGTGAATTATTCATGTTCAGGTCAAAAGAAGTTTTTCAAACAAAAGTGATAACTCTAAAACAGAATGAGATAAGAGTCAAATTACATGTTATGAGTGCAACATACTAGAGCATTACAAAACTAAATGTCCTTTAAACAAAAAGGCACCAAAAATATTTTCATTCAAGAAAAAATCTATGATGGTCACTTGGGATGATTCTGAAGAATAAAAAACAAAAGAAAATGAAGAAGCCAACATGTGTCTAATGGAAAACTCGGAAAATGATGAGGTAATCATTTATGAACTATGTCCTTTATGTGAACAAAAGGAAAAAGAATTTGATATTTTGTTAAATGATTCAAACTTTCTTGCTAAAAAATATGGCTCCTTAAAAGAACAAGTTTGCAAAGAAAA
This sequence comes from Cicer arietinum, assembly GCF_000331145.2. Taxonomy (NCBI): domain Eukaryota; kingdom Viridiplantae; phylum Streptophyta; class Magnoliopsida; order Fabales; family Fabaceae; genus Cicer; species Cicer arietinum. The sequence continues at coordinate 16,725,783 of NC_021161.2, read as the reverse complement.
AGAAAAAACCAAGCTATGAATGATGAGCTCAAAAAAATCATTCAAAGTTTGTAGGAGTCATTTTAAAACGTTTGAAGAATGTGAATATCAAGAATGTTCTACAACTCAAAAGGAGAATGCTTTATTCAAAATAGAAATTGAGTATCTTTAAAATGATTTGTCATATTTTATTAAATCCACTGTAACTTTCCAAAGTAAAAACTCTATGAAAACTTTTTTGTACTAGAGAGAAATAAAAAAGATAAATGCAAAACAAAATATTCTTATTGCAATAAAATTAGACATCTTGGTCCTGCATGTTATTTCAAAAAACGGGATGAAAAATTCAAATCAAGATGACTTCTCAAAAAGGAAGAACATTTTGGTATCATGACAAAACCTTCTCCTAAAGCAGTAAAAAATTGTTCTTATTGTTCAAAAACTGATCACATTGAACCAAACTGCTACCTTAAGAAAAAACTAATCACATTGAACCAAACTGCTACTTTCAAGAACCCAATACCAAATGGGTACCTAAAAATCTATTAATATCATATGCAAGTTGGTTTTACAATTTTCAAGAAAAAGTCATAGTACTTGTTTAGTCATTGTTCGAGACATATGACTGGAGATAAACAATATTTTCTTTCCATTGTGAAGAAGGATGGAGGATCTGTAACCTTTGGAAATAACGATCAAGAAAAAATCAAAAGTATTATAGGTTTATAAAACTCGGCCAAAATTGTTGATGTTCAATACGTTGAAGGTTTAAAACATAATCGTCTAAGCATTAGTCAATTGTGTGACAATGATTTTGAGGTTACCTTTAAACCAAACATATGTGAAGTCATGCAGGTATCTTCTGGAAAAACTATTTTCTCTAGATCGAGAAAGAAAAATCTATATCTTTTATATCTTGGAGAATTACCTACTGAATCATGATTTATGTCCATAAACAAAGATAAGTGGATATGGCACGAATGAACTGGGCATGCTATCATGTAAACAATTTCAAAATTATCCAAACTCGGTCTTGTTAGAGGTCTGCCAAAAAATAGTTTTGATAAAGATAAAGTATATGAAACTTGTGTTAAAGGAAAACAAGTCAAGAGTAGTTTTCATTCAAAAGATTATTTCAACTCAAAAACCTCTTGAATTACTTCACATTTATATTTTTTGTCCTATCAAAACTATAAGTTTAGGAGGAATGAGATCTGGCTTTGTTATTATTGATAATTTCTCACGTTATATGTGGGTACTTTTCTTAAAACAAAAAGATGATCTATTTGATGCTATTCAAACTTTTTATAAAAAAGTTAAAAATGAAAAAAGACTCTAACATAATTTATGTAAGAAGTGATCATGGAGGAGAATTCATAAACGCATCTTTCAAAAGCATTTTTGATGAAAATGACATTTCTCGTAATCTATCTTGTGCAAGAACTCCTCAACAAAATGGAGTTATTGAAAGAAATAATATAACATGACAAGAAATGGCAAGACCAATCTTAGAAGAATCAAATGTTGAGAAATATTTTTGGGCTGAAGCAATCAACACTTCTTGTTACATTTTAAATCGTGTATCAGTAAGAAAACTTATCAACAAAACACCTTATGAATTTTGGAAAAATAGAAAGCCAAATATCTCATACTTTTATATTTTTGGCTGCTATTGTTATATTTTAAATAACAAAGATAATCTAGGAAAATTTGATGTTAAATCAGACAAAGCTTTTTTCTTAGGTTATTCCACTAATTCCAAAAGTTGTTGCGTATTTAATCTAAGAACAAAAATTGTGGAGATAAGTAAGCATGCATTATTTGATAACCTTGATTTACAAAAGTTAGATGATGAAGAAGAAGAACAATCTGAGCAACATCAACAGATCTTTCCTCATATATACGAGATTGGTCATCCATCACCATCTCAAACTCCTCCAAGAAGTTGGAAAATCATAGGAGATAATCCATAAAATAATATCATAGGAAACACATCTGATGACATTATAACAAAATGTCCTTTAAAGATGACAACAACAACAACATGACAATAATCTCTCAAACGGAACCAAAGTTCGTCAAAGAAACCATAGTTGATAACTAATGGGTTGAAGCAATGTAAGAAGAACTTCTCCAATTTGAAAAGAATCAAGTATGGACTCTTGTCCCAAATCCACAAAATCAAACAATTATTGACACGAGATGGGTATTTATAAACAAAGTGGATGAAAGAGGAAAAGTAATAAGGAATAAAGCAAGACTAGTGGCTCAATGGTATAACCAACAAAAAGGTATTGATTATGATGAAACTTTTGCTCAATTTGCAAGGTTAGAAGCTACCACAATCCTTCTTGCATATGCATTTCATAAACTTATTAAACTTTTTCAAATGGATGTTAAAAGTGCATTTTTAAATGGTTTTCTAAATGAACGAGTATATGTTCGTCAGCCTTTTGGTTTCGAAGATAAAAAGAAACCAAATCATGTCTTTAAACTTACTAAATCTCTCTATGGACTAAGACAAGCCCCTAGATCATGATATTAAAGACTAAGTTCCTTCTTAATAAAAAATGGTTTTTCCAAAGGCAAAATTGACATTACACTTTTTAAAAAAATTGATAAAAATGATTTGCAAATTGTTCAAGTGTATCTTGACGACATCATCTTTGGATCAACAAATGAAAAAAATGAAATAGAAATATCAATTATAAGGAAGGGGGATTTGAATTATAATTGTCCCTTTTTAAAAATTATGTTTTAAAAATAAGATTTCAACCCAAGATTGATCTTGGCAGTGATGAAGATCGATTTTGGTTTTGTTAAAGATCAATCTTGGTTTGCTTTAAAAACAGTAAAATCAACTTTATCAAAATATGATTTGTTTCAGCATAAAATAAACAAGGATAGAGATAGAGAGATTACGCAGGTATTTTATCCTGGTTCACCCAAACACGGGTTACGTCCAGTCCTCACAAGAGTGAGATTTTCCACTATGTGCTCAAGGGCAAGATTGTTCTTAGTGATTACACTTTTTTCTCAGATCAATCTTGATCTTTACACGATTCCTACCCTTCTACCTATAAAGGATTTCTTCAGTTCTACCTTACTGTTTTGGAAAGGCTTTAATAAGTTACCTTTCAAAACATAAAAGGATTTTTGCAATTTACTTAAGATTTGACAAAATAACCTTGAGTTACAAAGTGGAGGATTTGAGACTATTTAGAATCTGGATATTTACTCAACTCTTGTTTGAGAAATATATTTTGTAAATAGAGCTCAGTTGTGAATGATTCTTACACAACACAAAGATTAAAAAAGAAACAACAAACTGTAAGAAAGATATAGAGACACTTGAGTATGCTTAAAATGATTGATCTTTGCTTGGCGCTTTAAGTTGTGTTTTGTTCTTCATCTTGAAGCTGCATTTATAGACTTCAAGATAGCTTGGGACAACTCATATGACCGTTGAAATAGGGCCAGCTGTCATGAGATAGTTGTTGGATAAAATCTGCCAAAAGCAAGAGTGATCACAGTTGCATCCAAGATCGATCTTGAGAACTAGGATTGATCTTTGAATTTGTGATGAACTGATCTGTTCTTTTGTGATTGTGCCAGATGTCTGAGTTGAGTGCTTGCTTTTTTAATTACGTGTGCAGGTCTGGAAAAGTACAATCAGTGGTGTACTTTACATCTTGTAGTCTTGTACTTGCACTTGCCTCTTTTTGAAGAATGATATTGTATTATGTCTTTATTGAAGCATGTCTTTGATTCTTCAATTTCTGGAACAGATGTGACTTAGATTTATCCTTTGTTGATTCTATATGAGAATATAAGATGAATTTAGTTTCTAGGATGGATGTTTTTACAAGGAAATTGATTATCCTTGTTTATGCCATAAACGAAGATCGTTCTTCGTTTCTTAGTAGAAGGTCAAGATCAATCTTCGTTTTCCTGAATAGCTTAAAGATCAATCTTCGTTTTCCAGAATTGCTTTATTTGATCTGATTTGTGATGTTTGATACCTATCTTGTTTTAACATACTCAAAAACACATGTTAAATATCAAAGCATTTAGAATCATGATTAATAATCTTTAATTAATCTTTTGTTTTATTATCATCAAAACATTTAATTGAGATTTTGTCTTAACAAAAAAGTGTGGGGATTTTCAAATCTCATGCAAAGTGAGTTTGAAACGAGAATGATGGGAGAATTGAGATATTTTTTTGGCTTACAAATCAAACAATATGAAAATGGAATCATATGTCAAAGAAAATATATCAAAGAGCTTTTAAAGAAATACAAAATGAATGAAGTTAAAACAATGAAAATTTCATGCATCTATCCTCAAGTTTGGACAAAGATGAACAAGGAAAATCTATTTCTGAAAAGGAATACAGAAGAATGATAGGTTCATTGTCATACTTAACTGCAAGAAGGCCATATATTATTTTTACAGTAGGATTATGTGTTAGATTTCAATCTTTACCTAAAGAATTTCATTTATCTGTTGTAAAAATAATTGTTTTTTCTTTATCTTGTTGGTACCACTAATCTTGGCCTTTGGTATAGCAAAGGAACTCATTTTGATCTTGTACCCTACTGTGATGCTGATTATGCTGGGGATAAAATTGAAAGAAAAAGCACAAGTGGTGCATGTTAATCTCTTGGAGAAGCTCTAATAAGTCATATAGAAAGCAAAACACAATTTCCTTATAACAAGTGAAGCTGAATATGTCTTAGCCGCAAATTGTTGCTCTCAAGTCTTGTGGATCAAAAACCAATTTGAAGATTTCTCTGTAAGTTATACAAATGTTCCAATTTATTGTGATAATACATGTGCAATAAATCTGTCAAAAAAAAAAAAAACCTATTCAACGTTCAAGATCAAACATATTGAAATAAAACACCATTTTATTAGAGATCATGTTAACCAAAAGGAGGTTGAATTAATCTTTGTTGACACCAAAAATCAATTTGCTGACATCTTTACTAAACCTCTTGTTGAAGATAATTTTAATTTTATTAAGGAAAAATTAAAAGTCGTCAAAATTCCAAATGTAGATGGCCAACACAAAGAATGTTCTCCATTCTTTCTTCTTCACATTAGTCTCTGTGTCATCCAAGTGAAGTTTAAAAGTTTCAAATTTTTTAATTCATACAAAAAGAAAAAGTTACGGGTTTTTTTTTTCGTCATTCAAAAAACATCTACCACAACCTCATCATAACCTACTATTTTCCTTTCCAATATCCCTTGTCACTTCTCAACAATACACTCCTTTATACCCATGTGTGTCACTCTATCTCCCTCATCTCTTTCCAAAAACCTGCTTCTATTTCTTTTCATCTCAATCTTCGTACACTCATCTTCTACAACTCTTGTTTAAGTTTTTCTCATTTTTTTCTTTCTCTCTCAAAAACATAGCTTGCACCAAAGCTTCTACATGAAAAAAAATTAACCTCCAAGAACCCCATCTCCTTCACCATCTCCTTCTCGATCACCAACTCCATCATCATGACCTACCCCTCCAGAAGCTTCTTCATTAGGAAAAACTTTTTATGACTATATATCATCATCTCCTGAACCCAGTACACCTCATATGTCACTCGCCCCTCTCACCACCATACTCCTCATCTCTTCTAGTGTATTCTACGAAACACCAGTCAAGGTCCACCACAACTTTAGAAAAAACCTAAAAAAATCCAATTTGATAATCCTCCATCAAAATAGAGATCTATGAGAATCATGACTAGAGTTGGTAGCTATAAGAAATCCAATAGTGTGGGAACAACCATTTATACCATCTCAGATGACGATTTTGGTTCAAAATCACCACCAAAATTGCCACAAAAATCACCATCAAAATCATCAAGAAATGATGCATTAAAATCTTCAGAACCCTCTGCTCAAACACCAAAATCCTCGAAACCAACCACTTCACCATCGAAACATGTAAAACGTCTCTTCCCGCCTTCAAAAAACCACCTAATAAATCCAAATCCTTTCATAAAATATCTACAAAGCCACTCTCCAAATCAACAAAATCATCCCCCATTTTATCTCATTTTTTAGCCAAACAAAATCTTAAAAAAACCCAAATAGCTTGCATTGAAAACCAAAAATGCAGAATGCTCTCCGTAAAAACTATTCCACCAAAACGCTCTCCACCTAGTTCAACAAACCTCAAACCCAACAAAAACCTTCAAAGAAGATAGCTTCCAAAATTCTTATCCCACGTCTACTTTCAATCAAATACTAGAAAATATTTCAAGACAAGTGGGATGAAAGACATATTAGTATTGGCAGAGTCTTTGTGTTTGATAACCTTCAGTTTGAAGGAGTATCCATCAAACAACACACTAACGTTCTTGGTTGGTCAAAGTTCTTAGAAATTTTAGACTATTTCTATAGAGAAGTCATTCGTGCATTTTACTACAAAGTTGAAGCCTTTCCTGACAAAGCTTTGCTTGTCTCCATTTTAAAAGGGGTTGAAATCTAACTCACTCCTACAATATTAGCTGAAATATTGCATCTACCTACTAAAGGGCCTATAATCTTTCAAAAAGATTGGTACTCTGCCCTTAATGTCAACAAAGATACGGTTTTAAATGAGCTCTTCATTCGTGGCTCAACTAACTATGTGGTTGTAGATTTGAATCCCCTACCAATTTTTTTTTTAACAATATCAGTTAACATTCAATCCTTTCCCAATGTGGTAGTCATGAGTATGTCTCTAACAATGATGCCCTAGTCATTTATCACCTCCTCAATTGCCAAAAACTCAACCTTCGATATATCATCATCCAAAACATGATTTCCTCCACCAATCGAGATTACAAAAGGAATTCAGTTCCATATGACATGGTTTTCAACAAAATTTTCAAATATTTCAACATCCTTCTCAAAAATGAAAAATCCACCATCAAAATTTCCAAATTTACTTCCAAAAAAATCTCCCACATGAAGAAAGATTCATCGATTCCACCAACTTTGTACTTCCCTAAAGATCAATCACCATTCTCTCCTCATTCCAACAAAAGAAATCGTTTTGAAAGGAAAACATCCTTAAAACCCAAAAACTCATAAATTTGGAGTTAACATTCCTCATAAACAATCTCCTTTTCAGCACAACGTTCTTCCTTTCACTACCACTCCATCTGACTCAATACAACTTACAAATGCTCCTGCTTTTGTAATTCCAACACCATAATCACCTCAAAATCCAATTCTTCACAATCATATTTGTTCCTAAATCCATTTTGACATAATATCTCAAATGGCTCCGACATTTGTCTCCCCACAAAAATCCTTATCTTCCATGTTTGACATCAACAATACCTTGCTTTTCTAGATATAAATCTTTATGGTTCCTCAATTCCTCATGCACAATCCATGTCCATCACTCTCCTTACTATTGGCTCAACTTGTGCCACATTGTCTTCCTTCTGCACTACATTTGTTCCTCTTCTCGGACAGACTTCTCCAGCTTCTCAGCATGTGGATGAAGACCCGCATCCCCCAAAAAGCTCCAAATTAAAGAAGGACGTTTCAAAAACTCACACAAATATTTGTAAGATATTTACAACCCTTCAAACTATCATCGATCGATAAGTCCATCAAGATAGGGAGAATGCAATCCTAAGTGATTGGATGGCTACTTAGTTAGCTCCCAACACTTTTTGCTATGACAAAAGGAGAGAAATAATCATTAGATTTAAGAAGTATTTTCGATCTTATTATGTATGTTTTAATTTTTTTGTTTGTTATGAATCATATGTATGAAAATATCATTCTAGTTCATAAGAATATCAGTTTGGGAAAACCAAGAACATTCTGGTTTATAACAATATCATTCTGATCGATCAAAGACCAATCTTTATAATTTGTTTTAAAGGATAAAAATGAAATAAATCATTTCCTAATGTACAAATCTTAAGTAAAACGAATATCAAGCACAAAAGTTTAGTTAAAGGCCCAAAGAAGAAAAACAACATCAAGACCAATGACCATATCAATCTCTAGATTGGTAGGCTATGAACAATTACAACTAGGACAACAAGGGTAAAAATGACATTACTACTGCAAATTTTGTAGAAAGACTAGCACGTGTGCAAGGTAGAAAACTAACACTAGACATCTTCTAAAAACCTTAGTCATGATATTCATTCAAACAAAAAATCAAAATGTTTTGGTTGCAAAGGAAGAACGTTCTAAATAAAATAAAACACATGTCTATTAATTATCACTCTAAACAACTGTCTCTCTTAAAGATCATCATCGACTATAATGAGATTTCTCTAACCTCCATCATGTCTATAAAAAGAACATCAAGATGAAGACAAAACCAAGAGTTTTTAGTACAATCAATTCATCACTAAAACAATCAGGAGCTTAGTTCTCTTACACTAGATTCTGTTGAGACAAAATCTCTCTCAAATTATTTTAATGATAAAAAAATTACTTAAGAGATTATGATTGTGGTTAATGACTAATTTGTGCTTTTGAGTGAATTCTTATAAGAAAACAGGTTAATCATCAATAAGATCAAAAGGAGAAAAGTTTGACTCAATCCATCAAGTTTTCAAATATGGCGGATAGGATGAACCCTTGAGAGGATGACCTTCAAAGATGCATAATACTCATCCTTACTCTAACCATGATTTTTAGTCATGATGAGAAGTTAAAACAGTATCCAAGAATGAACAAATAAAACATTTTAATCAAAGAGGTCAAAGGCCAGATTTAACTGATACGAGGATGGGTTGTACGAGGTACGAGGATGGCTAGTACGATGTAAGAGGATGGATCTATAGTCAACATCATTCTCAAAAGTTGAAAACGACCTAACACTTCAACTTACAGAAAGGTTGTAGCCCACAAAGTAAAAAATATAGCCTTACATGTCTTGAAGAATGAAAAGAGAAAAGGACAACTCATGACCAAGTACCTAGGAGGTTTGAACCTCATGCATGAGGATGGACTACATTTGTCCAAGGGCAACTGGATGACAGTTCTGTAATTAGGATCAAAGACCTTAGACTTTTGGTCAAGTCCCCAACAATCATAAGATGTTTGTCACATGGAAAGAGCACCACAAAATCTCTATAAAAGGCATGGAGCTCTCCATTATCAACAACACAACAACATTGCATAAAAAAGATCAAGAATCTTAAAGCTACCAAGAGCAATTTACATCCTCTCTTTATACTTTCTATAATCCTTCACTGGATCTTTGAAACATCTTTTTTAGAAAGTGTTTAAGAAAAGAGAAACAATCATACTGATATCACTTTGTAATTTCCATGTGAGTTACACTTGGAAATTGTTGGAACTTGTTAGAAACAAGATTGTAAGATAACCTTGGTAAATTTGATTCTAGATCTCAAAAGTGTAACTTCATTGGATACTCTGAATGATCTAAGGCTTATAGAGTGTGTAAAAGAGAATATTAGACTGTGGAAGAATCCATACATGTTAAATTTGATGACAAACAATTTGATCTTGAAAAGTCAAAGTAAGATGATGATAGTGCAGGTTTACCGGAACTCGAGGAAGCAGTACAAACAAACGAGAAGAACTTGAAAATCAGATAATACAAGCAACTTAGAAAAAGATGACAAACATTCAGCGGATGAACCTGATCAAGTTACAAAAAGTCAAGATAAGTTAGAAGTAAGATCTGGATGGAAGTAGAAGTCATCTAATCCTAAAACTCTAATAATTGGAAGTGCATTTGATCATTTGAGGACCAAATCTTCGCTAAAAGATACCACTTTATTTAGCTTACTATCATCAATTGAGCCTACCTCTATCGATGAAGCATTGGAAGATGATGGATGGATTCTTGCAATGCAAAAAGAGTTAAATGAATTTAAGAGGAATGATGTTTAGGATCTAATACCTAGGCCAAAGAAGAAATTGGAACGAAGTGGGTTTTCATAAACAAGTGGCTTTAGGATGCATTTTGTATTGTTTATTTTGCTTAGTGTCAAAATTCTTTCTAGATATTTCAACACTAGCAACATCTTTTGGAGCCTCGTAGTTGTAAGACTCATTATCATTTGTCTAGAATATGATAATTTGACCCATACACCTTAATAAAACTGAGGTAATTAACAATAAATAATAAATTACAATCACCATCATAACTGAAAACTACATTCATAAATATAGTTTACAACTTGTTTAGTAGATTCATAAAATATTACATTTTGAAAACAACTACGATTGACTGATTACCTCATAAAACAAAATATTAAATTCTAATTCAACGAGTTTGAGACTGATCTTCGGATGCTAATTTCATGTCTCATGTTTCTCCAAGTGTTAACTAAAAAAAAATAATTGGGATGGGATAAAGTATCTCAGTGAGCTCTAAAAATAAAGGAAAAAACAGTCTCAAAGAGTTTTTTTTCACAAAAGTGTATAAAACATTAAAAATAATAATTATACCTCTCAAGAAAAATATTATTATTATTATTATTATTATTATTATTATTATTATTATTATTATTATTATTATTATTATTATTATTATTATTATTGTCATTATTGTTGTTGTTATTATTATTATTATTATTATTATTATTATTATTATTATTATTATTATTCTTAATACTCTAACTGTTATCAATAATCAATTTGCTTAAAATAAGATAATATTAGCAAGTTTTGTTGTTGTTAGAGACTTATAAATAATAATAGAAAGTTTGTTTTGTTTGTTAAAGGTTTTTGTTAAATAGATAATAACAAACAAAGTTATTATAACAACCTTTTGTTATATAATTATCTATTATTAAGGAGTCAAACAAAATCAAACAAAAAATTCATCCTAAATAATATGTACTTATTTTATTGGTAACAATCAAGAGTTTAGTGGGGAAAATATAGGTTATCTAGTCTTGCGCAATAGCGGTTAATAACGATTAACGTATATGAAACATTTTTATCAAAGAACGCTTCAAGAGGTGAGTAATCACACCTTTTATACTTTCATGGTACATTTATTTTGGGAATTTGTGATAGAAAAAGAGTTAGATATTTTGAATGGTATTTTCTTATAAAAATATATTTTGTTGAAATTCTAACTCTATTAAAATTGAGATTTTATGAACTGCAATAACAAATTATGAATTGATTTATTAACTACATTTTTATTGAATTACCGTTTTTTTATGATTGTTTGAATTTATATTCTTTATAAGATTGTTTTATTATATTTTCTTAAATGATGGTTGTTATTATATATTCAAATGAAATATTATATGGTAAATATGATTTAATGAAGATGATTGTTGAAAAAAGAATTATTTTATGGTATGTGTTTGAGATGAGCTTATGCTCCATATGGATGGGTCTTGTACCCCACGATTATTTACCCAAATGAACTATGTGCTCCATATAGATGAGTCTTGTACCCCACATATAGATGAATTTTAAACTCCACAATGAGATGAGGTTTAAACTCCACACGGATGAGTCTTGTA
>NC_021161.2:16693946-16714209 GCF_000331145.2 Cicer arietinum | reverse complement strand
TATATATATATATATATATATATAATATTTTGAAAACATATGCATGACCTCAATTGAGTCCTGATTGGTAAAGGTGGTCTGGCCAAACCCCAATCAGCGTCCTGATTGTTCTCATTTACTTGTTATTTCATGCCTGGAATAACCTAAATGTCCCACCGTAAATAAGGCCATGCATGATCTGATTAATGATATTGTACAAAACTTGAAATGTTTTGTATAAAATGCATTTATTATGTCATATATAAAATACATCATTCATCCACAACAATTATAAATAACTTAGGCGATATACTAAACTAATAATAATTTAATCTTAAGTCCTTAATTCAAAACTTAAATTCATAGTCAGAAAATAGAAACAATATTGGAGTCATGAAAATAGTAACAACATCAAAGTCATGAAAAATAGTAAAAATATAAAAGTCATGAAATTAATAACACCATAAAAGTCATGAAAAAATCATTTGGATGCAGTTTAAAAAAAAAAAAAAACACTTATATGCAAAAATTTCATTTCATCACAGTCTAATTCTCCTAATTTGTAATAACTCAAAACAATTTATTAAAAAATTTCAGCGCCTAAACAACATTAACGAGCATAAATCGTGCTCGACAAGCATAATCACCTTAAATTTAGTGATGCACATATAATCAAATATTTCCTAATATATAATTCATTCACCAACATTACAACCATGTACAACAACATGTACGTTCTAACTTATTTTCAATTAAATCCTATGGGTTAATATGTGAGTTGTTTTCTTCCATTCCTATTCTCTTCTAAACAACTTCAGAAAATTAAATCCCTAATCATAACTAGAAAAAAACTTTAATAAAAGGAACTCACTGATAAGGGAGAAGACAATGTTCTAATTAAATTGGTTGATGAGCTCCCTTTTTTTGAACTGCCATTTTGACTCTTCTTCGTTAGTGGTTTATTATCCTCCGCTACTTCTACTTTGATTGAAGCTGATTAGTTACAAATTGAGACATGCAAGGTTTGGAAATGGCTTTAAATAAAGCTTTTGGGTTTAACTCATTTGAAAAAATGAATGAAAATGAGAGGTTGAAGATTGAGAGGATGAAATAGGTGGTTTACGGTAATGAGAGAAGAAGAAGGAACATAATGCGTTTTCTGAAACAAAAACAACATACATAAGATGTATAGTGGAAAATATGCCATTGCCCTTCATTGGTCTAAATATTACAATAATGCCCCTTCCTTTTTTTATTAAACAAATAAACTAATTATTATTTTTTTTAACAATATAGATAGGTTGTTACATCCTCCATCACTTAAAAAAAATTTGCCCTCAAAATTCAGAGGATTACCTATTGAAAAAGGTAAGCATACTCCATTTGCATGTTTGTCTCTCCTTCCTATGTTGCTTCTTCTACCGAAGATCCTTCCCAAACAACCTTCACTAGGGGAATTTCTTTGTTTCTCAATGCTTTTACACTTCTATCTATAATTTGGACTAGCATTGAGTCATAAGTAAGGTTTGACTTGAGTTGGACAGACTCATTACTCAAAATTTGGTGAGGATTAGGAATGTATTTCTTTAATTGGGAGACGTGAAAATGTTGTGTAGATTAGATAGTTTGGGTGGCAAGGCTATTCTGTACGCAGAAGGACCAATCCTCTGCAATATTTGAAAGGGTCCAACAAAATGAGGGTTTAACTTCTTGACCTTTAGCACTCTTCCAATGCCAATAGTGGGGTAACTCTCAAAAAAACATGATCTCCCTCCTCAAACTCCAAAGGGGGTAACATAGCTCTTTTGCCTGCTTTGGGCTATCTTTAGTTTATCCTTAATTACCTTAATCTTTTTAGTGGTCTCTTAGATAACTTTAGGACCTAAGATCCCCTTGTCCCCTACTTCTGACCAACATAACGATGTCCTACATTTTTCTTCCATGCAAAGCCTCATAAGGTGCCATGCCAATGCTGGCATGGTAACTGTTGTTGCAGAAAAACTCTACCAGAGGCAAATGCGTATCCCAGTTTCCGCCTTCCTCTAAAATGCAAGCTCTTAGCATATCCTCTAGAGTCTGAATGGTTCTTTCGGTTTGACCATCAATCTGAGGATGATAGGAAGTACTAAGGTGTAGTCTAGTTCTTAGAGACTTTTGAAATGCCTTCCAAAACATGGAGGTAAACTTAGGGTCCCTATCTGATATGATACTAAGAGGCACCCCATGCAACCTCACTATTTTCTTAATGAATAACTTGGCTAGTTTGAGGGTGTTGTAGTTTGACTTTACTGGTAAGAAATGAGCTGACTTAGTTAATCTGTCCACAATCACCCAAATGGAATCATACCCAGTGTGGGTATGTGGCAAACCTACAACAAAATCCATGGAAATTGAGTCCCATTTCCATTCAGGTATTTCCAGAGGCTGTAACAATCATGCTGGCCTATGATGTTCTAATTTCACCTATTGGCAAGTTAGGCATTGACCCACAAAAGTAGCCACATCAACCTTCATACATGGCCACCAATAATTTTTCTTAAGGTCTTGGTACATCTTGGTAGATCCAGGATTGATAGTCAGGTTACTTTTGTGAGCTTCCTCTAGTATCTGTCTCTTCAATTCTGAATCCTTAGGTACCCAAATTCTGCCCTGAAATAGGATTGTTCCATCTCGTGCCCTTGTTAATCTTTCTTGGTCCTTTCTAAGTTGCAACTCTTCATCCATCCCTTGAAATTGCCTAATGTGCTCTCTAAGGCTACTAGTTATTTCTAGTTTATTTAAAAGAATTCCCCCTTGGAGGATTGTCATATTTAGGTTCAAGTCTCTAAGGTTTTCTAGCAGTGTAAGTTCTTGGATCATGAAATGAGACATATGTAGGGATTTTCTGCTCAATGCATCGGTCACTACATTGGCCTTGCATGGGTGGTATTTCAGTTCAAATTCATAATCTTTCAAAAACTCCACCCACGTTCTTTGTCTCATGTTAAGTTCCCTTTGGTCGAATAGATACCTTAGACTCTTGTGATCACTGAAAACATCAGATTATGGTCCGTACAGATGATGTCTCCAGATCTTCAAGGCAAACACTATGGCAGCCAATTCTAGGTCATGAATGGGATAGTTTCCCTCATGAGGCTTTAGTTGTCTTTAAGCATAAGCCACTACTTGGTTGTTTTGCATCAATACACAACCTAAACCTTTCAGAGAAGCATCACAATACACTTTAAATCTTAAGGTTGGATCTGGTATGGCCAGCACAGGGGGCAGTGGTTAACTTGGTCTTAAGAGTCTGAAAACTCTTTTCACATTTTTGATCCCACACAAAGGGTTGGTCATTCCTAGTCAGTCTAGTCAAAGACAGGGCAATTTGGGAGAATTTCCTAATGAATCTCTTATAATACCCCGCCAGTCCTAAGAAACTCCTAACCTCTGTCACATTCCTAGGATGTTCCCATTTCAGCACCGCCTCTACTTTGGAAGGATCCACTGCCACTCCTTTCTTATTGATCACATGACCTATAAATTTTACTTCTGACATCCAAAACTCACATTTGCTTGGTTTGGCATAAAGTTTTCTATCCCTAAGTACTTGCAACAATATTTGAAGATGACTGACATGTTCTTTTGGGGTCTTAGAGTATATTAGTATGTCATCTATAAATACTATCATAAACTTATCTAAGTATGGCATAAAAATTCTATTCATTTAATCCATGAACACAACTGGGGCATTGGTTACACCAAAAGGCATAACAAAAAATTCATAGTGCCCATACCTAGTTCTAAAGGCTGTTTTTGGTACATCATCTGAGTTTATTATGATTTGGTGGTACCTTGATCTCAAGTCAATTTTGGAGAACACAGTAATTCCCCCTAATTGGTCTAAAAGGTCATCAATTCTGGGCATATGGTATTTATTCTTGATGGTCACTTTATTCAATTTTCTATAATCTATGCATAACCTCATGCTGCCATCCTTCTTCTTTATTAAGAGCACAGGGGCTCCCCAAGGAGACAACTTGGTCTGATAAGCTGCTTGGTTATAAGGTCCTCTAATTGGTTTTTCAACTCATTCAATTCTAATGGGGACATCCTGTAAGGGACAATGGAGATTGCTCTTGTTCCAGGGACCAAATCTATTGAGAATTCTATTTCTCTTTCAGGAGGCAATGATGTCACATCCTCTGGAAAGACATCCTCAAACTCACTGACTATAGGAATATTGGACAACTCCATTTCAGACCGTGAGTTGGAGGATAGTAATAATAGTACGCCTTGAACCCCATTGGTCAGACATTGGAAGAGTAGAGAACTGTTGGTCAAGGAGCGGTATTTGGTTTCCTGTGGTTGGGGAATTACTGAGGAATTATGACTTTCCTACCATGGCAAATCAAAGTTACTGAATGGTCGGACATCCAATCCATTCCTAATATGATGTCCAAACCTTTAAGGGGCAAACATACTAGGTTTATTAGAAAAACTCTATCATACAGGGTGATTGGACACTGGTGACATATTAAGGAGGTCTATATTGAATTCGTAGATGCAATGCTTACAACTAAGGGATAAGGCATTTCAAGTACAGGGAGATTACGTTGCAAAACAAAATCAAAAGAGATGAAAGAATGGGATGCACCAGTGTCAAACATGACAATTAAAAGAATTTCATTTATGAATCCAGTGCCAGTTATTAGATTATGATTCATACCATTCTTTGCAATGAGAGCAAAGACCCTTCCAATTTTAGACTTGTTTGGCTTGGACTCTCTTGTTTTTGGTGTATTGGACAAAAGGGAGCCATATGACCATGCTATTTGCAGTAGTAGCATACTTGCTTTCCAACCAAGCACTCTCCCTCATGATCTCTGCCACACTTTAGACACTTCTTTGCTCTTGGGGAACTGGAGATTTGTACTTGTTTTCCATTCCCTTAGGGACTTTTTACCTTCAATTGCTGGCCAAATTTTCCAGACTCTTTCTCTTGTTGCCACTTAACCTGTCTCTCCTCTTATACCTTCTTTAAATTGTCTTCAACAATGTAGCTCTTGTGTACAAGAGTAGAATAGTTAGTAAGTTCCATATGGCTTATGTTCCCTCTGATTTCAGGCCTCAATCCCCATTAAAACTGGTTTATATTCCATTCTTCTGTGGGTGCATATTGGGCATGTGGAGAAAATCTGGTCAATTCTTCAAACCTAACAACATACTCTGCAATAGACATGTCTCCTTGTTGCAGGTGCACAAACTCCAACTCTTTTTGTCTTCTGGCACTTTTTGGATAATACTTGTCTAAAAAGGCCACCTCAAATTGTTCCCAATTCATATGAGTTCCTTGAGTCTGAAGATAAGTCTTTGCACTCCTTCACCAATACTCTGCCCCACCCTTTAATAGATGGGTAGGAAATGCCACTTTTTGTTCGTCAGTACAAGGCACTACTTCAAATTCTTTTTTAATCTCATCCAGCCAAGCTTGGGCCTCTTAGGGATTGTGGCTGCCCTGGAATGTTGGAGGTTGCAACTTAAGAAAATCATAAAACACCCTATTGGCATTTGGAGTGACATCTCTTTGCATTGCCATTTATTGTACCAGATTATGAATAGTCGTTGCTTGCATTTGAATAGCTTCCATAACCTTTTCCCATGGTTCCGCAGTGGGTAATGGATTCATACTATCTTCAGGGGCAATATTCCTCCTAGATCCTTCAGCCATAATTCTGCATACCATACACAAAATACTAAGTTGATCAGACTTAATATTAGGTGAAATGATAATTAGAATGTATAGTAAAACAAATATATTTTAATTCCTAACACATAATCCATAGTCCAAATGAATCGACATAACTCTAATACCAAAATGTAAGACCCATTATCATTTGTCTAGAATATGATAATTTGACCCATACACCTTAATAAAATAGAGGTAATTATCAATAAAAAATAAATTAGAATCACCATCATAACTGAAAACTACATTCATAAATATAGTTTACAACTTGTTTAGTAGATTCATAAAAATTACATTTTGAAAGCAATTACGATTGACTGATTACCTCATAAAACAAAATATTAAATTCTAATTCAACGAGTTTAGAACTGATCTTCTAATGCTAATTTCATGTCTCATGTTCCTCCAGCTGTTAAATAAAATAATAATAATAATAATAATAATTGGGATGAGATAAAACATCTCAGTGAGCTCTAAAAACAAAGGAAAAAACAGTCTCAAAGAGTTTCATTCATAAAAGTGTATAAACCATAAAAAAAAAATAATAATAATTATACCTCTCAAGAAAAAAATTATTATTATACATGTCTAAATATATATTATTCTGAAAACATATGCATGACCTCAAATCTTTTCCTTTGGAATAAGGAAAAGTCGTCGAATATCTTAATGTGGGTCACTAAGATAATTGAGTCCTGATTGGTAAAGGTGGTCTGGCCAAACCCCAATCAGCGTCCTGATTGTTCTCCTTTACCTGTTATTCCATGCCTAAAATAACCTAAATGTCCCACCGTGAATAAGGTCATGCATGATCTGATTAATGATATTGTACAAAACTTGAAATGTTTTGTATAAAGTGCACTTGTTATGTCATATATAAAATGCATCATTCATCCACAACAATTATAAATAACTTAGGCGATATACTAAACTCATAATAATTTAATCTTAAGTTCTTAATTCAAAACATAAATTCATAGTCAGAAAATAGAAACAATATTGGAGTTATGAAAATAGTAACAACATCAAAGTCATGAAAAATAGTAAAAATATAAAAGTCATGAAATTAATAACAACATAAAAGTCATGAAAAAATCATTTGGATGCAGTTTTAAATAAACACCTATGTGCAAAAAGTTTATTTCATCACACTCTAATTCTCCTAATTCGTAATAACTCAAAACAACTTATTAAAAAATTTCAGCGCCTAAAATCATCATTCTAAAAAAAATTAACGTAATATAACACAAATTTGCAAACACATCAGAGGCAACAACAGCAGTAACGAGCATAAATCGTGCTCGACAAGCATATTCATAACAAAAAAGAAAATCCTTAATCATAACAAAAAAGAAAATCTTTAAACAACTTTCAAAAATTAAATCCATAATCATAACAAAAAAGAAAACCTTTAATAAAAAGAACTCACTGATAAGGGAGAAGACGATGTTCTGATTAAATTGGTTGCTGAGCTCCTTTTTTTTTTTTGAACAACCCTTTGACTCTTCTTCATTTGTGGGTTATTATCCTCCGCTACTGCTACTTTGATTGAAGTTGGTTATTTACAATTTGAGACATGCAACATTTGAAAATGGGTTTAAAGAGCTTTATAAAGCTTTTGGGTTTAACTGAGTTGAAAAAATGAATGAAAATGAGAGGTTGAAGATTGAGAGGATAAAATAGGTGGTTCACGGTAACGAGAGAAGAAGAAGGAACGAGAATGTGTTTTCTGAAACAAAAAACAACATACTTAATGGAAAATATGCCATTGCCCTTTATTGGTCTAAATATTACAATAATCCCAATATCTTTTTTTTTTTATTAAACAAATAAACTTATTATTATTATTATTATTATTATTATTATTATTATTATTATTATTATTATTATTATTATTATTATTATTATTATTATTATTATTATTTAACAATATAGATAGGTTGTTACAGTAGCCATCTTCAATTATGTCATTGAGTTCAAGATCGTGATATATGTAAAAGGTTTTGAGCCTATCTTTCCAGTACTCGAATCCCTCTCCACTAAAAGGGGAAGGTCTGTTAACGTTTCCACCTGTAACTTTTTCACCACAATTATCGATAGAAAAAATAGATCTTTACTCAAACACGATTAAGTGATCAACTAAGAGACTGGGCTCTAATATCAATTGTAGAACGAAAAACATGGGAAAGGCGGGGTTTGAATATTTTTTTTTTTTGATAAAAAACTTTTTCGCGTGGCTATACAAAAGTAAAGAAAGAAAAGTAAGTAAATAAAAATAGAGCAGAGAGACACAATCAAATTTGTCCTATTTCACTATCAATATGGTAGCTACGTCCAGTCCCTTCAATTCTGAAGAATTTAATCCACTAGTTCACCACGAAATCAAACTTACACTTGAACACCTACTAGTCACACAAATTGTCTTCAATCTTCTCAACCTTCTAGCTTGGTGCCATCAAGATATTGAGGAAGGCATCCACTACATGACTAGGTTACAAACAAAAGTTTAGGGCTTTTGTGAAATAGCTCTCGCAAAGAGTGTTTACAAATTTGTTCCTTTTAGAACTTTTTCTTAGCACTAAAGTGAAACAGAATGATAATGAACAAGAATGCATATGTGCTTATAGCATATTTGTTTCTTGTGTTTTCTTTGAAGAGTGCACATCCTTTTATAGAGAATGGTTAGGGTTTCTGATCGTTGTCCATATTAAAAGAAATCAACATAGTTCATGACGCTTCAAATCGTATCTTTTGAGATTGATTTTCCATAGAAGCTTTCCAAAACTATTATTGTAATTGATTTTAGCATATCATATTTAAAACAGTTGGATATCAGATGATAAGATGTATAGAGAATGTCTTAAGATCTTCATACTAGTAGCAGATTTAGGATGTTCATCAGAGGATGTGTAAAAGCTTTGTCTTCTTTGGAGCGATGACTTTTATCAGAGCTTTGACTTCTTCGTAGCATTGAATTTCATCAGAGGATACATAGTAACCCAAATTCAAATGATCAAACACTTGATGTGATATATCAGAGGTAGAGGGAACTACTTGCTTGTCACGTTTATCAGAGGAAGACAAGCAGGCGCTTGTTGGATTCATCAGAGGCAGATGAACATAGACTTGTTGAATTTACAAATGAAGATGACCATATACTTCTTGAATTCATTATAGGCAAATGAACAGATCCAGATTGTTGTGATCAGAGGCAGACGAACCAGAACATATTTTCATTCATGAGAGCTCAAAAACAAAATGTTGCTTGCATTACAATAGTCAATTGAGGCAAAATGTTGCTCACGTAACATAATTAGAGAGAAGGAACAAAGAGAAGTCTTGTTGTACCTTTATCTTCTTCTAGTTAGGGATGGGAATATGCAAGGTCGTCCATCAGGGGCCTACGGTCTGACCTACTTATTGTCTGACATGGTCTGACCTATTTAATAAAAAGGCTAGGCTCATGCTGTTTTTAAAGCCTATTTATTTAAATAGGTCAGACTCAAGCTTATAAAAAAGCCTATTAGGCCTGACAGGCCGACCTATATATATTTTATTATTTATTAATATTATTTTATATTATTATATTAATAATATTATTTCCTATTTTAAATTCTATCAATTAGGCAATCACTCAATAAGCATTCTATATTCAGTAGCCATTCCATATTCGGTAGTGATTCCATATTTGGTGGTCGTTCCATATTCGGTAGTTATTCAATTAGTCAATCATACAGTAGTTGTTCCATATTTGTTTAAAAGGTAATAATGAGTGCATTTGTTTCAGAAAAAAAAATCTATTATTTGAAACAAAAAATTAATTTTTAGGGTTTAAAGGATGTTTGTTTCATATTTTTTAAAAATTATTTTGCTAGAAAAATTATTTTTTGTTTAATATATATAGTTATGTACATTGATATTAGTATGTGGAGAGTATCATGTGGTATGAGTAGAGCATTTAAATATTTTAATGTGAATAAGACTTAGGTTAGGTCTTTCAAAGTCTGGCCTGACCTGACCTATTCTCACCCCTACTTCTAGTAATCAGAGGGTTCAACATAAGAATCTATATAATTCACTAGGGGTGGGCAAAGTTCAGTTATAAACTAGAACCATTTGAAAATTGATCCAAATTGGTTTTTAGTTTGAAAAAACCGAACTAAACTAGTATTCAGTTCAAAAACCGAACCGAACTGTTTTATAAACTGATGTACTGGTTTATTACTTGGAACCGAACCGAACTGTTTTATAAACTGGTGTACCGGTTTATTACTTTGAACCGAACTGGTTTAACTTAATTTTTTTGTTTATATAAACCAAATTTTATATAATTACCCCTAATTAATTCTAATAAAACAAATTCAGTTCAAGTTTTTTCAAATAAAAACTGGTTCGATTCAGTTTTTTCGAACTGAAAACTAGTTCGGTTCGGTTTTTTCAAACTAAAAATCAGTTTGGTTCAATTCTAGTTTTAAAAAATCAATTCGAAAACAGTTTGGTTCAGTTCAGTTTTTGGTTTAACTTAATTTTTCAGTTCTGCAGTTTGGTTCAGTTTTTGGTTTTTTTGAACACCCCTATAATTCACTCAATCTAAAACCTACACACTTAATCAAATTTTTAGTGCATTAAATTGTTCCCACAAAAGATTTTGTTATCATCAAAACAAGTGAGAGACATATTTCTTCAAACTAACTTTGTTCCACCAAATATGTGCAAATGTTAAATAGACATAATGCAAAAGTAAATAATCATACCCTTGATTGGTTGAGACTTAACGTTGTTAAAATTCAAGAGCAAAATATTGTCCACCAAGTTGTTGAGCAAGCTCTCAAAAGGTTTGGATTATATGCAGGATATTCCAACCAGAAGTATTTTCTTCACCATTTCCTGAAGGAGTAAAAAATAGAAGTTCCTAAGGGGTAAAAATCCTAAAACTCACCAAGTTTGCTGGAAAATTGGTGAATCGACAACTAAGTACATTTCCAGATATACACCAAAGCTAGGATAATTTGTTACTGACGAATGAATTAAAACAATTTTTTTTTTCTATTTCTTTTGATAGTGGGAATGAATAGATGGTGATACTTATCCCCCAGGTACCGGGTTTGATTTCCATGGAAGGCAAAAACTCGCTATTTCCTATGGAGAGGAAAGGGGGCGAAAAGAAGGCATCAAAGGAATTTGACAACTAAGTGTCACAAAATGATGACAATCAAAGTTACGTTGGGGACACCAAGTAATGATGGAAAAATGTTAGACGCTTGTAAAAGCACCATAGATAAGCTCTGACAGTAAAGAAAAGTTGAATAGCATGGTTATGAATCATAGAAGCCAATATAAAGAGGAAGCTTTTTTCTTGCACCATTACGCATAAATCTGTCTACAAAGTTGGCCATAATTCCCCACCTCTTTTAAAAGGGAAATGGCATGCGGGATTGAAAAAGGTAGAAGAAATGAAGAAAGTTATTAACGAACACAAGTTCAAGGAACTAGTACAAGGCAATACAAATGAGGAACTTGGAGTCAGATTTAAACCTCATTGCTCTTTAAGTAAAAATGAGCTTATGTTTGATGATGTTATTGAGGCATACAATGACCCAAATGACTCACTTAGGATACATGACAAATAAGCTTTTAATGATGATGTCAATATGAGTGAAGATTTGGATTATATCATTATGGAAATAAGGAATATGTTAGATGGCTCAAGAGTGAGTTCTATTGAGGGCTGCGGGAGGATGCAACATCCAATTGGAATTGACTCAAATGAAGAAGATCCTATTTATAATGAATTCGTTTCAGATGTCGAAATGTACGTAAATTATGCACACTACTTACCTACAAAGTTTAAGTCCTATTATAAAGTTCGCCATAGGGTTCCAATGATGAGGACACATATGACTTGTTGTATGAATATTTTTATGTGGCTAAAGAAATATTGTAACCATATTTGATGACTTTGCCCAATTTGAAAATATGAGCAATGAAAATGCCAATTTTGAGTATTTTATTGTTCTGAAGGCTATGGTTAAAAAGCTAGGTAAAAATGAAAATAACTCAATGTAAAAAAATATGGTGATGATAGACTTTAATGGAAAAGCAGTCCCTTTAGATGGTGTTTCCATGCTTATTTTACAAGTAGGCTTAATTAGTAGAATAACTTTGTTTGTGGTGATACAATCTAAGTTCAGTTTCAATGCACTTTTGGGGAGAGATTGGATATATGGTGTAAGGGCCATTCCTTTGACATTACACTAGAAAGTAATGTTTTGGAATGATGTTGCCTAACTGGAGACAGTAGAAACAGACGGTATTCTCTGTAATTTACAACAAATGCATGTGGAATTTAAACTTTATAGTCAAAGTGTAAAGCCTATATAAATAGAAGAATGGATCTTGCATAATGATGCATTAGATGCTTGCTTGATGTAACATTATGGTTTAAGGATAGATAATTCGACTGAAATAAAACAGCCAAACATCTGTTATGTTTCAACACCAAGAAAAAGATGTGTTGACTGAACAAGTCAACACAAAAAGTCACATTGAAGAACATGTGTTGGTTGATTGTATATTTGATAATGAACCTTTAGACTTCGAAAAAGGACCATAGGAATTTGAAGATCCTTTGGAAGACTTTGACTTAGGAACATATGATAGAAAGAAAAAAAAACTTATTTTTGTAAGCACCGTGCTGCCAAAGGAATATAAAGAGAAGTTGATCAATTTAGTCAAAGAATACAAAGACTATTTTGGTTGGAATTATGATGAAATGTCAGGTCTAAGTAGAGAATTAATTCAACATAGACTTCCTTTGAAGAAGGGTTATAAGCATGTGAAACTGCCCAATAGAAGGCTTGCACCTAGAGTTGTGCTAAAAATCAAGCAAGAAATAGAAAGAGTATTGAAAGTTAGATTTATAAGAACCACTAGGTATGCATATTGGGTTTCGAACTTAGTCTCTATAGTAAGAAAATGGTACACTACATGTGTTCGTATATTTCAGAAATTTAAACATTGTCACTCTAAAGGATGAGTATCCAATGCCCACTATTGATATGTTAGTGGATGTTGCTTCTTGTTATGAACTCTTAAGCTTCATGGAGGGACATGATGGCAACAATCATATTGTTATAGAAAAAAAGGATGTGACCAAACAACATTCAGATGTCCATGTGCTATTGGAACTTATGAATGGGTGGTAATTTTATTTGGTTTCAAAATTTCAGATGCTACTTATCAGAGAGCTATGAACACTATTTTTCGTGATATTATTGGGAAATATGTCGAAGTGTACATAATTATTATCCTCTAAAAGCTTACGAATAGATATAAAGGTCGAGAACGTGAAGTGCATCTTTCAATTTAAAAGATTGAAGATCAATGTCTCCACAACCATCAACATGAGTATGATAACCATCTACACTAGTAATATAAGAAATGCAAGAAAAGTATACGACAAAAAATAATGGGAATAAAATGTCATGCAATGAGAGGCACAAGAACCAACACTACAAGAAAAACTGTTATTACCTACGGCAAATTTTATCTTTACCCACGGACTATTCATAGGTAACGTAAAATTACCTACGGATTACCCACGGACACGAGTTCGTAGATAAATCGCTCGTAGGAAAATATTTACCGACGGACAAGCTGTGGGACACACTTACCTAGGGATTGTCCGTGGGTAATATGACCCACTGAGTATCCGTGGGTAACGTTACCCATAGATTTGCCGTAGGTAAAATAGTAGATAGTTATCGACAGAAAAGTCGTAGGTTACGTTACCCACGGATCATCCGTGACAAGTCTACTATTTTATATTTAATATTGATAATTTTATCCATGAATTGTCCGTGGGTAATGAAAAAATGATTTTAATTCTATTTTTGTTTTTTTACGGTTTCCTGTATTTTTTAATATATATTTAAAATTAATTGTAAGCATATTAAACATCATTGTCAAAACAAAGTGAAATATTATGTAAATAGTATTTTCAAATTACATCTCCTGACTGCCACAAATTTCAAAATAAGGGCAACTTGCACTACCATTAGTTTCAAAATACACATTCTCACTACCATAACTTACACATTGTCACTACCATAAAATTCAAAATACACATAATCATAAGTTTCAAAATACACATAACCAAAATACATATTGTCACTACCATAAGTTTCAAAGTACTACTATACGAAACTAACAATGAAATAAGTACTACTCATCGCCGTCATCATCGTTAGACTCATCCTCGTCATAATCTGGATGACGACGACGACGGGATGACTCAGCCGGTATGGAAGCAACACTTTTTGCCAATGTTGCTAGCTGTATCTGGAGCTCTTTAGTGCGTTGCTCATCCTCTTGTCGACGTTGCTCTGCTTTCCTTAGCTCATCCCGCGCCTCTCGTGCCTCGTGTTCTTCCGCTTTTGCTCGCTCCTCAAATGCTGCTATATGTGCAGCTATCTCGGTAGAGTGTTGAGACAAGACATTGACACAACCTCTAGATGGACGAGAATCTGGGACTAGACTTGCGACACCTGGTCTATAAAGTGAGGATCTATCTCCAGAACCATAGATCCTCCCTTTATTCTTCCCCCCAACAGATTGGACCCACATGTCTAAGCGAGCTTCCGCATTAACCACTTGGCTACAACTACTAGACGCTTCCCCATTTTTGGAAGCTTGTTGCAACTTACCTTGATATGTTTCCTACTCAAATAGAAAATGATTTAACATAATCAAATTACTTAACATAATCAAATTACTTTTCCAAGAAATACAAGTGAAAGAATGAATGAATGATTTAATATTTCTTACATATGTTTTTTGTGCTCTTTCATCAACCCAAGAGTTGTCCTTCTTCTTAGTGTGAGTTTTTAAAAAGACCTCATCCAATGTGGGGTCTCTACCTAACTCTTCAGCCTTACAAAAAATAAAAAACAACATAACCGTGAGTCACATTTCAGCAACAAAGGAAAACAACAAAATATTTCAGCAAAATAACTCTATGCATTTTGAAACAACAACACAACAAAACAATAAAAATAGCAAATAGTAGGTATGTCCTTAATATAAAAAGTGTACCAATCGAATGGTATGTTCAGCAATGGATATAGATCCACCAGTATGGACAGCTCCTCCTTTAGAAGAAGCACGATTTTTCTTAGCTTGATTTGATATCTTCTTAAAAGATGGATCCATCCATATCTTCTCAAGATCATTCCAAACAGTTTCTCCCATCCAAGTTGGACACTTACGCTTCTTTCTCGCTTGCATCAACATATCAGAAAGACGCATTGATCCTTTTGTATTGAAGATATTCTTAATCTGAAAATTGTGCTCAGGCAACCAAGCAACTTTCTCCTGCAACATTACATTACAAATAAATTATAATGTTGCAATTAGCATCCACACAATAGTTCAACTCATTAACAAGATATATAACTTAATCTTACACCAAATTTGTCGAACCAACGTTCCAAAGTTAATTCTGGGATTGCTCCCCAGCTAGGATACGGATCAACATATTGTGATGTAATGACTGAGGTGATGGCCTTGGAGGCCACCCTACACGGTAACCACCTGTAAACAATTTTAAAAAAAAATAACTTCAAATGAACCATAATCCTTATGTAGTAATGAAAAGTTAATCCTTATGTAGTTACATACCCTCGACCATCTGGCCATATCATTGTTCTCCCATCAGGCGCAACCCCATGACTAGAATCTGCACATCTTGACCCTTGAGTCTTATTACCAATATCAAGCGGTATTGAAGGTGGTGGATTAGCGGAAATTGAGGTATGTCGTGAAGCAACTGATGTTAATGGTTGTGACGGTGAATGATCAACAGTCGTGGAAATGTTGTCTTTTGGGACAAAATTTGGTGTGGGCCTCATCACTATAATTGGTTCAGATTGATGCACCTTATTAGGTGGGAGTGGAAGCACTGCAGCTTGTTGGGTAGGAGGCTTAACATGTTGTTGGGTGGGATGTCGCACATATTGTGAGGTTGGTGTAGTGGCATTGGCATCTAGTGGAAAATGATCAATTGTTGCTTGTACCTGCTGAGCTGCTTGAGTTACCTTATGCGGTAAAATCATGCGATTTTTCTTCAAAGGAAGCTTGAGTCTAATCTTTTTTTTTGGAGTCATCTATAAAAAATAACATGAATAAAAACAATTAGCACACACAATAGTAAACACAATTCAAGATTATCAACTCTACAACATTAAAGAACTTGAATCTAAAACTAATATATCAAAAGGTAGAATATGAAGATTTATACAAACAATCAACTACTATTATTACTTACTAAAAATTCAAATGTCAATTGAAAAATCATCCCCATCTTCATCATCCATATCACTATCATTATCAATTGGAATATTTGGAACAAACGTTACATTGACTTCTTCATCGCTATGTGTTTCATCATGCAAGCCAACCATTTCTTCAATTTCAGTTAATTGTTCAACATGTGCCATATCTTCATCTTGATATGGCATGTCCTCATCGGCTCCATCCACCTCTACATGACCCATAGGCTTTGTTTTGATAACTGCAGCCCAGTGATGCTTATCAGTTCGCATTTCAGGATAGGGTACATAATACACCTGCCTAGCTTTTTGTGCAATTATGAAGGGATCATAGAGATCATATTTTCGATTCATCTTGATATCTACAATATCATATTGTGGATGAACTTTGGTTCCTCTGTTCCGTCTAGGATCAAACCATTGGCAATAAAACAAGGCTACTTTGTGAGGCAATTTGTAATACTCCAACTCGAAGATATGTTGGATGACTCCATAGAAATCATCTTCCCCTCCTCCAGTAACCCCTTTCACATAAACTCCACTATTTATGGTTTTCTTACCCTGAGACCAAGCTTTTGTGTGAAATTTGTACCCATTAATGTAATACTTGTGCCAAGTTTTAACCATTGAGTTAGGACCCCAAGCTAATGATAACAAGTTAGGGTCAGTCACGCCATTTTCCTTGTCAATGGCCTATACAAACATGATATTCACAATAGTTAGGTGAGAAGTTCTAATTTATTTGCAACAAACTTCAATAAAGCACTTACATACGCACAAAACCATTCTGGGAATTCTCCATGTAAACGAGTTTGAATATAGGATCTTCTTCAAGAATGGAATTAGAGTGCAAAAAGGCGTTGTCAATAATGAGAGAATTGTTATTACATGTATTTGGTAATTATGTGGGGTGTGTGCTTACATACTACTTACTCAATATATGGCTTGACCTCGTTGCAATTGATGAGGATGTGTACATGAGCAGACCTTCTTTCAGCATCACTCAACCAATGTGTTTGGGCCTTCCCACTAGGACGTCCTAATTGATTGCTAATTGACAGTGTTGTTGTGACAACATCATTTAATTTTGCACCTTCATTACGTTGGCTTCTATTAAACAAAGAGATTGTTTTGAAATAGTGGGAACAAAAATATGTTGTCTCTCGATGTAAGTATGACATACATATTGAGCCTTCCACTCTAGCCTTGTTTTTCACTGTGCGCTTAAAATCACCCATCATTCTGGAAAAGTGAGAGCAATAACTTAATAAAAGTGGAAATATTTAGAAAAAAAATGAAACCGTTAAAGGTGAATATAAATTACCTTTCAAACAGATACATCCATCGATATTGAACTGGACCACCAAGTTTTGCCTCATACGGGAGGTGAATTGGAAGATGCTCCATTGAATCAAAGAATCCTGGTGGAAAGATTCTTTCAAGTTTGCATATGATGAATGGAATATTTTCACCCAATTTGACCAACTCATCATGTCTTAAGGTATTGCTGCAAAAGCCCTTAAAGAATTGACTTAATTCTGTTAATGGTTTCCACACATGGTCAGGCAATGAACTAAATGCAAATGGAAGCAAACACTCCATAAATACATGACAATCGTGGCTTTTCATCCCATTCATTTGTCCTCTATTAACATCTGCACATCTTGCCAAGTTAGACGCATACCCATCTGGCATCTTAAGCTCCTTTATCCATTTACAAACTTTCTTTGCCTCACTAGACGTAAGACAATAATTTGCCTTAGGTTTTTTCATTTTTCCATTGTTATGTGGAACCAACTCCAGGTCGCTACGTTGGCAAATGATGGCCAAGTCCATTCGTGCTTTTTCATCGTCCTTAGTCTCGTTCTTAACATTCATGACAGTGTTAAACACATTATCAAAGAAGTTTTTTTCTATGTGCATGACATCTAAATTATGCCTTAATAAATTATCTTTCCAATATGGAAGATCCCAAAATATGCTTCGTTTAGTCCAATTATGGCTAACTCCATATCCAGACAATTTAGTATGAGCATTATCTATCACTCGTGGAATATTGTGAACCAAACCCCAAACTTCTTCACCATTCAATATTGGAGGAGGTTCATCCTTCACAACCCTATTTTTAGTGAACCCTTTTTTACTTCTTCTAAATGCATGATTATGAGGTAAGAAACGACGGTGACAATCAAACCATGAATTTTTTCCACCGTATTTTAAAGTAAAAGCCTTATTTCCATCCATACACACCGGACATGCCAACTTACCTTGGGTACTCCATCCAGATAACATGCCATAAGCAGGAAAATCGTTAATTGTCCACATTAAGGTTGCCCTCATTACAAAGTTTTGTTTCATGGAAATATCATAAGTCAAAGCCCCTTCACTCCACAATTGTTGAAGCTCGTCTATTAATGGTTGTAAATACACATCAATGTTTGCTTTTGGGTTAGATGGTCCAGGTATGAGACAAGTCAAAAACATGAATGGTTTAGTCATGCACATTTCAGGCGGGAGATTATACGGGGTCACAACAACAGGCCAACAAGAATATGAGGTTGAAGAGGCCTGAATGTATGGCGTGAAGCCATCAGAACATAACCCAAGCCTTACATTTCTTGGTTCATTTGCGAAGTCTGGATACCTTGCATCAAAATGATTCCAAGCTTCCCCATCAGATGGATGACGTAAAATGCCTGAACTTGATCTATTATGTTGATGCCATCTCATTTGGGCAGCAGTTTCCGTTGATGCATACAATCTTTTTAACCTAGGAGTGATTGGCATATAGAACATCCTCTTAACTGGAATGTCTTTGTGGTTACCTATCCCAGGCTTACGAGGAACATATCGGGGTTCATGACAAAACCTACACTCTATATCTGCACTATTCTCTTTGTAGTACAACATGCACCCTTTAACACAACAATCAATTTTCTCAGACTTCAATCCTAGCATTGTCACCAGTTTTTTCGCTTGGTAAAAATTTTTTGGAAGTGAATCCTTAAAAGGACACACATCTACAAGCATGGTTGCAAAGAAATCAAGACATTTCTGCGGAACATTCCAATTTGATTTGCAAGCTAAAAGTTTCACGCATATTGAAAGTTTTGAATCAGAAGCCCCCTCATATAAGGGTTTGTTTGCAGCAGTTAACAAATCATAAAAGTCTTGAGCATCCTCATTTGGAGGCTCTTCATTAATCTCTTCCTCGTTGCCCTCATCACCCATATTTTGGAAGTCATAAGTTGGACCAAATGCATCATCGACCATATGTTGCATTAACGTAAATGGATCATCGTTATCAATATATCCACTACTACTTGGAACATTTTCTGGGTCAACATGTGGAGCTTCTTCACCATGTTGAGTCCAATACCAATAATTTGGTTGGAACCCAAACCTATACAAGTGAAGTTTGACTTCACTTGCAGACAATACACCGCTACACATACAATTGTGACAAGGACATCTGATGCCACCATCTTCTACAAACTGATTACGACTTATTGCCTTTGTTATAAACTCTTCAACACCTTTTGCAAATGCTGATTTGAACCCCCCTCGTTGAACATAAAGTCTATCATATACCCAACTACGATCTGGGTGGTAGCCATCCATACTTTGAAGGACAAACAAAGAATTGAGGAGCAACGGAACTGCTAACATAATGTAAAATAGAATAGTATAGTAAAATAAAATCAAAAAGATAATTCACATCAAATTTACTAAACAACTTTTATTCACATTTATATCTTACTTGGTTTGCTTTGTGAACAATATAGGTTTATAAATACCAAAGAATACAAAAATATAATGTTTTTCATACACAGTTTAGGCCTTATCCCTTATCTAATTTGGAAATGTTTGCTTTGTGGTTGGTCCAAATGGCATAGGAAAGTCTACTATACTTAAGTTAATTGTTGGAGAACTACAACCAAGTTCTGGGACTGTCTTCCGTTCTGCCAAGGTAATATATATTACAAAGGTACTTCTTAACACAAGCTAAATTTCTGCTTCAAAATTGCTAGTGGTGTGCCAAGTTATACACAAACATATACATAAGAAACTTAAAATCATTAAAGGATGTCATGCTAATTTGATTAAAAATTTGCAACTGATTTAGAGATCAACTTTTATTATTTGGTTAAAAATTATAACAAGTATTTATATACTCTAGTAGATTGATACACCAAGTAACAAACTAATTAAAAGTTCAAGTGAAAAA
>NC_021161.2:16637460-16693514 GCF_000331145.2 Cicer arietinum | reverse complement strand
CTAGTAAAAAAAAACACTGTTGTCAAATAGCCGCTATAGCGGCACTATATCGCTATAACAGAGTGGAATTTGAACACACCGCGATCGTTCACTGATATGCTATTTAGTACAGAGTATTATCGAATAACTGCTATTGCGGCGCTATAACACTATAGCATAGCGGAATTTGAACAAACCGCTATTTTCTGCAATTCGCAATTGACAACATTGAAAAAAACAATATCTCTATATGGTGTCTTTAAGTAAAATAAAAATAAAAATTTGTTTTCGTAACATTGCCGTTATTTAACAAATAAGAATTACAATCTTTTTTAGGAAAGGAAAGGTGAATTTTCTAAGACGTGTTATTTCTAATTTGTTAGGAAAAAAACCAGAGCCTTCACACCATTAATAAAACTCAAGAATGAAGAGCAGTTCAAATGGGAAGTTCAACAGCGAAGGGATCTTGATGAAATAGATAAGACTTTGACCAATCCACCGATAGTGATATCTGCAATTGCACATAGGTCATTAAAGAGGAGAATAACGTCAAGCGGGTTGTTTATTATCTTAGTAGAGTTCTTAATGATTATGAACAAAAATATAGTGCAGTATAAAAGTTGTGTTTATTTTTAATTTACCAAATGTAAATATTATATGATGCCATGTAATGTGCAAGTTATGTTAAAAACAGACATCATTGAATATATGTTATCTAAACGTATTTTTAATTTTAGGATTGCTAAATGAACTTTGGCCTTGTTTGAATTATCGTTGCAATATGTGTCAATGAAAGTTCTCTAAGGACAAGCTATAGCATATTTATTGCTTGACCACCTATGCCTAGAGATTGAGCAAGTTGAATACATAGAATTAGAACCATGGCATTTTTACTTTGATGGTTTTGAGATAAGAGTTGGAATATTAATTATTTAACCAAATAAAATTCCTATTAAATGTAGGTTCAAAAATAAAGTATGAGTATTCCAACAATGAAGCTGAATATGAAGTTTTGATAATTGGGTTATAGATTTTACTCGATATGGGGGCAAAACATGTCAAAGTGTTGGGTGATTTTTAGCTTGTTATTCAACAATTGTCTTTAGAATGTAAATTCCTAAATAATTCTTTAGCAATATATTGTTTTATAGCAAGTAAACCGATTAAGAATTTCAAGAGCGTAATACTAGAACATGTTCCTACAGACAACAATCAAAAGGCTATTAAGTTAGCTGAAATTGCTTCTAGACACAAGTTTCCTATAAATATTTTAGATAATATTGTTGAAATAAGAGAGATGTTATATCCAATTTGTGAAACAGAATATCATGACAAATTATGTAATTCAAAATTATTGGATAAGTCTCATAATACAATATTTATGCAATCACAATCCTGATGTGGATTGAAAGTTTAAACAACAAGCTACTAAGTATGTATTGTTGGGTCAACCATTATACAAATGTACTCTCGATGATGATATAGAAACATGTTAACTATTGAAGATGACAGCATATTGATCATAGCATTTGGGCACATGTTTTTAGTTTTTTAGTTTGGTATTTTAAAAGCTTTTTATAGCTTAAAATAATATTTTTAACTTGTTTCTAAACTTTGGGTCGAAATTGATTTATAATTTCATTATTTGCATTTTAATTTTATTATTTACATATTGACTCTTGCTCGCTTTGTAGACCATAACTTGAGCTTTGGATATTCGATTGGTGCATTCGAGCAGACGTTGGAAAGCTAAAAATCAGAGCTACAACTTTTGTGTTGGAATAAAAGTCTAATGCTGAACTTTACTGGGCCTAAATTGCAGATTTCCTAATCTAGACTTTTGTTATAATTTTAATTAGCGGGTCACTTGTTTTTAAACCCTAAAGCTCAATATTGAGTACTATATATTGACAGTTTTGTTTCTTTTCTAGAGACGGAAATATTAGGATTCAAATTACTATTGAAATTCAATTTAAGCAATCAGAATATCAATATAATCAAATATACAAGAATATAATTATGAATCGAAATTGACAGTGTAACCTGAATCTCAACAACAAAAGTCCAAATTAATCTAAGCTATAATCATGAATCGAAATTGACCCAAAGTTTAGAAACAAGCTAAAAATATTAATCTAAGCTATAAAGAGCTTTTAAAATACCAAACTAAAAAGCTAAAAACATGTGCCCAAATGCTATGATCAAATTCAGAGCAACAACAAAATATTCCTCAACAACAAAACAATGCACCTTCATTAGAGGACCTCGTTAAGCAGATGGCCGTCTAGAATCTCTAATTTCAACAAAGAACATATTCCACCATTCAAAATTTGAAAACAAAGATTTGTCAGCTAGCCACTTCAATTAATCAATTGCAGAATCAAGGGTCAAATCAATCATCTGCACAGTCAGTGGTAAATCCAAATGCTCCAAATGTTAGTGCAATTACATTGAGGTATGGGAAAGCTGTTGAAATACCAAAGCTATCAGAAACTGCAGTGAAAAATAACAAGGTTGTTGAAGACACTTTGATACCTGAAATTGTTCATGTTGAGCAAAATATACCACTTCCTTTTCCTCAAAGAGCAGTGAAGACTAAGAAAATGGACGAGGCAGATAAGGACAACGAGATCCTGGATAATTTAGGAAGGTGGAAGTGAACATTCTCCTCCTTGAAGCAATTAAACATATTCCAAGATATGCGAAAACAAAAGAGAACATATTCCTTGAAGCAATTAAATATATTCCTTGAAGCAATTAAATATTTTTTTTCTCTCATCACTTTGCATTCATAAGAATATTTGGAATCGCATGCATTTCTTTGTTCGAAGTGCAAAAGCTTAAGTGGGGGAATTTGATCATAGCATTTGGACACATGTTTCCAGCTTTTTAGTTTGGTATTTTAAAATCTCTTTACAGCTTAGAATAATATTTTAAAGTTGTTTCTAAACTTTGGGTTGAAATTGAATTATAATTTTATTATTTTTATTTTTATTTTATTATTTACATTTTGATTCTTGCTCGCTCTATAGGTCATAACTTAAAGCTCTGGATATCCAATTGGTGCATACGAGCAGGCGTTGGAAAGATAAAAATCAGAGCTACAACTTTTGTGTTGGAATAAAAGCCTAATGCCGAACTTTATTGGGTCTAAATTTCATATTTCCTCATCTGGACTTTTTTAATAATTTTAATTAGCAGGTCACTTGTTTTTAAACCCTAAACCCTAAAGCCCAATATTGAGTACTATATATTGGCAGTTTTATTTCTTTTCTAGAGACAGAAATATTATGATTCAGATTGCTACTAGAAATAAACAGTTTTTATTTTCATGAAAAGCTAATTTTATAAGATTAATCCACGAGTTCAGAGTTTCATCAACACCTTGAGATTCAAGTTACACTATCAAATTCAATTCATGATTATATTCTTGTTTATTTTGTTGGTGAAATGACCTCTATCCTTAGGAAGTTGTATACAATATTTTTAACTAGATTATCTAATTCCTTCCTAAGTGATGAACTTAATATTAAAACCAACTTGTTTAATATTAATTCCAATTTAACAGTAATAGATTCAAAAATTTATTCAAAACTGAGATTCAAGAACACATGTATTATCAAGATAAAGAGTATAGAGATAGAGAAGTGTGCACCATGGATTTTTATACTGGTTCGACTATCAATTCGATAGTCTACATCCAGTCCTGGAATCACTTACCGATTCCAGCCTTTACTAGAAATGATTTGAGTATGTTTACAGACTTTCCAGCACTTCACTGCCTATACATCTAACTCAACATCAATCTAAAAGATGACCACCAGTTTAACAATACTGGATTTCCACACACTTTCTTTTACAAAGATGATTCTTTCAAAAAGACTAAAAACACTTGATTCAACCACAATGAATTCTCACACTAAGTATTTGCCAATAATGTTTGTGAGTTATAATAGTTTTTCTCAAAGTGTATTTTTCGAAAAATCAATGAGATTCTTTTTTTGTTCTTTTTATGTATTTCTATATGTTATAAAAATTGTGATTGATTCAGTTTATATAGTTTCAGAAAAACTTCAGACAAATCGATTTCCCAATCGATTTTATTAATGCGTATTATGAGCTCAATCGATTTCCTGATCGATTTCGCGTTTCTTGTTTTTCTTGAAATTCTTGAAATAGATGAACTAATCGATTTGCTAATCGATGTTTTTAATGCATATATCAGAAATTGATACTCAGTTCATATCAGAGTCGATTGAGTAATCGATTATAATTGTTTTGTTCAAAATGCGAGATCAAACAATCGATTACTCAGTCGATTCATTTTCACTAACATAATCGATTTGGCAATGGGCTAATTTCTCCCTGTAATTCAGACACTCAATCAAATCGATTTACCAATCGACTGATTTCTCCCTGTAATTGAGACACTTAATCAAATCGATTTGCCAATCGACTGATTTCTCCCTATAACTCAGACACTTAATCAAATCGATTTGCCAATCGACTGATTTCTCCCTGTAACTCAGATATTTAATTACAATCGACGTGTCAATCGATTATGCGGTATGTTTCTGATAAATGATGAATTGATTCATTTATGCAATCGATTATCCAATCGATTTCGTTTAATCATAGAACACATGTCTGATAAAACCTATTTAAGTAATCGATTTGCTAATCGATTAACTCAGTGAAAACTTTGTTCTATGAATCAGAAAATCGATTGACTAATTGATTAGTAGAAAGCTTGTAACTTAAGAAAAGTATATCAATCGATTGTCCAATCGATTTTCTTGAATCATAGAACACAGGTCTGATAAAAAACATTTAAGTAATCGATTTGCTAATCGATTAACATAGTGAAAACTTAGTTCTATGAATCAGGAAATCCATTTGTCAATTGATTTACCAATTGATTGATTAACATACTTATTTTATGATTTCAGTTTTAATTGGCAAATATTAGATGTGTGAAATCATAATGATGAATCTAACTAATAAACACTATGAACAATAGACACATTTACACATAATCTTCAAGCCTTGTATGATATGATTAATCTTTGCTTGATTGCTTGAGATCCAAGATTTGTCCAAGTGTAGTGTTTGATTCTTTCCTGAAATGTATCTCAACTCAAACTATAATTAGATTAATCAGATAATGCATATACATTGTATGTTTGGAAGTTATATCAAAATCATAGTCAAGGAGGCATATATCTTACATATTTGATTATATTGATATTCTGATTGTTTAAATTGAATTTCAATAGGATCGATTAAATTTATTTGACATAATTTGGTTTCGGTTTCTAATTTAATTGAAATATAATTTTGTGACGTTTGATCGTTAATTGTAATATTTTGATGATTGTGATGCTTAATCCAATCAAAGAAACTGAATTCACATAGGATTGATTACGCTTGTTTGATCAATTCTATAGTCAAATAAGAATAGAATCACGAAAAAGAGTATTGGCGAAATATGGTCAAACATTGTGTTACATATGTGAAGTATTGTGAACAATGTCAAAAATATGGTTTTCTACATAATGTTCCAGCAAGTGAGTTGCATGCATTGGCAATTTAAAGGATAAACTTTAGATCTGATAGGCCAAATACACCTTAATTCATCGAAGTTTCATAATTACATCCTAATAAGAGTGGATTACTCCACTAAATGGGAGGAAATCTTCCTTTCAAAGTGGTAGCTCAAAAGGATGTAATTGAATTTATAGAAAATTACATTGTGTAGATTTGGCTTACCTCATACCATCACCACTAGGGAAATGGTTGAGTATGCCAAACCAAATCAAGGTCAAGGAGGATAAAAATGTTAATATCTACTCATTTTTATGCACAAGCCAATGGCCAAGTTGAACCCATGAACAAGGTTATCATAAGTTTGATTTAGAAGCACATCAATAAAAAATAAAAAAATAAAAAACCAAGAAATAGGCACAATACTCATAATCAAGTCTTATGGGCTTACGGGAATTCTCAAAAGGGATTCGATACACATCCCCTTACAAGTTAGTTATTGGACATGATGCAGCGTTGCGTGTCAAAGACAAATTAGTATTGGAAACTCATGTTGGATGAGTTGCTTGAAGAAATATTGTTTGCCTATTATTCGACAGGAAAAATACGTGATAAGATTTTATGATAGTCATGTTAAATTTCAATCTTTTAAGGTTTGAGATTTAGTATGGAAAGTCATTTTGCCCATGGACAAGTCTACTCATGGATATGATAAATGGTCCCCAAAATGGGAAGGTCCGTTTAGAGTTAAAGATGTGTTTTCAGAGAATTCTTATGCAATGTTAATTCTGGTTAATCCGCTAAGAGCTGTTATTGGAAAAATATTTAAAACCATACAAACCTACTATTTGCGAAAGAAAAATAAATTGAGACAAATAAGGTAAAAACAAAAGAGAACTTTTAAAAATATATTTGATAGATTACAATATGTTGGAACATTACATAAAAGTCAAAATACAAAGTATCCTTAGGTTACATAAAAGAGAAAAGACATCTACTAGGAAATCTAGATGTGAGAGATGGGGATCAAACTTAGAGATATAAGAGTTGGCAATCGAACAAACATGAGGTAATCATCCAAATATAAGAGTTATCTATGGAAATGTTGTTGGAACCAAATTGGTTTTCCACTTATAGTGTTGATGTTAACAAAAGTACTTTGTGAGAACAATTTACTACACTAATGATTTCACTAAGTATGAAGAAATTATAACTGGAAAATTGGAGGAAACGACTAAACGAAACCATCACCAGAAGATATTACTAAAGAAAGTGACCAGAGGATACCACCAAAGAAAGTGACCAGAGGATGCCACCACCAAAGGATATCACTAGAGGAAGGAACCATAGGATACCACAACCAGAGGAAGTGAAAAGGTTAGAGAAAATGAAATCAAATTAGTCAAATCCTTGGGCTAGAAAAGTGTGTGCATATCCCTTTGATAGCACGATATTGGTAGTTTAGCTTGTTTATGTGTCTGCCTCTAAACACTGAAGCATGCTTCTGATTAGCATGCCTTTGACGAGTCAATCCATGGGTCTGCCTCTAAAGACTTAGTAAGCCTCTAAAGATTCAACATGCCTCTAATGAACAATAAATTCAACATGCCTCTGATGAACAATAAATTCAATATGCCTATGATGAACAATAACTTCAACATGCCTCTAATGAACAGTAACTTCATCATGCCTCTGATGAACAGTAACTTCAGTATGCCTCTAATAAACAGTGATTGTAGCATACCTTTGAGGAATTGTAACTTCAGCATGCATCTGATAAAAATAATATTTTTTTAAGCATGCCTCTCATGTCTGCAACATGTTCCAAAGTACTGCCTTTGATACGCAACACACTCACAAGTTGCAATAACTCTGATAAAGAAACAAAGGCGAAGTTGCTCATGCCACTAATTCTAAGTCTCACAGTTTTGCATCTGCCTCTAACTCTAATTATTCAAGCAACACAACATTTGACTCCAACAATCAAGTCAACAAATCTGATGGAGAGAAATCAACGACTTTGATGGAAAGTCAAAAGCTCTAATAGATTGAGAAAAATACTAAATTGGACTTAGTCATATTTTTACTTCTGAAGATCGAAGAACAAGTTCAAATTTCATTCCCGCTCAAATCAAATCAAACGTATGAAAGAAGACTCAAGTGAATTAATTTCCAAACTTAATCTTAACAAATGTTCACAACTTCCTTCTAGAAGACCTGCTCAAGAATTGGCTATGGGTCATATTATCAAAACATATATTTCAAAATTATATTTGGAAGAATTATTTGTTGACCAAGCTGGAATGAAGATACGATTAAGAATTCTTAAGGGACAAAATTCACAAAACATATAATTCACGAAGACAAAATTCTTAAGGAGTTATTTGATATATTTTGTTGATTTTAATTCTTGGATTTAATGAAATGTTTATGTTCTTCTTTCCTTGATTAATAAGAGATTTTTCATAGTTATGCGTTGTTTCTTTATCTTAGTGCAATGCTGAATTTTTTGTAAGAAATCAACATGACCTATATAGAGTATGTCAGTCATATATGGAGTTGTAGATGTTCAATTGGAGTCAAACCAAGTGCAAATGAAAGATAAGATCCATAGCTACAACTTTCATACAACCACCAGAACCAAATTTCGGACTCACAAAAGGAGAACAATGCAGTAAATGTCAAACGAGGAATGCATACAAACACATTTTTCTCACTTGTGTCCTAGCATTGGAACTCAGAGACGGCTGTTTCCAACACCATTGGAGGATTTTTATCCAGCATCATTCATGAATCTTTCTGGTAATTCTTCTTTAATATCTATCTTTTGTATCTCTGTCATGAGTAACTAAACCCTATTTGTTATGGATAAGTGAAACAACATGAAACTCTTATGTGTCTGATTTGATTCCTAGTTATATGAATAAGTTTATTGAATTATTTTTCTAATCTTTGTGCTTAATACTTTTTATTGTTTGATCAACTTTAAAATATTTTACAATTCATATTTTGAAACAGAAGTGTACTTTACGAATGCTTGAGATGAGAAATTCATAATTTTGTAGTCTAGGGATAGATGCAGGTCATTGAACCAATTAAATTATTTGCAAAGACAATAGTTTAATAAGAGAAATATTGTACTAAAATGCTTAATTATAATCTTAAATCCACTAAAGAATTAGGGGTTACTTTGGAATTAAAGGTTTTGTCAGTAAGACATTAGGGCAAGAATAATAAAGAGAATTCGGTAATAGTTCAATAAAGGAATTTAGTAACTATGATCAAATTAAAACCCAAGGTTGGATTCAAAGTGAAACTCATCCCAGACATTTTTCTTATTATAAAAGTTCAATTCTATTACTGTTGTTAGTTTCAAATATTATTTCAATCAATTCGGAAATTTTTTGTTCAATTTTAGTAATTAAACATAATTCTTAGTAAAACGTAATCCTTGAGTTCGACACTTGGTACTACCATTTTATTATTACTTGCAAAAATTTCGAACACTTGCAAAAACACTATGAGTGGTTTAATTCCTTCTTCAATCTGGGGTTTTAAGGTTGTTAGGAGAAGACTTGGCTTGTAGGGTCAAGGTGGTTAGTTCCTCAAAAGTCTAAGGTTGTCAGGCTGTTTGAAAAGACTGGTTTGGAGGGTCAGATGTTTTGTAATTCAAGGTATTTTAATTAGTGATTAAAGTCTTCTTAATGAAGGGACATGATGTAGCCCCCACACCAAAATTGTGTTTTTCGCTTGAATGACGCCTCTCACCATTGCTTGCATAACGTCTCTCGTCTTCGTCTCTTTACATCCTCTCACCGTCTACTCTTTACAGAAAATTGTGTCTCAGCCTCTCACTGTCGTCTCTTTATGTATCACAACACTCAGTATCACCAAAATGTCATGTTTGCCTTAACCCTCACAAGAAGGTCGCGCATATGTAAGAATATGCTTCATCCATCTTTTTTATGCTTCGATTTGTGTTTTGATGTGTTTCAGTTTCACGTCTTACAGTGTATTATTTGTGGTGTGATTTAGGTTTTCTTTTTATACACTAATGATTTGTGATTTGTGTTTGTTGTAGTTATATGCATTATCCATCTTATTTTTAATGTATTATGTTTTTTGTATACATCTTTTTATTGATAATAAAAACAATGTCTTCTTTTTCTTTACAAGCCAAATTAGACTTGTATTATGTTTGTTGTATAATTTAATCAATGAGGCGAAGCAAGAGTGGTATTCGGGATGTGAAAACTTCACTACTTTATCATTTTTATCCTTCAATTTTACTTGTTAAAGTGTCTTCAGGGGTGGAGCAACGTATTGTTCAATGCTCTTTTGGAGTTATTGAAAGAAGTCATGCCTAATATGAACATTCCTGAATCTTTTAACAAAACAAAAGCCATAATCAAGGATTTGGACCTTGATTATAAAAAAATTCATGCATGTCCAAATGATTGTATGTTGTATTGGAAAGAGCATGAAAATGAAGACACCTACAACACTTGTAAAGCTTCACGATGGAAGGAATTTACTCAAGTAGAGTCAGAGTTTGAGAATCCAAAGTATGACCACCAAGCTCCTGCAAAAGTTTTGAGGCACTTTCCACTAATTCCAAGACTTTAGAGACTATATGTGCTTGAAAACATAACTTTTAAGAACACATACAAATCTATCCCTCGTCAATATAACCTTTTGGATGAGGTATATCAAGTATATAACTTTTAATTCTACATAAGTTTCTTTCTGTGGGATACGTCCACCGAAATTGAACGGGACTGCTCAATCAAACTTCATGGACAAGATGAATAGGCAAATGAACCATTACATCAAAAAATCTTGGAGGAAAAACCATCTCCAACTTACAAAGTATTTCAGCAATCTCGCCATTTCGATAATCCAAATCTTGCACTTGGATAACTTTTTGACACAAAGAGCGGAAAAAAGATACAAGATGAATTAAAAGTCCAGCCACTAGATTTGGCATTGTGCTATTTATTTCTACTTGTAATAAGTAGTGTAACATGAAATGTGCATCACCACTCTTGTAACCAAATATCTTTTTATCGCCAACATGTAATAAGTAGTGTAACCTTAAATGTGCATCATCGGGGAACTTGGTAGCCTTCTAAACAATGCAAAAAGTAGACTTCTCTTGGAATTCATTGAGAAAAATGTCTTTGCAAACTTTATCCGACCTCTGTCAATATCTATTGGATGAAGTTCCT
This sequence comes from Cicer arietinum, assembly GCF_000331145.2. Taxonomy (NCBI): domain Eukaryota; kingdom Viridiplantae; phylum Streptophyta; class Magnoliopsida; order Fabales; family Fabaceae; genus Cicer; species Cicer arietinum. The sequence continues at coordinate 16,682,763 of NC_021161.2, read as the reverse complement.
TTCTAATTCTCATATCTTGTAGCTCATAATGAGCATTAACATGATCTTTTGTCTTTCTTGTATGTCCAAAAGAGTCCCAATAATACGATAACATATGTTTTTCTCAATATGCATTACATCAAGATTATGACGTAAAGTATTTTGAGCCCAATACCACAACTCAAAAAATATTGACTTCTTCTTCCATGGACCATAATTTTTTTCTTCTTATTCTTCTTTCCAAATTCATTCTCAAAATCTTTTAAGTTTTCCACGATTTCTATACCATTTAACATATGTGGTGCAGACCTATGTTATTTTTTTCCATTGAATGACCTTTCATTGGCCCTCAAAGCATGACTAGCCGATAAAAAAACACAATGGTCCATATAACACATTTTGTGATTGTGTCTCAAGTAGGTTGAATTAGTGTTATAATTGTAACACGCACATGCCAATTTTCCTTTGGTGCTCCAACCAGACAACATAGCATACCCAAGGTAGTCACTAATATTCCATAGTAGAGATGTTCACAATTAAAATGTTTGATCTTTTGAGGCATCATATGTTTCTACTCCAATTTCCCACAATTCCTTTAGCTCCTCAATCAACGGCTGAAGGTACACATCAATATTAGTTCCAGGTGATTGTGATCCAGGAATCAATAACGACAACATTGTATACTCAGATTTCATGCACATCCATGGTGGATAATTATATACCACCATCATGACAAACCATGTAATGTGTGATGTGCTCATAGTTCTAAACGGATTAAACCATCACTTGATAAGCCAAGCCTTACATTACAATGCTTAGAAGCAAAATCAGGATGAAGCATGTCAAAGTCCTTCCATACTTGGCCATCAGCAGGATGCCTTAGTTTACCATCCTTTGATCGACCTTCTTCATCCCATCTCATCGACTTAGTGTTTTCAAACACATAGTCTCTGAAGTCCTGGAATTAGTGGAAAATGCCTCAAAACTTTTGTAGGAACTTTATGATCATACTTTGGATCCTCAAACTCTAAATCTACTTGAGTAAATTATTTCCATCGTGAAGCTTTACAAGTGTTGCAGGTATCGTCATTTTCATGCTCTTTCTAATATAGCATACAATCATTTGGACATGCATGAATATTTTTATAATCAATGCCTACATTACGATGCTCAGAAGCAAAATCAGGATGAATCATGTCAAAGTCCTTCCATGTTTGGTCATTAGCAGGATGCCTTAGTTTACCATCCTTTGATCGACCTTCTTCATCCCATCTCATCGACTCAGTTGTTTTCGAACACATAGTCTCTTAAGTCTTGGAATCAGTGGACAGTGTCTCAAAATGTTTGCAGGAACTTTGGACCTCAAACTCTAAATCTACTTGAGTAAAGTCCTTTCATCGTGAAGCTTTACAAGTGTTGCAGGTATCTTCATTTTCATGCTCTTTCTAATATAGTATACAATCATTTGGACATGCATGAATATTTTTTATAATCAATGCCTAAATCCTTTATTAAGGCTTTTGTTTTGTTAAAAGATTTGGGAATATTTAGATTAGGCATGGACTCTTTCAATAACTCCAAAAGAGAATTGAACGATACATTGCTCCACCCATGAACACACTTTAACAAGTAAAGTCGAATTATAAATGATAAAGTAGTGAAGTTTTTACATCTTGTATACAACTCTTGCTTCGCCTTATTAATCAAATTGTAAAACTTCTTAGCATCCTAATTGGGTCCCTTGTTGCCTCCTTGTACTTTTTCAACGTGCCCAAATGTGTCATGAAGTTAGCCATTGATGTCATCACATGAGTCCTCTTGATCTTTCATATGATCATCAATTTCGTTAAGCAATGATATTTACCCAAACATCATAGCCTTATACAAAAGTGAATCCTATTAGATGATCACATGCCACTTTTCTTCTTCTCTAACAAGGATTTCTATGCTTGGCATGAGAACATAAAATCATGCGGTGTGGAGGTTTTCCTTTGGTGAAGGAAAAATCTAAAAAAGATTTTACACCATTTCGATACTCTGAATTAAGTCTTTGAAGTGTAGTCCACTTTTTGTCCATCGCTCTAAATAAACAAAAATAATACCATATAGATTGAAGTTTAACTATTTCAATCTAAAAGGCAAAAACAAACAACAGATTTTGAATCAATTGAATTCAATTCAATTAGATGTAGAATCACTAACTCTTGCACTAACATATATTGAATTCAATACAATTGGTAATTCTTGCATTAACACATTCAATATAAGCAGCCCAATTTTGCTTAAGACCAACAAAATAACACAATTAGACACACCAAAAAATGCATCAGCCAAATTAATTTAACAAATAGTATTTTTATAAATAGTTTTTTGTTTATGTTTTTGTTGATAGTTAATTAAGAGTAACTCAATTTAGCCTATCTTAATAAACTTAACAATAAAAAAGAAGTTGCATTAAACTTGGGTGATAATAGTAAGAGTAACTTGTAAGACCCTTAATTTTAAATCTTAAATTATACAATTTTAGGGTATTTTGTGTGGAATTTCTTAGGCTGTTAGCCCAGTTTTTGGTATTGAGTGAGTTAAATGCCAAAAGTATATTTTTGGAAATTGGATTAAATTATTTGTCGGAGAATAATTTATTTACGTTACGAAGAATTTAATACCGAACGATTTTGTTAAAAATATCTCTAGTTGCAGAAAATTTTATTTGTCAATTGAGTTGCGACAAGAATAAATATTTTTATCAAAATAATTTGAGATGTGAGTGAGGTGGTGTGTGTAAGAGTTGTTAGATAATTGTGGATTTAGTTTTAATTATAATATATATATATATATATATAGATATATATATATATATAGATATTATATAAGTAAAACACATATAATATATATATATATATATATATATATATATATATATTATTATTAGTAATATATTTATATATGTTGAAAAGGAGATGGAAAAGAAAACAAGGAAACAGAGGGAAGAAAGCGTCTTCCTCCCAGCCTTGCGAGAACCCTTCTTCTTCTTCCTCCTTACTTCCACTTTCTTTTGCCTTCTTTTGCTTCAAGAAAAGAAACTCAAGGCTTAGTGGGTGAGAAAGAACAAATTTTCAGCTTTCTTCTTCTTCTTTGATTCAAAAATGGAGAAAAACGGTATTAAAGATTTTCAAAACCGTCAATCACAAAACTCCACTTTTCTTCGACGTTTGAGCTTCGTTTCGAGAAGTGATAGAAGGGAAAGTTGCTCACCTACATGCTACGGTGCTAGTGAACTAACTTTGGAAGCGACGTCACGAGTAGAGATTTTATCGGAATTAATTACGGTAATCGCACGTTAGAGCTATCGTAAAGGTAAGGGCTCCTTCCAAACTTTTAGTTTGCATTTAGGGACTTATTTGTGGTTGTGTGGAAAATAAATTTGTTGGGTTTGAAGTGTAGATTTGGGGAAAATGAATTTAATACTTTTATGGGTGAAAGTTTGGAGTTGGGTTTTTAGTGAAATTGATGAGTGTTTTCATGGAAAAGGATTTGATTCATCTATGTGTTGTTGAGGAAAAGAAATCTGATGTGTTCATAAATTAAAATTATGAAATTTTGAAGAAGAAACTTATGTGAATTGGTGGGAAATGAGTTTGATTCATTTATGTCTGTTTTGAGGAAATAAAATTTGAGATGTTTGAGGTGTGGTTTGTGACACTTGATTTGTCATGATTCATGTTGAAAATGTGGAAATTATGGGTGATTGATGATTGAATTTGTTGTGGATTTTGTGGAATTTGATTTGATCGAATTTAATGTATATTGTGGATTAAATTTGATGTGTGTGGTGGAAAATAAATGTTTGAGTATGCTCTGTGTGGAATTTGAAAATCATTAGAGTTAAACGAGTATTAAAAATGGGGAATCTTTTAATATCTGTGTTTACTTAATGAATTATCGTGAAAATCGTTAGAGTTAAATGAGTATTAAAAATGGAGAATCTTTTAATATCTGCATTTACTTAATGATTGTCATGGATAAAGTCAGAGTATGCTCATGCATTTCATTGTACATGGCGACCGGATGGGCCATGGTGATAGTGGTGACCGGATGAGCCACGAGATGATTCCATGTGATTTGTTGGTTCATCTTATCCTTACGGAGATTATCGCGTCGTGCTGATCTGTGAGAGATTGCACTCTAGAACGTGTTGATCTGTGAGCGATTGCACTCTAGAAAATAGTGTAAGGCATGTTATAGGCGACACTTTAGTAAGTCGTGTGGGCCTGTGATGGGTGGCACCTTGATAATTTGTATAAGGCCTGTGATAGGCGATACAATTATGATTTACGCCCCTTCGATGAGGGTTTTGGTTTGGAATTTCGAGTCCATGCATTTTGGCATATACGCATTTCGTTAGGGTGCTTGGCACGCGAGTCATGTTTGATTCAATATTATGATTGAGTGTTTGAACTCAAGTTGTCATGGTGATTGTGTTATAATTGTGAAGTGTGGATGTTGTGGAATTGTGTGTAAGTGTGATTGATTGCAAAACCATTTCGAAACTCAAGTTGTCGTGGTGATTGTGCTATAATTGATAAGTGTTAATGTTTTGAAATTGTGTGTAAGTGTGATTGATTCCAAAACCTTTTCGAAACTCAAGTCGTCATGGTGATTGTGCTATAATTGCTAAGTGTGATTGTTTGGATTTGTGTGTAAGTATTGATTGATTTCAAAATCCTTTTAAAAGCTGAATTTTGTTGTTTTTCTGATGCTGTCTGATGTGTATTCGAATACAGAAGGTTGTATTCGAATACAAACATGTTGTTTTTGCTGCTGACTTATGTGTAGTCGAATACAGAAGGCTGTATTTGAATACAAACATGTTGTTTTTGCTGCTGACTGCTGAAACAGCCTAGTATTCGAATACAGAGATGTTGTATTCAAATACAACAGCGCAGTTTTGTTCAAAACTTCATTTTTCAACCTTGTTTATGCATGTTTGGAATATAGAAACCCTTTTAAGGTGCATGCTAAGTTGAAATGTTATTTTGTGCATTTAAAAACTTAAATGTTATGTGTTAATTGTTAATTTCAGTTGGTGACCCTTTACAACTATTGTGGAAATCTGAGCTTTGCCCTCAGATGAGAACCAGGATCATCCTATCGGTTAATACCCTGTAGATGGGAAGGTAGTTGGACACACCTGACTGGAGCTGTGTTAGGAGGATCTTGCGGGGCGGGTGAAGATCATCTAGGATGTATAATTTTGTGTAGAATGATCAGATTAGGTTGACGTATAGGGACTAGATGTCTTTCTTTTTGGGTTGTGTTTATTTTAATTTGGAAGACTGTACCTATACCAATATTGTTAGCTTGACATTTTATTTGGATGGGTTCCATGTACCACTTTTTGATGTGATGTGGGAGTTAAAATTCTTGGGGCAGTGCATTTGTATAGGTGTCTGCCGAGAATACCACAGGGGTATGAGCTATGTCTGATAGACCTCATAGCCCCAGTGTATTTTGATGTTTGAATACTTTGGATTTTGATTTCAAAAACTATTTCGCTGCTTGTAAATATTTGTTGACTTTGTCGTTATGTTACGATTTAAATATTTATCCAAAAGTATTTTCTTCTTTATTTCTTTGTTTTTATGAATTTGTTAAAAAAAAAATTACACTCGCGCTGTTAAAAATCGGGGTGTTACATAACCCAAAAACAAATTTAGAACTTGGCTAACTCTTGCACTAACAGATATTAAATTCAATACAATTGCTAAATTTAATTTTTCTGTTATAATTTTTATAAAGTTATATATTTTTATCAATGTTATAATCATCTATAACTTAAAATAGAAAAGTTGATCCTGTCAAAAAAACCAAATTCCATGTTAAAAAAATTGCCATTTTAGCATTTCCAGAGGTAATGTGAAATTTGCTTAAGTTCAATCATTTTAATAATATCAACATTTCTTAATTTATGTTTAGAATGAATATTTAAGCACGTTGCAAATAAAGCCTCCTAAAATAAGGGGAAAACAATATGATAGTAGGATTGCTAGACAAGAAACTTGCTGCAAAATTTATTATACAGCAAAAAGGAGGCTGCCAAAAAATAGGCAAGGCAGATAGATGAACTTATCCAAGACTTTTGAAAAATACTATGCACTCATTTTGATGGTTAAGTGTGTGACCACCACCTTCAGTGTTGAATAGTTCAAACTAGAAAATAACGATAGTTTTAACAACTGTGCATGGTGAAGAGTACCATACATAGGACAATCATCTTGAACTCACACCAGCAAATATCAATCATTCTTACAATAAAAACCTTTATACAATGAAAAGAACACAACGGACTCATAGTTATGACAAGTATTGTAACTAAGACAATAATTATGAAAGCAGTTGTGTATAGAAAAGGTTATGGTTCTTCAATTCAAACCCCAACAAGACTAACGAGTGTTAACTATATTATTTTTAGTGAAAATAGACCGAATAAGCTTGAGAACACATTTTTATCAATTTTTTTAAATAATCACCTGTTTATTTGTTTTTTGCAACTTTAAAATAAAACTAGAATCTAAAAAATGATTCAAATCAGAAGCTAATTTGAGAAACTTTTCAAGTAAATTTATAACTTCTTTTATAAAAGACGTTCTCATAGGATATCTACGACTACGGTTTAATGGAGGCGTTGCTGTTTTTGGCAAAAACCGTTGCGTAAAGCATAGGCAACGCCTCGGTACACTACGGTTGAAAAACCGTTCTCATAGCTTACGACAACGGTTTTTTTCTCATATGCAACGATTTTTTAGTGTTGCACGTAAATACAAAACAGTTTCTACATTTTTTATAAAAATCTTTAACAAATGATCCTTAAATTTATAACATGTAACGATCAGATCTTAAGCAGTAAGCTGAAGCTTCCACAACCTTACAAAACAAACAAGTTAAAATTATATTTCCCCTACAAAACAAGAATCAAATTGATTTTTTCGCCCACAAGATATTGTATAAAGAATGAAAAAAACTATCTTACAATCGGCAATAAGCCATCCTTGGAAAACTTTGTATAACCCGAAATTGATGTCATCACCGATACTCGTCAACCATAATCTCGACCAAAAAAATTTATGACCAAAAAAGGATTTGAAAAACAAAACACTATGTCGATGTAAACGGTTTAAAAGTGAAGATGAAATAAGAGTGCATTTATATCGTCGGGTAACATTCCAACAAATAATGATGGAGGGAGTGGAGCTGATCAGAAGAATTATTACGATGATAAATAAAAATTTGAAACACATGTAAAACTTATTGATTTCAATATAACTATTTTTTGAAAAAACATTATTAAAATTGATGATATTAATATTTTTTGTTAGTTATTAAAAAAACTTGTAGTTGAGTTAGTATAAAGAATTTATATACTTTAATAGCCTCTATTTTTGTTTATATATAAGGAGTTATTTTATGAAAAATTTCATTAAACATCATTTAAAATTTTATTTCGGTTTATATAGTTATAGTCTTGATAATAATTTATTATGTTTCGTCATCTTCACATCAACTTCTTCAACCTCAACCAGATCAAACTGCATATCGACCAACTATGCCAACAACTGGCTTGACCAGACGAGATTAAATCAACCTCAACCAGTTATGGCTCCTCCTTCGACTAGTGGTGGTGTAATTGAAAATGAAATCGAATTTCAAACCATGATGTCTCCTCCAGCACAAATTAATAATACTTTTGAGGGACTTCTGTCGTCGGGTAACATTCCAACAAATAATGATGGTGGGAGTGGAGCTGATCAGAGGAATTATTATGAGGATTGATGTATTTGAGTAATTTCATAATTTTATTTTTGGTTTGTATGAACGCATTTATCTTGTCCTAGTTAATTATTGTGTGTTTAATTTTTGGTTTGTAAGACATGATTTATTAATTTTGGAATATTTTATTTGGTTTGTTAGTAATTACTTTAATTAATATAATATTATATTTTTTATATATAATAGTTATTTTAATTTTTAAATTCAACTTTTATTTAAATTTTAATTTTAATTTAATTTTAATTTAAATTAATCTTTAATTATAATTATAATTTAAATATTATATTTTAAATTTAATTTAAATGATAATTAAATTGTAATATTATATTTTTAATTTAAATTTTTATTTTATATTGATATTAGTTTATTATATATAACATATTAAATTTAAATTAAATTATAATATTGTAATTTTAATTTAAATTTTACATTTATATTCATATTAATTTATTATATATAATATTATTTTGTAGTATTAATTTTGAATTTAATAAAATAATTTTTTAATAAAGTTAATATTTTGTGACGGCCTAAACCTTCACAAAATATTTATTTTTTAATTTGGAACATCCTTTGTGGCGGCCTAAGCCCTCACAAAGGGAAGCATTTGTGGCGGCCTGGGCCCCCACAAAAGCTTAATTTTAAAAATCAGCTTTAACCTTTGTGGCGGCCTAAGCCCTCACAAATTGAGGCATTTGTGGTGGTCTATGCCCTCACAAAAGCAGACGTTTGTGATGGTTTTTGCCCTCACAAAAGACAACGAATTTTTCACACTTTGTGGCCGTTTTGGGCGCCACAAAGGTTTGTGATCACCTTATTTGTGGCTGCCTAAGGCCGCCACAAATGCCTACTTTGTGGCTGTTTTTTCCACTTTGTGAGGGCTTTTGGCCCTCACAAAAACCATGTATTCTTGTTGTGGTTGTGGTTATATCATTAGCCTAATCTCATCATTATTGTGAAGAACAAGCAACTAGAACAACAAAAATGAATCACCAATAACCAAGAAAAGCATAAAATTGTAGCTTAATTGGTGACAATAACAAATTATGCAATGGTTTTTCATTAAAAATCAAGAAATTGTACTTTGCAAGTAAATTATAGACAACACTTAAAAAATTGTTGCTTATTTCCGTTTCTAGCCACACATTTATAGTGGTAGCTAAATGAAGTGTAATTTAAAGTAAAAAATGTTATATTGAATTATTGTCATGTATCTAAATATTAATTCTCTAATAATGATTCAAGTACAAACTAACTAATTTGATTCCCCAGTTTATATATAAAAAAACAAAATTTACTTTAATTACTTTTATAGAAAATACTTACATGAGTCTTTTGAGTACTTGTTAATATCTTAAAAATAAAAATTATACATTCCATCTTTTTAAGATATAATAATAAATATTTGTAAAATTCTTAACAATTATTTCAAAGAATCTCCTATAATTTTTTAACAACCAACATGGATGGATATTCATCTAAAATTATCCCAACCGAGAAAGTGGTGGTGATGCATGCCTGTTGTTCCGTGTCCGTGTGTGGATGCTACACATGACGTTCACTAAATCGTCACCATCACGTAAGAGTGTTACTTCTTACGCACTCGTTTGGTTGTACAGCACTGAACTGTAGGAAAATAAAAACAAAGCTACAAGAAGAAAACATCATAGCAAAATTACAAGAGCTCCTATAGAGGTTAAATATATTGAAGATTTTCCATGTTAGGATTGTATATAATGTTTCTCTTCCCACGAAAAAGATCCTTCCCTGTTTTTGCCCTTAACCAACTCGAGAACACAAGTACACGTACAAAAACTACATCATATGTATCATTACATCATTGCTTCATGAATCATATTGTTTCATAATTTGTATGAATTGATGAATTTACATAACTAACAACTTCATCTGCAATAAAATATAAATATAAATAGTAGTTAAAATATTGATATAAAAATAGTAATTGAAAAATTAAAATATTTAATCTTAAATTAAAAATGGAAAAATATTTCACATGGTCTCTTAATTTAATTTTATATAACAATTTATTTATTTATTCTTTTTTATTTGCTTATTTATTTAATTTTAAGTAATAATTTGATTTTTTATATCTTAAAATGTTAAAAACATTATTTTTTTTCTTCCAGAAATCTAGAACATTCATAAAAATATTTAAACAAAACTCATAAATTCATTACCAATTTAAAAAATATTCATATATTCATCAAATTCATAAATTAAATATTCAAATAAACTAACATCTTTATCATTATTTGATGAATTTGATGTTGTTGAAAATGAAAATATAAGTTTATTTGAATATTTGAGTTATTAATTTGATAAAAATTTAAATTATATTGAATGTGATAATTAAATTAATGGATTTTGTTTGAAGATTTTAATGAATTTATGAGTTTTTGTAAAAAGAAAAATGATAATATTGTTAATATTTTAAAAGATAACGTTACTTAAAATTAAGTAAAGAATCCAATCCAAAAAAATATATAAATAACCAAATTGGATCTAAAATTAAGTCAAAGAATAACGAAACACATTTTATCATTAAAAATAGATACATCAATTTTTCAATTAGTTGTTAATGATATTTTATTCCCAATGAAATATTGTATTCTTTACATATATTTTCAACATATCATAAACATTAATTAAAATCCAAACCCAAACGCAATAAACATATAGACAGTTATTAAAATAAAAAAGAAAATTAATTAATTTTCATATTGAATAATATTATTAGTCCTTTGGCGCTTAACATTTCCAGAAATAGATTCATCCGTACTCTTTTCCATCACTGCCTTAAGCGCTTCTTGTATTGAGTTAATACATGCATACTGCTGTTCCTCTCCATTTGAATAATCACTATCTTCACTTTCAGTAACGAACAAGACGTTCTTGACGCGCCCAGAGAGCGTGGTAATCTCGGCTTTGAGGGTTCGAAGCCGTAAAGATTTTAAAGTGTTGATGAGATCGGGTAAAAGATCAGATCTATCTTCACAACATAAAGAGGCTTTGATCATAAACTTACCATTCTGGTCATCGCCACCGTTCACAATTAACTCATCAGACTCAGTGGGCACTTCACTTGTTTCTGCTATCAACGATGTTTGACGTTTCAGTAACTTCACATGTTCAATCACTTCACCCAGCAACGAAGCCTTATCTGTCTGAAACATTGTAACGCATCATTTTATAACTGTAAATCCTACTAGTAATAATACTCCTTTTATCTCTTATTAGCGTCTAGACGAGCATGAATTTATATTCCTTTGTCTGCTTTTTTTATTGTGTTAAGAAAATAGTATGAAAAAATAATTAGAAAAATGAAAGAAATTAAATAAAAAATAACTTAAATAACAATTTTAAGGGATACTGAAGGAGATTAATTTAATCAAAAATGTTCTAGGTTCAAATATGAGAAATTAACATAATTCTACTAATTTATAAAAAAAAAAATTATAAAAGGAAATAGAGGTATTATTGTAAAAACGTTCTTAATGCATGTTGAATAAAAAAAGTAGATGTATTATTGTAAAAAAGTTCTCAATGCTTGTTGAATTTTGAAAACGGCCTTATATTAAGTGATACAAAAAATCTTTAAAAAAGGGTTTTGTAAAAAAAAAAAAACAAAGTGGCCGGAGGAGTTATTTAAAAAAATTATTAATACCTGTTAAATTTTGAAAATGTCTTATGTTAATTTTACAAAATTAATATTTTAGTTCAACTATTTATCAAAAAATTATTATTTTCATCTTAAATATACGATTCTCTTGATTTTTTTGCTGTTGTTCCTTTTATAAAGTCTTTATAATTTTTTAACTATAATAATTATTTTTTCTTAAATTACACTTAATTATGTTATATCTGTTTTTTTTCTTCTGAAATTTATGATAAATACTGCAATAAAATTTAAATTAATTTTCTCTTTAAAAATAAATTAATAAAATAATTTAAATTATGTTCTTAAATTCTAACTCATTTGACAAATATCAATATCATTATATTGAATATTTTATCTCAAATTTAAAACAAAACACCAAATTAAATGAAGATGTTGGAGTCGAGTGTTAACAACAATGTTCGGAAAAGTAGGCTGCTGGTTTATTGTCAGAAAGTGCATTGCATCGCTGATAGACAAATTCAAAATCTTTTATAAGTATGAAATAAGTTTTTAAGATTCTTTTATTTTATATACTTTCCAAAAAAATATAAATAAAACTAATAATTAAAATTTTAATTTATCTATTTTTTATTATTTTTTTACTTATATTTCATTGGACTATTTTCTCTTTCTAATTTTTAGCAGAATAAAGAAAGTATTTGGAAATTGATTGTGCATAATAAAAAAAGAAATGATGGGGTTTGTGCACGTTTAAGTGGTAGGTAGGTTGTAGCTTCATGATTATGAAATGGAAGAAGTTGGTTTTTATGTTGTTGGAAGTGGCATGCAGCATGTTGTTATAGATGAGAGGAGATGTCATAGGAGTATATAGTGCGTGTATGTGTGTGTGTGTGACTGACAAGGTGTTGGTTTGTCTGTCTGGCTTTTATACTTTCTTTTTCATTGTCGTGTTTGAGTTTGACCAATCTAAAAGTTATGCACTAAGAAATTCCCATGTCTAACTTTCTAACATCCCCTTTGGTTACTAAAACATAACATCCCTTCTGGTTTATGGGCATATTCTAAGGTGGATTAATAACTATTATTGACAACATTTTTAAAATAGCCATTAATGTAGGCTAGTTAGATGAATTAAATTTTAAATAATTGAATCGTTTTTAGTGGTCTACTGTTGCATTCACCTTTATTATAATACTATTAAATTATTAATAAAAAATATCGAAATAGAGTTTTATAATTCGGATTACAAGAAGGAGAGATGTAAAGAAGATAACGAAACAAAGTAGAAAAACAATAAACACCAGCATTCATTTGCAAATTAAGTAATGGTAGAATCTAAGCAAGAATTTCAAACAATTGCAATATTAATTGACATTTTGATCTTCTTTTTTTTTTTTTTTTTTTAAATTCAAATTTTAATTTGGTACCTGAATATATAAGCTGAAAATTTTAATCCAGTTGTACTCCCTCTAAACTTATTTATAAATAAAAATTAACTACTTTTATATTTATTAATTAAAGATGGTAATTATGTACATTTAATTTTTTCGAATTTACGTAAAACAGAAAATATATTTACCAGCATACCCACTTATTATAATTGATCATCCTTTCCATCTTAGAAATTAATTTAAATGATATTCAAATTTTTTGGAATAATTTAAAGTGTATTCAAATTGTTGGAATAATAACATTAAATATGAATAAATTAGTTTTTTTTTTAAAGATAAGTGAATATTTACTTATATTTTGAGTCCTATAAATTTAAATATGTATTTTATAATTTAGTTTAGTCAAATAAATAGATTAAATTTTCTTTTTAATTTCAGGGTCTTTCTAATATATACTTCTGAAAAATGGTACAAGGTAGACTTTTATTATTTTGACTAGGTCTATATTAGAAAGTCCCTAAATTTCATAGACATGGGCATGCTTATATTTATACGGTACATTCATAAATTAAATGATTGTGATATATTTATTCTATAAATAAATTAACAAAAAATTTAATAAATAAATAAAAAATGTTTGTTTTGACTTTTGTATTTTATGAAAAATCATTTCATAAGAAAAAATATTGTTTATAAGCCATATATTAATTTTTTGCATTTTATATTAAAAATATTTATTATCATGAGTAATAAAAATTAAGAAAACATAAATTTTATTCCTCTAAGATTTTTGATAAATAATATTTGATTATTATAATTATATAAAAAATAAAAAATAAAATTTCTAAAATTAATTCATTTAACTATTAGTCTAAAGACTAAATAAATCATTACATATCGAATTAATTTATATTAAGTAAAAAATCACTTTAAATAACTTGTATATGAAATTGGGGTAGGGAGAAAATAAACTAAATTAATGAAATAACTATAATTAATACTTACTTTGGTTGTGTTAGGCAACAAGGTTCGAAGTTTAGCAAGATGGTTGTTGATTCTCTCTCTGCGTCTCCTTTCAGCTTCACTATGACTCTTAGAAGCAGCAACAGCTTTAGCTTCCATCATTTCTTGAGCACTAATTTTACTACCATACTCAGGTTGGATCAATCCATATGGATTTCCCACAAAGGTATGAGAAGAAGATGGAATTGGAACCCTTGAATTGAAAAAGCTTGTGTAAGGTAATAATGAAGAAGGTGTTGTAGGAGGGACAAGAAATAATGGTTGTGTTTGCAAGATTGGAGAAACTTCAGGGAACATCAACCTTTTTCCTCTTCCAAACATATTCATATGATTACTGTTTTGTTGCTGGAGGAATACTTGTTCTTCATAGGTTTTAATGTTTTGAGAAGAACACTGTCCTTGATCTTCTTCCTTTTTCATCTTCTTTTAATTTTTCTCTGTTTTATGTCTGAGAAGTATATCCAATGAATCACTAAAGCTTCATATTGAGAATATTTTGATGTGAGATAAGTTTGAGGTATATGATTTGCAACCTTTTTTTTCGATTTCTTGTTTTGTCTGTTATGACTGAGAAAAGGGATAACAGAAAAGGAAGGTTAAAAGGGTTTATAGAGAAGTTTGGTTTACACTTTATCACAAGGAATAAAATGAAAAGGGGATAAAAGGACCCTGTGGTTGAAAAGGGGAAACAAAAATAAAGCACAAACCTTGAACCCACCTTTGATGTGTCATGACTGAGATTATCGTCTTCTAATTATGTTTTTTTAATTCTCTCGTGCTAAGGATCAATAAAAAAATCTATTTCACTTGGTAGAATATCTGTGTGGATAAGATAATGACTCCTTTTATTTTTCCTTCAAAATAGAAATTTCCTTTACTTTTTTCTTTTTTAACTGAATTGATAAAAAATCTTTTGAATGTTGCTCACTTGTTAGAGAAAGATTTATAAAGTCTTATTTGGACTTAGAAATCGTGCTGTTAAAGATCCAAACAATAAAGAAGTAGCATATTATTGATGAAGAAAAGAAAAATGAATGTATATGATCAAATTAGATGTACAAAAATATTTAGTGAAGAAGAAGTGTTTAGAATAATACGCTTAAATATATTTTAAAAATTTAAAAATTTAGATTTATAATTAAATATATTTAGAATTTAAAGTAGGATATTATTGTGATACTCCACGAGGAGTCAAGTGGCATTGGATATGTGACTTTTGAGGACTTTGTGGCAAGAAGTCAAGTGGAGTATATATGCTTCGTTACCTCATAAGAAGTCTCTAGCAATGTATATTGACTTGAGTCATAAAACATATAGTTGAGGTTTTATTTTAAGTAGTTAGGTTATGATGTGAGAGATATGAATTAAAGGATGGATTAACTTTTATGATTACTTGTAATTGACATATGTATATATTTTGCAACTCATCCTCGATTTTATACTTGTAAATACATCTTAGCCCCCATTCCTTTGTTTTCTTGTACCTATACTTTATCATAGGTTCTGATCTTGGAGATGTAGTTAAGGCAACTATATCTTAGGTTCTATCATGCAGGCGTAGTTGAGGTGACTATAGCAATATATAAGGACATGACCAAGTCCATCCTTGAGTAGTGAGTTGCAT
Organism: Cicer arietinum; assembly: GCF_000331145.2. Lineage (NCBI taxonomy): Eukaryota > Viridiplantae > Streptophyta > Magnoliopsida > Fabales > Fabaceae > Cicer > Cicer arietinum. Next base: position 16,667,279 of record NC_021161.2, on the reverse strand, counting down.
ATCCTATTTAGGAAACCTTTGAGATACACCTCATGTTTGTATCTAAGATCTTTTGTTAGAGTGCAATGACTAATGCAGTAAATCTTTTGTTGTACTCAATTGTGAGGTTAGGTGTCTACTATTGGTTGTTAGATTGAATATAATATCTGATGTGTATGATTGATTAATATCTTTATAATATATCCTTATAAGGTATATGCAAAAGATTTTATGCTTGTTATATCTTGTGAAGATTGGGTTTATGGGTTCTTTTGTGGAAATTATAACTCGTCTCCAAAAGACTCGGAATTGGAGGAACACTACAAAGAGAATAACACAATACCTTGTGAGCCACAAGAAGTGGTTGGAGTGTTGAGGCAAAATATCATATTATTATTTTAAAGATAATCAAACAATTAATTAAATCACTAATTACAATTCTGATCATATTGCATTTAATTTATGTTCTTGAGTGAATTATTCGAAGACAAGAAATCAAGCATAAACTTACATATTTATGCAAAGATCACATGGTCATTTTTCAAGCAATCAAGATTGATTTCGTCATCAAATTATGGATCCATCTCATGTATACATCAAGAAAAGAACACTATTTTATGTAGTATGAAATGATTTGGAAGATTCCTCAAAGGAATGTCAAACCAGAATGATGGAAGAATGATTGCTCAACATTCTAGTTGTATGGAGAATTTTTAGAAGAATATTATGGTTATTTTTTATAGAAGACAAAGTCAAGACAAATCAGTTATACATTAAAAATTATTTTATTTGATGAAATGTTTATATATTAACTTTTTTTAGTAACTTCAAATTTATCTTATTTAACTTTTTTAGTAACCTCAAATTTTAAAATTTACATATATATATATATATATATATATAATAGATAAAATTTTATTAATTTTATGTTAATATTATATTTCACATTTAAATTTATTTTTAATATATAAAGAAAATATATGTTAAATAATATTAAAAATGTCATAAATTTAAATCTCATGCAAAGTGAATTTAAAATGAACAAGATGGGAGAATTAAGATTTTTTTTCTTGGCCTACAAATCAAATAATATAAAAATGAAATTTTTGTTTGTCTATAAAAATATATCAAAGATCTCAAAAAATACAAAACGAATGAAGGAAAATTAATGGCAACTCATATACATTCACCTTCAAGTTTAGACAAAGATGAAAAAGGAAAAACCATTTCTAAAAAAAAAAATAGAGAAATGATTGGTTCTTTATTATATCTAAGTGCAAGTAGATCATATATTGATTTTTCAATTGGTTTAAGTGCTAGATTTCAATCTTATCTAATCGTAGTAAACAAACATCTTGTTGGTGTTAAGACAAACTCTGAATTTAAGTTTTGATGAAAATAAACAAAGATTAATTAAGAATGTTAATTATGGTTCTAAATATTATGTTAATTTAACTTGTGTTTTTGAGTGGATTAATTCAAAGATAGGACTCAAGCAAAGTAAAGAAATCAACAATAAAAGATAACAACTGAACAGATAAGAAATGAGAATATTATGGACAAAATCTGTAAAAACGGAGAATGTTCTCCAGGACAAAGACTGATCATCACATTCCTAAGATCAATCAATCTCCACTAGTTAAAAGAAGTTTTAGCCTTTGGATTTTACATCTATATCATCAGCACTTGGCAAGGAACAAACTGAGATGATTAGATTCAAAGAAACTACTCGAAACACAAAGAGAGAAGATCATGAATTAGCAAGACTAAACAGATCTGAACCTTCTCTAGCTTAAACTGTCAAGAAAGATAAACGATCTTGAAATGTAAAAGACATTCAAATTAATCAGGAAGACACATAGAATGATCAAGACTGAACCTCCAGATTGATTATCAATCTCCAGAATTTTCATTAACATTCTACAGAAGTTCATCATCATTCTCCAAGCTGTTTTGATAGAATTAAAACTCCATATCAAATCAAAGACATTAACAAGAATATCTAAAGTACAAAGGATCATCAAACTCAAAGGAAATATGATCACAAATCAAAGAACTCAGCCCAGTAAACAGAATTCAAAAGTGTTCAAAGGCTGGAATACTTTTTATTCATATAAATTGCTCTTTGGTCAAAACTGACAAAGCACTACCAATAGCTATTTTGACCATTATTAAATGCTCTAAAACGCCTATAAAAGGAAGGTCAATGCTTAGGAAAAAAAGAGAAGCAAAAGTGCTAACAAGTCTCATAAAATCATTCACATTCACAATATACTTGAAACTCTCTCATTATTCAAAGAAGAATCAGTTCGATCACTTTTCATTACTCTGTTATTTTTACTGAATTCTTTGTAAAGAATTGAATCTCAAACAAGAGTTGAGATATCTCAGATTCAAACAAAACAATCTCATCATTATTGTAAAACTCGAACTATAAGAGTTTAGTATAGTTTGGGTAGATTGTAAGAAATTCTATCAAGGTTGATAGGTGACCTGATTAATCTCTTTCTAGGTGGAAATGATTGAAGTTTGTAACAAATCAAGGTTGATCTGAGCTACGTGCTTTAAAACCAAGAAGGCTTTTTGTTTTAGACACTTAGTGGTAAATCTCACAGTTGTGAGGACTAGACGTAGCCCGAGTAGGGTGAACTAAGATACATATGTGTGTGGTATACTTTCTCTTATCTCCTTATTTATTAAGTCTGATTAATCATTTAAGTAAAAAACATAAACTAGATTTCTGATTTTAAGCTAACCAAGAACGATCTTCGTTTTTAGTTTTATTAACCAAGATCTTTCTTGAGTTGAATTTTTAAGTATTTTCAAAAAAAATTTAAATAGGGAGATTTACAATTCAAATCCCCCTTCCTTTTAAATCGACTTCTCTACTTCAGTTGGTACAACTGATCTTGGTCGTTGGTATAGAAAATGTGCAAATTTTGATCTTACATCTTATTATGATGCTAACTATGTTGGGGACTAAATTGAAAGGAAAACCACGAGTAGTGCATCTAATTTCTTGGAGAATCCCTCATAAGTTGGTCATGTAAAAAACAAAATACAATTGCATTGTCAACACTTGAAGTTGAATATGCCTCAACTGCAAATTGTTGTTCCCAAGTTGTTTGGATTAAAAATCAACTTGAAGACTTTTCTATAAGTTATTCAAATGTTTCAACTATATATGCATGTTTATTTGTTTTGTGTTTGTTATTTGGAGATGACCCTTAATGTTACTTGAGTGAATAATGTCACGAAAAACCTTGTAGGAGAAATGCGAGGAAACATAATAACATGTAATTGGAGGCTATGAGATACTTTTGTATTACTGTTAGACTTGTTGGGAGAGTTTTCCACAAGCGGACAAAGTTATGACCAACTAGGATTTATTTCTCGGTAGTAAAAAGTCAAGAGTTTTGGCTTTAGGAGTTTCTTTTGTTTTACACATTAAATTTACTTTTTGTAATTGGGAATACTCTGATTCATTATTTTTAAAAATATAATTGAAAAATTTATTAATTGGTTTTAAAGTAAATGAGTATTTAAAATAATCTTATAAAAAATAAAAAATAAATGAATCTGTATCTTTATATTTAGAATTTCGTAAGTTAATGTCTAAAAAATAATAGGATGTTACACAAAACTTATTCATGAGAATCTTCTTTCATACTTTTGTTTGATTGGAGCGGAAATGGAATTGGGTTTGTTCTTGGATCTTTAGTAATTTTGATCCAGCTAAGTCTTTTCTTTAGAGCTAATTCTTTTAATTAGAGTCGTTGACTTTCCATCAAAGCTATTAGCTTTCTTGTTGGAGTCAAACACTATGTTTCTTGGAAAATAATAGTCATAGGAAGAGTTGCATGATTTAGAATTAGTGGCTAAGGGCAAATAAAATTATCGAATCATTAGAGTCAGTGCAACATTGCAACTTTTTTATTATAGGAATATGAGCTTCGAATGTATGGCTTGAACAATCTCTTCAGAGTTAATGATAGCTTGATACAAACTCTTCAAAGGCATATTGAGTTTGTGACCATCTGAGGCACACAAGGGCTTTAGAAGCATGCTTCAAATTTCGTGTTCAAACAGTCTTCAGACTCAGTTATCAGAGGCAGCCTTCAGACCCAAACATTAAAGGCAGTCTTCATAACCTTCAAAGGTACGTTGCTTTTAGAGGCATACGCATATGTTTTTGTGTTCCTTTGATCTCATCCATTGATCACTTCATCTGGCCACTTCCTCTGATTTTCTTATTCTAATTGGTGCATATTTAAGCAAGCCATTAGTCTAAGCAAATTGTTTTTATAAAATACATTTGTTAACATCTAAACTGCAAGAGGAAAATCAACTTGGTTCCAACACAAACATGCCCTACGTTATCATTCAAAACAAGATCGGTTTCACTACTTGCAATTAAAAACGCCTCATTGTACCTTATGGTATGGTTCTTACCAAAATCTCTAGATATTTCAATGTCCCTCTAAAGAATGAGGATTCTTTTGTAAAAATCTTTAAATTCACCTTCAAAAACATTTCCTATATGAAGAAATATCCATTTCTTCCACAAGCTATGAATGCACTTCCATTTCCTCCATCTCAAGATACATGTCTACCCACTCTTAGCCACACAAAAAAGGAAACAATGTGAGAGGAGAACTATTTTGAACCTGAATGCTCAAAATCTTCATTTGGAACTTGTTCCAATACGTTATCCTACTAGGCATAATGTTCTTGGTTCTACTCACCATCAATCTAAACCCACTCCCTTTGATCATGAAAATCCACTTGTTTTTGTCACACCAAGTTTGAGCTCCTTACCAATTCCTTTTCTACAAGTTCAATCATCCACTCATGTTCATCTTGGAAGGGTATCTCAAATGTCCCCAATTTTCATCTCTTCTCCAGTGAGCATGTCTTCTCTTTTTGGTATCAACAAGTATTTTGCTAGTTCTACTTTTGAGATTTATGCCCCAACATTCGCCAACAAAATACTTAGTCTATCTTTATCATTATCCTAACTATTGGTTCCACTTTGGCAATTCTTGAGTCCTTTTGCACTGCTTTTGTCCCATCACATTGCACACAGGCTCTAGCTGCTCATAATGTTCCTGAAGATGTTCCTCCACCAAAACAAACAAATATTGAGAAGGATACATCAAAGACAAGGAAGGACATCCCAAAGATACTTACTTATTTACAATCAATCATTGATCAACAAATTCATCAAGATAGGGAGAATGTTATTCTAAGGGGTTGAGTGCTTGATAAAGATGCTCCAAAACTAGGTCTTAATCCACCTGCGTAATTTCCTGATCTGCCAAGGCTCTTAATCTCCGCATCATCTAATGGTTATTAACCATCATAGTGTTTATGATTATATTTTTGCTTATTTCTTTTCGCCTGTTTTTTGTGACAAATGGGGAGAAGAAGAACTATATGTAAGTTTTAAGAAGTACTTTTAAAAAATTCCTTATTTACTTCTTTGCTTTTAAAAATAATTGCAAAACATTCTTGTTGTTTAGAGAATGTCAGAAGAACATTCTAGTTATCCTTTATTGAAGACAAAGTCAAGAAAATTAGTTTGGGAAGTCAAAACGGTAAGTTAAGAATGTCAAAATTCCACATAATGCTACTAAGATTCAATGAACAATTACATGACTCGATTTGAAGGCCTAAAAGATGAAAACTTATCTCTAGATTGATGAGTTGTAAGCAAGAATAAAATGACACAACTACATTTTACTAGCACTATTTTGCAGAAAAATAAGCATGCTTCTGATCACACATTGCCAAATGATAGTTGAAAGCTCACTCTCACACTTATTCACACTTTCTTTCAAACTCAAAATCAAGAACATTCTGGAAAATAATATAAAAATGTCTTAATTGTTTTAAATTATATTTGGCACTTGATTGATGTGTTTAACGACTATATTTAACTACTATATGCGTTTTTAAGTCTTACTTCATCTATAAAAGGAAGATCAATTAGAAGATAAATGCAAGAGTTTTTAAAGCAATTGATCTACACTTGATCATTTAAGCTCAAGTTGTAAGGCTTTTTTCTCAAGAAAAACTCTAGCTGTCTCACTATATATGTGGATCATCTTACTAAGTTCTTTCTATTAGTCACTCTCAAAGAGTAGAGAAATTTTTTGATCCCGAACACTTTTATCATACACATCATTTTGTAACTCAAGTCTATCTCTTAAGTTAGATCGAGTGTCTTGTAAAAATCATTTCTTGTTTGAAAGGTACTTGTAAAAATCCTCCAGACTAAAATGTGATTGTGGAAAGTCCTTTCAAGGCTGAAAGGTGAATATTGTAATTGGTCAAAGTGCCATCATGAAAGATAGTGTAAGACATAATGTTCTTGTGTTGAGTACATTAGTGGAAAACCTCACAGATTGTGAGGACTGGACGTAGTCCACTTTGGGTGAACCATGATACATTCTTGTGTGATCTTTTTATCTCTTCTCTATATTTATCTTGCATTCACTAATAACATTTCACTTGTTTATAACTGGACTATTTTATTTAAATTAACACATCTACAATGTTCTGGAGATTAACTTATTTCAACCAAAATTGTTCTTGATTTAATTAAAGTTAAGTCCAGAAAATTAAATTTCAAAATGGGATCACAATTCAAACTCCATCTTCTTGTGATTAATATTGCTACTTCATAGAGTTGATGAATCATCTAAGGTTCTTCATTTAGGATTAGAAATCGCATCGAGGATTTTACAAGAGACACAACAATATGCTCAACTTATGCGAGGAAGAGAACAACTTGGAAGAAATGAACCCAAAAGCGGTTAAGACCAAAAATGTATAAGTGTAACTCCAAAAATATATGAAATGACCTTATGCCAGACCAACATAACACCTTGCTTTAGCTAAGACATATTGGAATCTAAGGAAAAGTATAAAGGAGATACTATTAGTAGTCGGTCTCAAAACTGAATCACTGTGAATGTAAGATGAGGCATGCCACATTCACTTTTGAAGTGTTATGTTTGTAAAAGACCCCAAAGATCTAGGAATTGCTTTTGCAAAGCTTCAAGAACTTGTTTTTAGTATGGTCAACCGAACCACAATATCGTAGATTTCTATTGGAAGAAGTGATTAAATGCAATAGTAATTAAACACGTTATCGAATCAAATGTTCATTTGATCACCGTTACAAGTTTTAATAAGAGCATGAAAGGTATTTTGAGTATCCAAGTAGATGCATGTCCATTACCTCTTAAGTGTTATAATTGTAGAGGGCCACACCTACATAGAAATTGTCTTTCTCAAGACGATGTTGTACGCTTCCATTATGGCTTGGAAGGCCACATAGTTAGAGATTGTCCTAATAGACAAGTGAGACAAAGCATACTACAAAGACTTGTGTTGATATGTGGACATAGCGGACAATTTTGAAAGCAGAATGGAGCAATAAAAACTGTATCATAATGGACTTCTTCTGGTACGATGTGGTTTGAAGACAAATCAAAGGGTAGACATGTGACATTTAAGGTTGACGAGGGAGGGAGTGATCGCCGATTTACAAAACACATCCAATGAGTGACTCATGCCACACATCTAGACATATGGACATATTAACGAACCAAATCACATGAGAATGAGAAGAATCTCGAGACCGTTTAGGTATTTGGACTATACAATTGAAGGAGAGCCTATAAAGATTGATCGACACTACCTATACCAACAAAATACATATTCTTTTCAAAAGCCTGTAACATAAGAACTATATAGTTAAACTTATTTCACTTAGATCACTCTTTGGATGAATGACTTTTTGAGAAATTTCTTAAATAGTATGTGAACATGTTGAAAAACCTCATGTTTAGTTTGTGGAGAATAGTGGACAATCTTGAAAGTAATATGGGATATTACATATTTTCATTCATAATATTGTCTAATTAATTAAAATTTTAGAGGTATTAGTGCACGAATTATCTCATGAGTAATAAAAAAAAATACTATTATGTATAAATGTAAAATTCATTTTTTATTCTTTCACAAAATTTAGTGGCAATTTTATTTTATTTTTTCATAAAATTTAATATTTTTTTGCACCTTCTAAAATATGAATTTGAATACATGCACTCAAAAATATAAAGAGTTTTTCAATTTAAGTTTTTTTACCGTCTAATTAAGATTGAACAATTATAGTTTAAAATAAATTTATTATTATGAAAATATGAACTTTAATACTATCCAATCTTAATCAGAGAAAAACACATACTCCATTTGTTCTTTATTATAATTAAAAAAAAAATGCCACCTTTTTTTTACCTTATTATAAGCAATTTTAACTTTAAGTCACCAAAAATGAATAAGAGATCTTCACCAAAACTTTTCCTTTCCGTGTTCTTGTTTCTTCCTCTTTTCTTCTCTGTATTTTTTATTTTTCACCATTAAACCAATAACAAAAATGGATGCACCACAAGAGTTCTTCAATAGTCCCACATTTGATCTAGATATTGATGGTGACTTCAAGGGTGTTTCTATTCAACATGATGATGAGATTACTTCAAAGAAAGCGTAGATGTTGAACGACAATGAAGGTGGAGCAAATGTAGACAAGTTTAAACTCCCTGATCAACTTGTGTTTGCAATGAATGTGTGAAATGAAGATGTCAAGAATTCAAGTGTGTCAAATGAAGTTGTTCAACCATTTGAAAGAACATTTTTCGACCTCAACAAAGAAATTTTGGATTTGAATAGATTTCCAAATGAGGGGATAGTCTTCAGCTTGGAGAATGAAGAGTTTGGGAAAGAGGTTCATGACATCTTGAAGATTTTATTAGAATCTTTGTATTAACATTTTATGAAAATGAAAGAGATTGTATATCATGTTTATCATTTTGGATAGTATTGCATGTTTTAGAGCTCAAAAATGAGTGTTTGAATATTTATTCCCCTTTTCATGTTATCAAATCATCAACACTGTTTATTTTATAATTTCATGCTGCTAAAATGCAAAAAAAAAAAAAAAAAATTCTTAAAATCAATAATGTAGAAAAATAATTCTTAACAAAAGTTTCTTAAAAAACAATTTCAATAACCTTAATAGCAAAGTTCGCTCCAAATTAAATCACCAATTGAATTAGCCACTCAACAAATTCAACTAGAAATATGCATAGTTGAAACTTGCATAGCCTTAAATCAATAACCTCAACAACAATTACAAAGCATGTAGTACAAAATCAATATCCTTAGCAAGTTACAAGACCATAATCAATATCCTTAACAATAAAATAAATAAAAAATCATGAAAATCATTAATGCAGTAGTAGTTGCACAAGTAATGAAACAACTAGCGCCTTAATCCACATTGTGTAAATATTCAATAATTTCATGAACAAATTCACGATCACATTTTAGGTCAATGGACATGCTACCTTGATTAGACATCGTATGTTTCTTTAGATGAGGAATTTTGTAAATATTGGATCCTTTCACCTCCATGATTTCAATCATTCATGATTGGAGTGTGAGAAAAATCTTGTTAGAAGATTTGCTAGAAAAGTTGTCATAATCTTTTTGCACAACCTGATAAGCTTATAAGTTCAACTTAGTCACTTCCATTTTTTGCAATGACTGAATCACATTAAAAAAACTCAAATCTAAAATATTCAAATCAAGAGAATTAGGCGATTGACAAGTCAAACCAAATGTCGAAAACCCACCTTCAGAAACTACTCAACAAATTTTTTCATCGTCTACAGAAATATTGACTAGTGCATTATTTTGTTACAAAGAGGGAGGCATCACCCATTTCCTTTTTTTTTAATATACATTTTTGACTCGTTAATGATATTTTTTTGAATATATATGTGTGTTTTTTATGAAATAAAAAATATTTATTAACTTTACCTTGTTTCTTTTAATAAACATGCAATTGGTTAAATTTTCTTATTAAGGAATAGAGGGAGTACTATAATACTATACAACCATATGGAGTTTTGATTGAATACAATCCTCATGCTTATAAAAATGTTACATCCTTAAAGAATTGGTAAATATTTACGAGAAACTTAACTGCGTTTGTTAAGAAGATTTTTAAATCACTTGTTAAAGAAACAAATATGAAAAAAGTTTATTAAAAATATATGAAACTTTGTATTTTTAATTCTTTAAAAATTGTTGTGAAGATAAAATCCAACTAGTCTAAAAGCATCATCTGGTCATATGATGAGTTTGCTCCAAGACGAAGATAAAATTCCGCTAATTCCTCTGACTCAAAAGTAGCCCAATTTTTGTTTACATGCCTCTAGTGAATAGTCTAGGATCGTCTGAAGTGCGATTACTATGATACAACATTTTCTCTGATGCAACAATCCTCTAATTCAATCTTCGTGATAAATACTAAGCACTAGAAGAATCAACAAGACATAGTAATAACCTAAAATCTCACATTCATCTTGAACATGAAATTCAATGCTCTTAGAAAACAACAACGTTTCATCGAAATCGTGCATGTCATTACTTTATTTACTTACTTAAAAGTTCATATCCTTAAGTTTGGATAGTTCTCATGGAGACAATCTATAAAGAGCTATTGAATAATTCACTATTTTGCTAAAACATGGATTAATTGAATATCAAATATTGTAGAACATTTATTGAATTTGAGAATATAATTACTCTTGTAATAAGTTATTTCTACATTTTAAATAAATAAATAAAAGCTATGTCTACATGTACCACTACAAAATAAATTACCTATTGTGACACTCTGAATTTGTGAAGCCCTTTTTGTTTGTCACTAAATACTACTTTTAGCTACAGCTACAACAGAATCAATTTCCTCTTCTCTAACAAAATCAATTTCCTCTTTTTCAATACAAAATCGATTTTCCTCTTCTTCACGGCAAATTTTGATTTTCCTCTTCAATCATGATTCATGTTTCCTCTTAACCGTAAATTGAAGGTCGGAACCCTAAATTGGTGAATCTACAGCTATAGATGCTCTATCGTGTGAACACTCATTTGAACATAGAATTGTGGTATGATATTACACATTTTCGTCATTTGCAACTTTGTTTCATCGTTACGCATCTTCGTTTTTAGGTTATGCTTTTTCAGTTCTCAATTGCAATTATCAATTGAGTATCTTCTAAGTGATTTGAAGTATTGAACATAGCAATCGTGCATTAGTAGATCATAGATTGAAGCCATATTTTTAAACCGATTTGAAGTTTCAAAGATTGCAGCTCACGTGTTTCTTTCGTCTATTTTCATATTTAGATCTTGAAAAAAATAGTGGAAGAGATTTTGGATGTGGAGCAAACAGTTCTTTATGGATGGTGATGTTATCCTCGATGTTTCTTTGTTGGTGTTCTAAAACTTCATCGAATAAGTAGATTTTCATTTCTTCTACTTAGTTTTCGATTACTTCTTCCACCTTTGATTTCCTATTTCCTTAAATAGCTTTTTATGTGAATTTATAATATTTTCGTGATCTAACTAGTTTTATATGTATATGGCATACAGTGGAATTTGACATCATTTATATATGATTTTGTTGGTTTCTTTTGTTTGATTTCAGCTCATATTTCACTTGTTCCTTTGTCTTACCTCTACCTTGAACAATTGGATTTAGTTGCTTGGTTTTATTATTATTTTGTATTGATGCACCCTTTTTTTAACATTAAAAAAATTAGGATTTTTATAGCAATGTTGAGATTGATTTTGTTCTCCTAAGAGTTCTTCAGCTTACAGGCTGAAGTTACAGGTTCATATTTCTAGTCTTGTTAAGATGTATCCTCATAGTTCAGATGTATCTTCCTGAAATAAGATTAAAACAACAAAGCTCAGCACAAAACACATTTAACCTTTTCTGAAAAACATTCATAATGCATCTAATTTTGATTGACTGCAAATGTTAAAAGGTCAGCTCTATTAAAATTTGTTAAATTTTTTCGCTTAAAGATAAAAAAAAGCTTAGTTAGTACAATGATGGATGCTTTCCTGTTTACTATGTGGGAAATTTTACTTTGAAAAGGTTAAAAATGTTAACTCTTCCCTTATGTATATTTGTATCCTCAATTTCTTTCATGGCTTTTTGTGGCTCCAAATTCACACTAGTTGGTTCTTAAGCCCTGAATCAAATGTCAGAGACTGGCCATAGCCATATTTGGTTTTATGTCCTGCACATTCATCATATTTCTGACCAATAATATTTGATATTTGGTGGTTGCTATTTCAGCTGAACAAATGTGTAATTTCAGCAAATGTAGTTAATATGTACATGTCAAAAATGTAATGTTGCTTGTATAACTGCAATAGGTTCAATATAGTTCTCTTGCGTTTTATTCTCTTTGGATTTGTTCATTTCATTCAAAATTAACGTGAAGTGGTGTGTATACTTGTCCAGGTATGTGGCAACTGAGCTGACATCTGACATAGTCATTAATGTCGGGGATGTAAAATTTTATCTGCATAAGGTAATGTTCTATTCTATCTACTACTGAGGTGATATAGTATTTAGTTTGTAATTATCACAAACAATTGGTTTGTTCAATTGTTTTTTTATTAATGCATAAGTTTATTTGGCTTGATTATCCATTAGGCCATTGATCAAGTCTTTACCTGATTGATATTTTGCAGTTTCCACTTTTGTCGAAAAGTTTACGCTTGCAGTTGGTTTCGAACACAAGCGAGGAGAACGATGAAGTTCATATCCACGACATTCCCGGAGGACCCGTTGCTTTTGAAATATGTGCCAAGTTCTGTTATGGTATGGTGGTCACTCTAAATGCATACAATGTGGTTGCAGCTCACTGTGCAGTAGAGTATCTTGAGATGTACGAAACTGTTGAAAAGGGAAATCTTTTCTTCAAGATTGAAGTTTTCCTCAACTCCAACATTTTCAGGAGCTGGAAAGACTCGATTATCGTTCTACAAACAACCAAATCTCTTCTTCCATTGTCAGATGAGCTTAAGGTGGTGAGCCATTGTATTGAATCCATAGCTACCAAGGCTTCGATGGATACATCGAGGGTGGAGTGGTCATACACATATAACAGGAAAAAAACTCCCATCTGAAAATGGGAACGGTCTACATTGGAATGGTGTGAGGAAACAACTAATGTTTCTGAAGGACTGGTGGGTGGAAGACCTTTGTGAGCTTTAACTCGATCTCTATAAGCGAGTCATGTCATAGATTATGAGCAATGGAATCGTTTCTGGTGCAGTAGTTGGAGAAGCTCTTAGTATATTCTATTCCACATCTTGCAGATGACAATTTTGGTTGTAAGCCATGGGGATCCCCTGCAAATCTTGCAGTTAATTCTGCTTGCAGCTAATAAACACAAGGGTTCCTGTTATGATGACTTAGCTTCCATTTTAAAGGCAGTTCAGGTGGCACCGATCTTGTCCCAGCACCGCCAATATGCACTGTGTAACGTCCTAATTTCAAGGTTTAGAATTAATTACATAATTATCTTTGGGATTAGGCTAATTCAACCAAATTAAATAATAAGATAAGACGATAATCTTAGCTTTGTTTCTATTTATTTATTTATCTATCTACTTATTGTTTGTTTTATTTAACAAATGATTGAACTATACAATTTTTATGTTTAATTGTTAGATGAAACAAGTTTCTATTTATTTATTTATCTATCTACTTATTGTTTGTTTTATTTAACAAATGATTGAACTATACAATTTTTATGTTTAATTGTTAGATGAAACAAATATAATTTAAGTTAGGAATGACTGGTGAGGTTGCTTGGAATATAACAACCAATTCCAATTAAGTGGTAGAAAATATAGGCTAAATTGTTGCACCGCTTGGATTATAACAATCAATCCCAATTAAGTGGTAGAAAGTATAGGTTAAGTTGCTGTAACGTATTAGGTTTGTAACTTAGGATATCATGTAAGTAATTAACTATAAGTAGCCACTAAGAAAAATAAAAAAAAATATACATAATTAAATTCTCAAAAGATAGAACTATATCGAATTGGAGAGTAGCTAAAGTATTTTGCGGATGCGAAAACAGTTAATAGTGAGTGACAACGAAGGAATTTTTATCGGATAACGCTTCAAGAGGTGAGTAATCACACCCTTTAAACTTTCATGGCACATCTATTTTGGAAATTTAGCATGGAAAAAGAGTTAGATATTTTGATTGGTATTTTCTTATAAAAATATATCTTTGTCGAGAACCTAACTCTATTAAAATTGAGATTTTATGAATTGTGATAACAGATTATAAATTGATTTATTTATTATTGTTGTTAAATTACCATTTTGATGACTGTTTGAATATATATTCTTTAAAAAGATTACTTTATTATACTTTCTTGAATGATTGTTGTTATTATATAGATTCAAATGAAATATTATATGATAAATATGATTTTACGAATATAATTGTTAAAATATGAATTATTTAGATTGCATGTGTTTGAGAGATATATATTCTTTAAAAAGATTGTTTTATTATACTTTCTTGAACGATTGTTGTTATTATATATTCAAATGAAATATTATATTATAAATATGATTTTACGAATATAATTGTTAAAATATGAATTATTTAGATTGCATGTGTTTGAGAGATATATATTCTTTAAAAAGATTGTTTTATTATACTTTCTTGAACGATTGTTGTTATTATATATTCAAATGAAATATTATATTATAAATATGATTTTACGAATATAATTGTTAAAAGATGAATTATTTAGATTGCATGTGTTTGAGAGATATATATTCTTTAAAAAGATTGTTTTATTATACTTTCTTGAACGATTGTTGTTATTATATATTCAAATGAAATATTATGTCATAAACATGATTTTGCGAATATGATGGTTAAGATTATGAATGATTTTGATTGTGTGTGCTGGAGATGGGTCTTGTACCCCACCTATTGATGAGTTTTAAACTTCACAAAGAGATGAGGTTTTAAACTCCACCTGGATGAGTATTAAACTTCACAAAGAGATGAGGTTTAAACTCCACCCATATGGATGAGTATTAAACTTCACAAAGAGATGAAGTTTAAACTCCACACAGATGGGTCTTGTACCCAACACTGGATGAGCTGGTGCTCCACATGATTAGATAATACTCACTTTGCATAAGTAGTATATCTCCCTCATTGAATTGATTGATTATTTTCTGCATAATAAATGTGTGTATTGGAATTATCTGATTATGATAGATGTGGATTATCGTTAATTTAATTGATGAGTTTTTATTAATTATTGGAAGTAGTTGGTTATTATAGAGAAATCTTAGTAATATCATTAATAGTTCTAAAGAATATTTTTGGATGAAGGCGGGTGCCATGATCGACTTTTTTCCGGTTACCGCTCCGGCTGAGAACAATACTTGTTTTAAAATTGTGTGTATTATTCACTGGGATTTAGTATCTCATTAAAGTGTTGTTTTCAGATACTGAGACCGTTGGGGATGTCAAGAGTCGAGAAGTCCTACCTCCCTTGAGAAGAGTGACTTCCTTCAATTAGGTTGGTAGATCAAGAATAAGTAGACATAGTGTCTACATCGTACTTTATTTCGGGATTAGATATTAATTGCCCAGTTTTGGATATTTTAAATATTAAAGAATTTTCAGTTGTAAGGATTTACTTTGAGATTTCATAACATTACTTCTTTCGAACAATTCATTATTTATTACCGTACCTTATTCTCTTATATAATTTTGAATTTTTTTTCCATTATTACCTCAGTTTTATACCCACGTAACTAGGCGTTACACACTGCAAACTGGAGAGCTCAGGGGAGTCATTTAAGGTCTAGCATAAAGTCAACTTACTATTTTGATTAGATTTGGATCCCCTATTCCATTATTTATTTTTTATATTCATAACCAAAACTTTTTGGGTTATTTATCAAATATTTTGTTTAGGAAGATGATTATTCTTCTTTGTGAAATTAGTTTGCACTTTATCACAATAAATGTTAAGAAACTCATTCTAGCTTCTTTTGAAAATTTATTGAATCTTTTAGAGCAAAATAATTCTTTATTATATGTTTTAATAGAATTAGTAATATTAAATTATATTTTATTGTATGTTTCAATGACATTAGTTAATAAAAATAAATTATAAATTTAAATTTAATTTACTGGTATTAATAATTTAGAATTACAATTAGTTTTAATATAATTAGTAAAATTGAATTATATTTTATTGTATGTTACAATGGCATTAGTTAATAAAAATAAATTAGAAATTTAAATTTAATTTACTGGTATTAATAATTTAGAATTACAATTAGCAGGGAGATAAAATAAAATAAATTTAATTTAATAAATAATAATAAGTTTTAGTGATAGACAATACTGTAGGAATAGATGAATTCTTTATTTATATTTGTCTTATGCTTAGTGACATACAATATTATAGGAATAGATCAATTATTTATTTATATTTATCTAGTTTTTAGTGACAGTCGTCATTGTAGGTAAAATTAAAAAACATGTAGTGGCAGTCGCCAAAGTGTAGCAGGGCCCCTCGGGCCCCTCTTAAAGTGCCAAAGTGTAGCAGGACGCCCCTTAAAGTTGACACTGGATTTGTGTGTCACTCAAAGTATTATTGACCTTTACCTACAGTTTTTAACTTTTAGTGACAAATTTTATCTGTCACGATAAGTAAATTTTTTTGTAGTGATACTTGCTATTCTTAGACCTATGTGAAAATTCTATAAGCTTTATGAAACTGTAACTCATATAATTTTGATTAAGTCTTTTGGTGTTTTTTAGTTAGTAGAAGTTTGTTATAACATTTTAGGATATTTTGGCCATTCCAAAATTTATCATTATTTATATATAATGCAAGTTTTTTACATGTATGATTTTTTTTTTTATGGGATACAATTATGCAGCGTTAAAGCTTACTTCTCTTTCGATGACAAGCGATTTGACCCAAAATGATTATCGTCGCCCAAGTGTGAGAATGTTAGATTAATTATATAATTAATCAATTGTAGATTGATAACAATCAATCATAAACATTTATTATTATATATTATAATCAATTGTTATCAAATACTAATTAATTGATCAATATGTGTTTTGTTTTTGAATGGATCCTAATGGATTGAATCATTTTGTTAAGCATAATGAAAGATGTTTGTCCTCAACCATTTAATCTTTATCTCATTAGACTATTACCATAACACCAAAAACCTAAGATGCAAAAAAAAAAAAAAAAAAGATAGTTCATTATTTATTCTCTATGAACCGTATTTCCCTAGCCGTCATATCTTGATTTTCATGGATTTTAAATATGTCGAATTTGTATCTCATATGGAAAATAAATCTACATGTCAAAGATTGATAATAATCATAGTTACACAACAAGAATGAGCAGTAAAATGTACCAAAACGGAATGAGCGGTAAAATAAATAATATATATGTTAAAGATATATATTATAAAAATGAGTGGTAAATAACAAATCATACACGTCAAAAAGTTTCATAAATTGTATGACATATCATAAATAGTAAAAATAATCATGGACACAAAGTATGACAAATTTATATAATAAGAATGAGTGATAAATGTATGAAGTTTTTGTTAGATAACTTATAATTCAAGTAAGACATTAGTTGTATGTGATAACTAACTAATTAATTAGTTATTTAGTTAGAGAACAGTTAGAATGAATAGGAATAAACCATGTATAAATAGTTCATCCTATTCATTCAATACACTAAGTTCTATTATTCATATGCTAGTATATTTTATGTTTCTTGCACTTGAAGCAACTGGTTAAAAGATAACAATTGGTATCCAGAGCCATGGGAATTGATCCAAATCTGATTGAAAAACACGAGCGAAGTGTAAGGATTAAAACCACGAGTGAAGTGAGGATGAGTTCAAGTGCAAACAATGGAAATTTTCCAACCCATATGACGACTCTTCATCATATGCATATTTTGATTGTTTTTAGTCTTATTTATCTTTTATTCATTAGTTAATTTAAGGAGTTATTTGATATATTTGTTTAATTTTATTTCTTTGATTTAATGAAATATTTATGTTCTTATTTCATTGATTAAGTAGGATTTTCGGAGTTTTGCACTGTTACTTTGTTTTAATGCAATGCTGAATTTTGGTAACAATTCAACATGACATATGTAAAGTATTTCAGTCATATCTGGAGTTGTAGATGTCAAATTGGATTCAAACCAAGTGCAAATGAAAGCTACAATCTATAGCTACACCTTTCATGAAGACGGCAGAACCCAATTCAGACTCAAATGAGGAGAAAAATGCAGACAACGTCAAACAAAAGAAGTTGTGCTCCTGAGGCGCAACAGCCGCGCTTGAGGCACAAAGCATGTGCCTGGGGCGCGTGGCACGCGTCAGCATTCATTAAAATGCATTTTTTTTCTCACTTTTTAGGCATATTTTTTACTATTGGGAAGTTGGAAGACTTGTGCCCTAACATAGAAACTCAAAGACGACCATTTCTAACACCATTGAAGTAGTTTTATCAAGAATCATTCATGAATCTTTCTTGTAATTCTTCTCTAATCTCTATATTTTCTATCTTTGTCATGAGTAACTAAACTCTATTTGTTAGGGATGAGTGTAATAAGATGAAACCCTTATTTTTCTAATTTGAATTCTAGTTATATGAATGAGTTTATTGAATTATTTTTCTCATATATGTGCTTAATGCTTTTTATTGCTTGATCAACATTCAAATGTTCTACGATTCATATTTTAAAATGGAAGTGGACTTTACAAATGCTTGAGATAAGAAATTCACGAGTTTGTAGTCTAGGGATAGATGTAGGTCATGAAACCAATTAAATTAGTTGAAGAGACAATATTTTAAAAAGAGAATTTATGTACAGTAATGCTTAATTCTAATATTAAATCCACTAAGGAATTAGGGCTTACTTTGGAATTAAAGGTCCTGTCACTAAGACATTAGGGCAAGAATAATAAATAGAATTTGATAATAATTTAATAAAAGATTTTAATAACTAGGATCAAATTAGACACTAAGGTTGGATTCGAAAGGAAACTCATCCCTGACATTTTTCTTATTATAAAGGATCAATTTTATTGCTATTGTTAATTTTTAATATTATTTCAATCAATTTGGGAACTTTTTGCTCAATTTTAGTAATTAAATATAATTCGATAGTAAAACGCAATCCTTGAGTTCGACGTTCGGTATTAATGTTTTAATTATTACTTGCAATGATTTAGTACACTTGTTGAAACGTTATCACCATATGCCACACTTTGATGGAAAAGATTGGAATAGATGGATAATGCAAATTCGAGAATTGTTTGGAATTCAAGAAGTGTTAGAAATCATAGAAAATGGTTTTGAGGATCTGGGAGCTAATCCAATAGAGGAATAGATATTAAGTTTTAAAGAAAACAAGAAGAAAGATTGCAAAGCTACATTTATTTTTCATCAATGTCTTGATACATCCAACTTTGACAAGATATCTGATGCAAGAAGTGCAAAAGAAGCATGAGACATTCTTGAGAAGTTTTATTCATGAGGAACCAAGGTAAAGAAAGTGAAGTTGCAGATCTTACAAAGAAAATTCGAACTGCTGCAGATGGAAGACCAAGAAAAGGTATCAAATCTGATTTTAATATTAAGAACAATCACAAATCAAATGGCTGATTTTGAGATCCTTGCATCCCAGGTTTGATTACATTCTTTGTGCCATTGAAGAATCCAAAGACATTTCAACATTGAGTCTTGAAGAATTGTAGGGAACATTATAAGCAAGAGAATTAAGAATGGATGAAAGGAAACGAGTGAAGTATGGGGATCAAGCACTGTCAGCACAAGCTCATAAGAAAGGAGGTCAGAAAAAGAAATGGAAGAAGAACAAATTCAAGAAGTATGAGGATACGTTAGAGTGTTCATCAAATGGAGGAAGTGCAAGTGGCAAATTCAAAGGCAAATTAAATAATTTTGACAAGAAGAAAGTAAAATGTTACAATTATGAGAAGTTTGGATACTTTGTTGATGAATGTTGGGCTAGAAAAGGAAAACAAAAGAATAAGGATGAGGATGATGCATGTGTTGCACAAAAGGATGATTCAGACTCCAACAAAGTCTTGTTGATGGTTACCATGAAGGAAGAACCTTCTCAATCCTAATTCTAGTTCCTTGATATTGGATGCTCCAATCACATGACAACTCACAAGGAATGGCTGGTGGATATTGATACATAAAGAAGAAGCAAGATCAGGTTTGCGGATGACAGAACCTTGGAAGCTGAAGGTGCTCACAACACGGTGATCAAAAGAAGAAATGGCAAGACAATGGTGATTGAGAATATGTTGTATGTACTAGGGATGAAAAGCAACTTACTAAGCATAGACCAACGGATTCAGAAAGGATTTCATGTGATTATGAAGAACGATGCACTAGAAATGTATGATGGACAAAAGAAGATGATATCGAAGGTTCCACTTTTAAAGAACAAAACCTTTTTCATTAACATACAAGTTACATACATCCAATGTTTGAAGGCAGTGAGCTCAGTTGATGAAAACTAGTTGTCGCATTCAATATCTGGCTATCTTAATTTCAAGAGGTTGCAGCAACTAGGAATAAAGAAGATGGTCAATGGCATTCCTACGATTGATGTTCTTGAGAAGGTGTGTGAAGTGTGTATGGCATGAAAGCAATCAAGGAACTCTTTCAAGTCACAATTGCAAGCAAGAGCAAATAATTGTCTTGAAGTGGTTCATAGTGACATATGTGGACCATTTAAGATGCCATCACTAAGAGGTGATAAGGACTTCATAACTTTTGGTGATAAATTTAGTAAAATGTTGTGGATTTAATTAATAAACACCAAAGATGAAGCATTTGAAATATTCAAGAATTTCAAAGTGAAACTTAAAAATCAAAGTGGAAAACTATCAAAATGCTAAGGACAAATGGAGGTGGTGAGTATACATCACATAAGTTTGAGGAATTTTGTGTTAAAAATAGAATTAAACATGAAGTGAATGCCCCTAAACACCTCAACATAATGTACTAGCTGAAGTAAGAAAAATAACTATTCTAGACATGACTAGAAGTATGTTAAATGGAAAATAATTGTCACACAAGTTCTTGGGAGAGATTGCATCAACAACTCCTTACATATTGAATAAGTGTCCAACAAAGAAGCTTCCAGAGAAAGTGCTAGAGGAGATCTGATTCACTTTGCTTGGTACTTGACTGACTTACCTCCAAAACAAAAACAAATATGAGTTAAATGGGTCTACAAACTCAAGTTAAATCTAGATGGAACAATTGCTAAATACAAAGCTAGATTGGTTCCCAATGGATTCTTAAAAAGGGCAAGCATAGGTTATTCTGAAGTGTTTGCTCCAGTGGCTAGAATTGAGACAATCAGACTAGTAATAACCTTTGCTTGTGTTAGAGGTTGGTTGATGTGTCAGGTTGATGTCAAATATGCTTTTTTGAATGGATTTCTTGAAAAAGTGGTGTATGTCTCTTAACCACCAAAATTTGTGATTAAGGAAAAAGTGCTCAGGTTGAGAAAAGCTCTTTATGGTTTGAAGCAAGCCCCAAAAGCTTGGAACAAAAGAATTGATTCATTCCTAATCAGCATCGACTTCATCAAGTGCCCAATAGAATATAGAGTCTATGTGAAGC
This sequence comes from Cicer arietinum, assembly GCF_000331145.2. Classification (NCBI taxonomy): domain Eukaryota; kingdom Viridiplantae; phylum Streptophyta; class Magnoliopsida; order Fabales; family Fabaceae; genus Cicer; species Cicer arietinum. The sequence continues at coordinate 16,645,638 of NC_021161.2, read as the reverse complement.
ATTACATACTGGACGGAGGACCAACAATACTCTTATTATGCCTGTATGTGGATGACATGCTGGTAACTGGTAGTAGCAGGAAAGAAATTGAAGAATTTCAAGGAAATCATGAAAGATGAATTTAAAATGTCAAATATATGCAAGCTTACTTATTTTCTGGGAATGGAATTCACTGAGATAGAAGAAGGGCTGGTGATGCATCAGAGGACGTATGCTGGAGAAATATTAAGATTTGAGATGGTTGGCTGCCATCATGTTGTCACTCTCGTCTAGATCATTGCAAAGCTAAGAAAAGAAGTTGAAGAGAAGCTGGCTCACACCACTCTATTCAAGCAGGTTGTTGGTTCACTAAGGTACTTATGCAACACAAGACCTGAAGTATGCTAGAGAAATATTAAGATTTGAGATGGTTGGTTGCAATCATGTTGTCACTCTGATCGAGATCAATGCAAAGCTAAGTAAAGAAGTTGATGAGGAGTTGGCTCACACTACTCTATTCAAGTAGGTTGTTGGTTCCCTAAGGTACTTATGCAACACAAGACCTGATATTTTGCTATAGTGTGGGTGTCATTAGCAGATTCACGGGAGAATCCCAAGCACTCTTACTGGATCGCAGTCGAAAGAAACATGAGATGCATTCAAGGCACAACGTAACATGGAATTCTATTTGAAATATAACTAAAGCAAGGAGATGAAGAGTTAATAGGCTATTCATATTCTGATTGGTGTGGAGATAAGGATGATAAAAAAAAAGCACATCATGCTATGTATTCAAAGTCATCAAATCTTCAATAACATAGAGCTCAAAGAAGGAGCCAGTCATAGCATTTTCATCATGTGAAGCTGAATATATTGCTAGCAACTATGCAACCTACCAAGCATTGTGGACGAAATCCTTGATAGAAGAACTAAAGATTGAGGTGTGCAGGCCAGTGTCATTGATGATTGACAACATCTCAGCCATAAATCTAGCAAAGAATCTTGCATCTCATGGAAGAAGCAAGCACATTGAAACAAGGTTTCATTTTCTAAGAGATCAAGTTGGAAGATGCAAGTTTAAACTCATATACTGCCAAACTGAAATGCAAGTGGTTGATATTATGACCAATGCATTGAGGACATACATATTTGAGGAGTTAAAATAAATGCTAGGTGTAGTATCACTTAGATACTTGAATTAAAGAAAAGTGTTAGATAACTTGTAATTCAATTAAGGCATTAGTTGTGTGTGATAATTTACTAATCACTCAATTAGTTAGTTAGTTAGAAGAAAGTTAAAATGAATAGGAATAAACCATATATAAATAGATCATTTTATTCATTCAATATATTAAGTCCTATTATTCATATGCTAGTATATTTTATGTTTCTTGCACGTGAAGCAACTGCTTAAAAGCTAACAGTTTTGACATATCTTTAACATGTATGATATCTAAAATTTATCAAGAACTATATATTATCTCATAATTTGTATCTACGTATCCTATTTCTCTAGCCACCATATCATATGAGTAGTTCTTGATCTATTCTTATTATCTAAATATGCATAATTTGTGTTTATGATTATATTTTATTTGAATTAAATATGTTTTTAGTCTATATAAATGTACTAATTTTTATTTTTTGTCTCTCTAAAAATGTTAAACTTTAGTCCTTTTAAATTTTTTATTATCAATTTTAATTCTGTTTTTTTTATAAAATTTAATATAATAATGATAATAATTTTATAATTACTTTATCATGTCAATCTGGTAAGTTTAAAGGTTTTTTCGGTGGTTTATAACTTAATATAATTTTTAATCGAATTGACTTCTAAAATGTATTAAACTAAATCGTATACTTTTTCTATCGATTTCACTTATTTTCACCTACACATCAAACACACTTAGACACATATTGAAAAATCATAGAATAATATACATTTTTAAAATAAGTAAATAATATGTATTTTTGAGTGTGTGCAAGTGACGTGTCCAATCAAATATTTTCTTTATAAGCACTATGTATGTCTTTTGTATTCTTTTTGTGTTTTTTGTACGGAGAATTATCTTTTTTCTTATTAAGGTGGTCACTACTCAACAGTTTTCTTTTTGTACGGACGGTAATATGAATAATCATGGAATCTCCTTTATGTTTTATTTAATACTAAGTAATATTTTTTGCTTTAAGAAATGGAAGGTTTGAGATATAAGGGTTGTTTTCTAGGGCGCATTTGTGGACACACGCATGTGTGCCTTGGTCCTAATCTTGGCATTTATTTTCTATCTTTGTATTATATTCCATTCCAACCGTAGATACATTTATTTTTCTTTATTGTGGGGTTAGATTTTGACATTGAAAGATCCCAATTCAAAAATTTTATGACAGCTCCACCACTACTACCACTACCTTAACCCACGAGGAAGACCCTTTTAGTGGAGTTCGTGATGACATCAATCCCACCTTGTCATGACGTGTGTGTTCTCATCAATCTTAGTCGCTGGCTTTTATACAAATCCGGGTTGGATAAATATTTGTCTTATCGTTTTATATGTGTAAGTGAAAAATATGTATTTTGTATTTTATTTATATTTATGTGTAAGTGAAAAATATGTATTTTGTATTTTATTTATATTTATTAATGATAAATTTTTATTTCTTGAAAACTATAGCACAGTCTCTCTTAGTGTTTTGTTTTTCTTTTTGTTTTTCATCTACTAAAGAGAGGTGATTCGGAGCTATTTTTTTTTTCGAATTCACTTTTTTGCATTGTTTTTCTTCTTCAATTTTTCAATTAAACAAGTGGCTTTCACATAAATTTGGTTTGTTCTCATTTATTCGTGATTTCTATGTCGTTGTGCTACGTTTATTTTGTTTGCCGTCTTTGTGTGGTGTTTCTATATTTCATGTTTTGTATTAGTCTTCACTGTTCAGATTGACAGATCAGTTCGATCCACTATAGATTCAGTCAGAGACCTTGTTTGTCAACACTACAGATTCAAAGGTATGAGTATTCCAATTACTTTAATTATGTTATAACATTTGTAGACACTTTTTTGTTATATGTTATTAAATTCGATGATGCAATTTTGTTGGTAGATTTATCGTTTTTAATTTTTAAAAACTTTGAATTTGTACTATCTTCGATACACTTTATCCATTTGAATGAATAAATGTCTTTTGTTAGTAAAAGAAAATCAACAACAAAGATTTGTAACATATTTTTTTAATATTTATTAATGATAGATATTTGTCTCTGGTTTTTTCATATATATTAGTGACATGTTTTTTTATATCTATCCTCGTCAAATGTTTATCATGTGGTTTTTGAATGCATCATTTATAAATATGTATCTCATGTTTTTTTAATATTTATCAGTAATAAATATTTGTCTCGTATTTTTTATGTATTATTGACAACGTTTTTTTTTATTCTTTAGTTATAAATATGTATCCTGTGTTATTTTAATATTTATCAATAATAAACATTTGTCTCGTGTTATACTAATATTTATCAATGGAAAAGATTTGTCCCATATAATTCTATGATACAGAACCACACCCAGATGTGTTAATTATCCATATGTTGTTAATTAAATTAAAGTATGAAAAATGTTCAAGTTGAAAGCTAAGTTTTTACGGCGTTTTATTCAAATTTCATGGGTGTTAATCATTTTACATTATCTCAACTTTTAAATAGGACGAATTTTGTGAATCAGTAAAAATAGAAGGACTAAAACTACAATTAAACCTAATATTTATTAATGAAAAACTTTTGCCTCATTTTTTTTATACATCAGATATAAATATTTATCGCTTATCTTTTTTAATATTTGTTTCATATTTTTTATATATCAATGCAAATATTTGTCTTGCTATGTTTTGTATTTTTCACCAACAAATATTTATTTCTTATTTTTTTATGCATCAGTTATAAATATGTATCTCATGTATTTCACCCTTCATATTTAATATTTATCATCCAATAATATTTATCACGTGATTTTTATGCATTAGATATAAATATATAACCTGTATATTTTTTTTTAATATTTATCATTAATAAATATTTTTTCTATATATTTTTAAGTGAAACTAAATAAATATTTATCTCATAATTTTATATTTATTATTAACAAATATTTATTTCGTGCTTTTTTTTATTGATCAATTATAAATATTTATTAATAATATATATTTATTTTATATTTATTTTATATTTTTTTATATATATTATTGATAAATATTTGTTTTGTGTTAAATTTTTCTCTCCATTTGAAATTTTTACTGACTTTCTGAACAAATGGTATGCAGAAAAATATAGGGGACCTAGCCTGCTCCCTAAGACTGAATTTTAGCATGTAGCAGTAAAAATGTGACGTACATCAGTTGTTGTTAAGACTTGCAAATGGAAAAAATATGAGGGAATTGAACAAGGTGACCCCAAATAATAATTCACCCGCAAAAAAACCAAGACTCTGTTAGAAATTTCATTGCAGAATTCTTTTCTAAATTTTGTAAGTGTATATATATATATAAGAGTTGCATATCTACACACACCTAAAAATAGAAGGTATATATTAGAAATTGACACACACTTTCTATTTGGACATAGAATCTTTTGTCTATTCTAAAATACTACTTCAGTGAATGGGTATTAATATAAACATTCTACGTTATAGTTGTGTGCAACCGCAATAAATAAATTGTATAGGTTGCTAATATAAACATTATAGTTGTGTGCAACCGCAATAAATAAATCAATATATATATATATATATATATATATATATATATAATTTAAATATTTAGAGCTGAAATTTATATTAAGGTTGTGCACCTAAAATTATTTTGAATTATCCGTTGAGAAATAGAAACGAGTCGGGCATACTATAAGCCAAATTGGCAGCAGTCAAGACAATCATACAGCAACTAAAAAGTAGCTGAAGATAAAGAAGGCAAGTTTTGTTAAGTCACACCAAATACAATTTAATTTCTCTTATTCAAATTTAGTACTATTTAATTTCCCTTAGTCAAATTTAATTTAAAATTGGTGTGGACAAATAATTTGACTCGACAACGGCCAAGCAAAAAATACCAAGTTCAGAGGAAAATGGTAGTAATTTTGTAGAATTCATAATTATGGGTGGGAATAAGTCAGGAGCATACGGTCCAATCTACATTGAGCATATGTCAAAGTTTCTAAAAATAAACCTATTTAGTTAAAAAAAAAAAAAAAAAATCAAACTACATATCACATAATAAATATTTTAGGCCTATTAGGTCGACATATTTAAATAAATATAAATTATATTTTTTTACTACTATATAATTTTATATTAAACTTTCATCTTTTTGTTAGTTATTCAACTTTTAGTAATTTACGCATATTAATCTTCTTTAGTTTTTGGCATATTTAAATATACTATTAGGATGTGTATAAAGTCATTATTCGAAATGTCATGTTAAATATTAAAATATAACTTAATTTTATTTTAATCTATTTAAAGATATGTTTGATTACTTATTCAAAGATATTAAAATAAAAAAGGTTTCTAAGTACGCTAACAGACCATACCAAACTTCTATCAAGACCAGACTTAGACCTAACTAGTAAGCCTATGATAGGCGACGGGTTAGACTTAGGCGTTGAAATTTTTGTCAGACCAGACTCATGCCTAGCAAAGTCTAGCTCGACCCAGTTTATTCTCACCCCTACTCATAATCAAAAGAGAATAAATAATGCACGCGTGCAATAATCCAAGTTGAGCAATGTCAAAATTTGATTTCAACTAAAGACAACCCAAGATCTTTTAACAGGAACACACGAAGATAATTGATTGAAGCGGTTAAGACACAATATTTATAGTCAAGAGTCGTGGCTTATAGGATCTATAAATACCTATTGTAGTTACCATTTTTAAGAACATCGTCTATCAATCAATATATATCTTTTAATCACAAATTATCTTTACATTTCACATACTTATTCTTTATTTATGTTTATAGCTTGTACACATTTCTCATCGCATGCACTAATACTCTTTGGAGTAGTTAAAGAACTCTTAATTGAGAGACATAGTTCTTTCCTCAATGTAATCACTTGAAGCAAATGGAATCATTTGTTAAGAGATTTTTATCCAATGTTGTGATTGATTTTCAAGTTCGCAAACAAATTTGACAGCTCGGTGGGACCTACAAGTAAATAGAATTAAGAAATTTAGTTCACCAAGTCATAATTACGTTTGGAGTATGCATTTACTTAATAATAAAATTCTCAACAATATGGATCATCATATTTCCTCATCAAAGAAAATGGGTCTTTCGAGATCTAACAACACACAACAAACCTTGAAATACTTGTCCCCACCACTCCTCCCACATAATAAACTTTATCGCCCATGTTTGATCTACTTGAACAACCAATCATAACGACTATACCATTTATTAGACAAAAAATAAATATGAACATACATAACATTATGTATCATGTATTTCAGCAATTGATTAATATTATTAAGCACATGGTTCATAATGAGATCTAACAGACTCGAGGAATGAATGCTAAGAGAAATTAAGATACTTCAACCACCTAAACCATACAGGTCCAACCAGGGTACTATGGTTGGGCATATATTGCCATCTAAATCCAATCGATTAATTCTACCATAGGACGTTCTTAGGTGTTGTTGAATTCCGCACATGTACCATATTTACAAAATTCGCAGTTTAGTTTTTTTCTACTGCTATCCCTTGGGGTAACAATTGTTAAATGACATGTTTAACCATGTTAACATTCAAATTGGACAGGTGCATTTGGCTAAAATGTTACCTAAGGTAGTACAGTAAATTAGCAACCTTCAAATCTCACCTACAAGTGTTTGATTACATATACATGTATAATCCACCTCCGATTCAAGGACTGTAGGGCTTCACCAACCCCCCATAAACTATGTGGTGCTAACCAAATAGATATGAGGAAAGATGGGCAACAGTTAATGGACCCAAACCTCACTGTAGATAATATCAAGAGTATTTTAGGGTAAATCTGAAACCTTTGGACATGCCTATCTACATAAAGCCTTATCCAAAATGGGTGGACAAGTTAGTACCTCTTCCTATAGGGTATAAAACTTCATACTACATTAGTTTAGTAGGATAATTTAGATATTTTAAGTTTAGTAGCCATTTTTACTAAATTAGTAAGTTTTATGTTGGTTGGTGTCGATAATATGAAAGAGTTACAACTTTGGCAGGATAAAATGTTTCTAGATACTACAACATCTTGAAGCAATGTTGGTTTGTACAATTTGAAGGTAGCAATTGGGCCCAATAGTGTGTCAATTCTTTTACCAAGAAATGTAATACACCACAGTGTACAAATGACACGTTTATTGGGCTAATGAATTGTCCACATATTTAAGGAAAATGGTCCAAGGATTGTTTATTAAAAGAAAGGAAAAAGACCCAAAAGGAGGGAAAAAAGTGTTATTAAGTTGTCCTATATAAAGGGACAAAAACCTGATGTAAACATAGAGGCAATTTTTGCCCTAATTTTAGGAGCCACCATCATTCTCTAGTCGTAACTTTCATCATTCATTATCTCCTACTATGTTCCATCATTTTCATCACCAACCTCCACCTTTTGGAGTCATTAGAGCTAGTTCTTGAAACTTGGAAGTCGAGGAAAGAAGTTACAATTTTAAGATGAACCAGTCGTGGTTCCAACTGATATTTAATTGGATTGTTTTCCTTTCATTCATCATTGTTTCTTGTAAATTGGTTGTAATGAACTTCTTTTTATTCCATTTTATTTTCATGTCATTTTGTAATCTCAATCTGACCTAAAATGCTTATTAGTTAAGGATCAATAAAGTTTTAATTGTTGTTTATGTGTTAGTGTGGTGTGATGTGTTTAGCTTCTTTTTAAACAAGTTATTTTAATGTTATCTTTAATCACTACGCGAAAAAACGGCTTTTACAGCGCTTTTTTTAAGCCATTTACAGCGCTTTTTCAAAAAAATAAGCGCTGTGGAAACGAGCGCTGTAAATGATACAACAGCGCTTTTATAAAAGCGCTATAAAACATGTAAATACAACGCGCGCTTGTTATGCACATTTTACAGCGCTTCTTCACAAAAAGCGCTGTAATATGCACCCCGTCATATGAGTTATGGGTGTGCATATTACAACGCTTTC